>NW_003299166.1:1186444-1485600 GCF_000151145.1 Microsporum canis CBS 113480
AAATAGAAAAGGGGTAAAAGGGGGAGCGGAGGGCGAGGAGGTTGGAGATGATATATATAACTACGGAGTACATGGTATATGCATTCGAATTCGATTCTATCCCGTGGCTGCGAACTTGGTCAGCGTTAGCATACGATGAGCCTGGATAAGGTAAGGCAGGCTTTTCTCTCGACGTGCTCCTGTTTGATAATCGCTTTCAAGGCAGGGCGTGCATATTCCCTGACATCCAAACTCCTACATGTATTTTTATGAGCTCGGATGAATGTAAAATATCTGCCTCACTATGCACACGCGCTACATCATCAAGAACCAATGCTTGACCCCCCACGCGATCCTAAAGCCCACCTTCTTGTCCTGTGCCAGCTTTTCCAAGATCCGTCCCACCGCAGGCAGCAGTGCCATCTTCATTATCTCTTCCGGCAAGTTCCCATGCAACTCGAAGACCAAGTCTGCAACAGTCCGCCCGCGGGATAACGGCGCCACTGTTCCTCCCTGCCCTCGCCCCTCACTCCCGGTCTTCTTCAGGGCCCTGGTGATCAAGCTTTCTCTTGCTTCTATGTGACGGATGTACAAACGTATAGTTTTAGGCAGATCCATGATGACATCGCCGTGAGCTGGATACCCAATCGTGCAATTGCAGTCGCGCATACGCCCCAGGCTCTCCATGTATGCGGCAAGATCTTCCTCGACGCTGTATCCATGTCCAAGCACGTTGTCGCCGGTAAACAGGGCGTTCTCCTCATCGAGAACAAAGCAGCAATGGTCCTCGGCGTGGCCAGGGGTATGCACGGCGCGCAAAGTTGCGCCGGGAACGCTGAATACCTGACCGTCGTGGATGGGCTGTTGTCCAGCGTCAGGACTGTTCTTATACACGTCGTCCTCGCTGACAGATACTGCGTTGTCTGAAGATAGCAGGTCTGGAACGCCGCCCGTGTGGTCTCCATGCCAGTGCGTGAGCAACACATGCGAAATGGATAGGTGATGCTTCCCCAGCACGCCGACGAGGTTGTCTATCCATGATTTCTTGCCCTGTGACACATCAGCATACGGTTTTAAGCTTGTTGGTCTAAACCGCCTTTCGGGCTAAAGCTAATCAAGCCGTTGAAGTACAGGAGACAAAGACATGGAATTATTACCTCACCCGTGTCGACCAGAATCCTCTTCTCTCCCATACCAACAAGATATGTGTTCGTGCCCTGCAGCTGAAAGGGCCCAGGGTTTCCCCCCAATATGCGGATAACTCTTGGACTGAGGATTTTGACATCAAGCAAAGGAGGAATGACAGCCCTCTGGGCGGACAGCCAGTCCTCCCATACACAAGTGTTGATATTTGCCGCGTTCCGACTCATTTTGTATTTGATATCGTCAGGGCACCTCTTCAACAATTGTAGGAGAATTGATAAATTATAATAGACCAAAAGAGCTCACGCGGGCCAGTGGTTTAAAGTTATTCTTTCCCTGGCAACACAACAGCACGCGAGACGTGTTTTGCGGACGGCGGGCCTTTTTGATAGAGGGAAAAGGCTGACTTGGGTATAAGTCGACTATCGGCTACATTATGCAATACTATAGGGCTCGCGGAATATGGGTCTACGCTGGGGAAAAAATAACTGGATATACTAGTGTCGGTGTTCGGCATGCACCCATTATCGGACTCCGGCCAGTAGGGCTATCAAGTATCCATTTCCGTGTCACAGGAAACGCAGCGATGTCCACAGTGACAGCTCTTGAGCCAAAAAACCAGAAGTTTGTGAAACTCGTACCGCGGATGGACGTCGTCTATAAGGAAGAGGGATGCCCCAAGTTGATGTGACAAAGAACTACAGACACAACAATTGCAATCAAGCAGCCTACGATGTCGACCGCGAATACATTAATCGAAAGCATGGCGCCTACTGGCCTAGCCTCCCAGCTTCAGCAACTTCAGGTACAGTTGAACACGCTCCTGCAAGAGTACACGAGCAGGGCGTCTACCTATGACACTACCGCAGAGGAGGGCCAACGATCCAGATTAGCCCTCATCCTTGGGCAGATGCTGTCCATCGTCAAGGACCCTGCCGACCAGGCTGTCGACATGACCATCCAAGGCACAATTTTCGTTGCCACGCGGCTCTTCAGCCAGTGGGGTGCATGGGATCTCATTCCTGCCCGCAGCACCAAAATTGCTACGATATCGTATGCGGAGCTGGCTTCTAAGCTCGACGCTGAGGAGTCTTTGATAAGGCGTATCGGCGGCGTCCTCGTCTCTCAGGGGGTGCTGGATCAGATTGGCGCAGACCAAATCGCTCATACGCCCAAGTCACTCGTTTTTCTGGAGGGTCAGACTCAAAGACTTGGTTGTCAGCTGTGGTGCGTGTATAGAAACTGGAATACTCTTTGCCCGCAATCCTAACACGAATACTAATGTGTTGTTTCTAGCTGGGAAATGTCCCTGACTCCTTACATTTCCATGCCCGAGTACTTTGAGAAGTATGGCCGTAAGGAGCCACAAACGATCAATCACGTCCCCGCCACCTTTGCCTATGGGTGCGCTGAATTGAGCGTCTACGAGATGATCGGCCGCGACCCTGCGTGGGCCAAGCGATTCTCGAAGCAGATGGAGGCTATGGAGGTTAAGATGCCCATCGCCGGCATCTACGACTTCAGCTGGCTTGTTGAGCGCCTCAAAAACGAGCCTGCCAAGTCCAAAGGCCGCGCTGTGTTTGTCGACATTGGAGGCGGCATCGGACAGGCCATCAAGGCCATCATGGCCGAGAATCCCAGCCTACCTCCCAGCCGCTTTGTGCTGCAGGACCGACAAGAAATTATCAATGGCGAGGTAGTGGCCAAAGACGCAGAGCTTCGCGACATCGCCAAGATAGCGGTTGATTTTCACAAAGAACAGCCCACCAAAGGTACGTAACAAGATAATATTCTCTAGCTTTGAAATAATGGCAGTGAAGAAGTGATTGAAAAGCACCGAGGGCAATGTATTAGAGAGCTAACAAAAGTTCAAAACAAGGTTCATATGTGTACTTTATCCGACGCTGCTGTCATAACTACCCAGACCGAGTTGTCAGCAACATGCTTCGTGTGGTGGCCGGGAGCATGGCCGAGGACAGCAGGCTGTTGATCCAGGAGGATGTGATGGATAACCCGCCACAAGTCCTGGCCGCGACAATGGACGTTCTCATGCTTGGCTTGGGAGGTAAGCAGCGAACATTAAGCTGCTGGAAAGAGGTAGCCTCCGTGGCAGGTCTCGAGATCACTAGAGTTTCAAAGGGACAGGGCCCGTGGACTTCGCTTGGTGTTCTTGAATGTCGCAAAAAAGGAGTTAAACCTGTCTAAAGGTATGCCGTGGGGTCGATAGAAACGAGAGAGGGCGCCACGAAATGATAAGAATCGCCCTTGTGATGGTTGGTGATATGGTTGTTGCGGCCGTCTCGGTTGGGCAAATAGGGATCGTAACCATTCCCTATTTCAATCATCGATTGGTGGCTGTTTACTATGTGTTTTTGTATTTCGTGCAATGTCAGAGACTTAGCCTGCATTAATTTTGACTCGAGATATTCGACAGTCCCCGAAAAACTTGACCGCATTGCCCCGAACATTGGCTGCCGTTCACCTGTACGCAATAATCGCTCCGTAGCTTGCAAGCTATCCATGGCTGCCAGAAGCCCAATTCGACTGGTTAGAGATTCGGATGAGGGAATGGCGTGTTCGCCAATGAGAACGGCCTCACTGGCAACTTTACTAACAGACTGTTCGAGCATGCTGGTATTACTGCTGCCGGTGCCGTAGAGGTCGAGAGACGACAATGGCTTCTCCGCCGTGGATATAACATGCGTGGTCTCAACTGCTGCTGAAGACGATTGTATTATTGTCCATGAGATGAGTTTATCGCAGATGATGGAGACAAACAGCTGAACGGCCGGCTTCTTCCAGCATGACTGACATTGCATAGCTCTGGCTCCGCACTGCAGGGCCAGTCGGTTGATTGCGAGGACTTGGCCCAAGGTACGACCGTAGGCTTGTTGGTGGTACGAGGCCGAATCGAGGGTGCTGTCGAAAACGCAGTGGCGAGTTGACTGCGGTGAATGAAGCGTGCGAATCACCTTCAGACACTCCGGCATGCAGGAGGAGCACGGCTTGGGTTCGAGCTCGCTTTTGTCGTGCGCTGAATCAAGGGGGCCACAATCCCCAGTCTGTTCACCGTCTATACCACTATCGCTCATGCAGAAGATATCAAACAGAGCATCGCATGACATTGATAATGTTTCATTCGCCATGTTTAGTAGCTGGCTGAGTTGACGTAGGGGTATGGATATGGAGATTTCTATTAAATGTACATATACAACAATTGAATTTTCAGTCCATCTCATCTCTCTGGGGTGGATTTCATCTTCACATTTATCTATCTTTTTTTTTGCTGATATGGCTAGCAAACCGAGTTTCGAAAGAGGTAACTATCAGTAAGGCTAGGCTAGCTGAGAGAGACATCCAACAGTTACAACCCTTCCGACGCCTTCGCCATCGGCGTCATAGGGGATGGGGCACAGTAAGCATCCACTCTCGCACTTGTATATAAGTTATCTGGCGTGAGTAGGATGGCTGTAGAAGAAAAGAAAAAAAAAAAATAAAAGGAAGGAGTTGTAAAAGACACGGGAGAAGGATCGCTCGTGGCTGGGGGTAGTTATGGTGTGTTGTTCATGCGACCGCGAGCCGGACTGAGGCCTGGAGAGCGGGATAACGAGTGGTACTTGACTTACTTGTTGTGAAAGGTATATGTAGGAGACTGAGTAAAAGCAAACGTGCTTCTACGAGGAGATCCAGTGAGCCTTTGGCCGTCCGCCTACCCAGCGCGAAGTTGCTTCGTGGCCCGCAACAGGACCGAGATCCCCACCGTGCGATCTCGAACCCCTGTTAGCCCCTTTGATATGTGTGGTAACAGCACACCGCATATTCCATCTATCACGCCGTCTATATGCGTTGTCGTGGAGGGGGCCTTCTCCGTACAAAGAGTGCTCTTGGTCAAGTTTGTTCGTATTTATTTAGTTAACTAGCTGGCTAGTTAACTACGGAGTACTCCGTAAACTGGTATCGAATATGCATGGGAATAGAAATATATCTAGCCAAAAGGCCTAATATATAATCGCTATATAACATTCCCCAAAGGTTACAGAGAACATCAAGTTTCTACTCAGCACTACGTATCACGGATAAATAGTTAATAACAGCCGGCGAATATAAGCTCTTGGCTAATGGGCCGACCCGCTCTTGAGCCGTGGCTCCCTTAATACACCTTGGTAGCTATAACTACTTCATCACAACGACCAGTGCATGGCGGTAATTGGTTATACTACCATGTCTTCTCGCGAGCCTAGGGCTTACGAAGTTTTACATATTGATTAGGATACCCTGGATGGTGGATCGGCATAAGTCGAGCGTTCGCCGGGTCGCTTGTGATACGCAGGGGGGAGTTTTGAACAAACTAGGTGTCAAAAAGGAGGATGATCATATTGAGCTCTATCGAATGTGCGAGGTGTTTGAACCAAGCGAGATGTAGCTGACTAATACAAAAACTGACACTAGGGCAGTCCCTTGTCGGGTGCGGGTGGGCAACCTACTCGGAGTCCGGATGATCCACAACAGTGTCAATATACCCGTACTCTGACCCATGGAGACAAGTCGATGACTTGATGGGCAAAGCATATGCTAAACCCAGACATAGCAAGCTTGAGCAGTGTATTAGGCTGCTAAAATCGCGCTTTGTAGATACGTAAAATCCCAAGTTTGGTTGAACTCGTGGCTATCAAAGTTTTCAGTATTTATTTAACTAGTTGTTTATTCATTCCTTACTCCGTACTTCTATCGGCTGTTTAAACATTCTATAGGCCCCTAACGCGAAACGACATGGCCATGCCACTCGACGGCCGCAAACAGTCACAGCTAGGTGGCGCATGCAAGCTCAAGGGTTCATGTGACAGCTGCGCTGCCTCCAAGGTGCGGTGCTCCAAGGAAAAACCCACTTGCTCGCGGTGCGCAAAGACGGGCTCGTCATGCCTCTATAGCCCGGCACGGCGGATCGGAAGGCCGCATCAGCACCAGACGACAACAGCAGCAAAACGAGGGTCCCCCAAAGAACCAACAGATCTTACGGATACCCAGGAAGTGGGAGCTAGCGATACACCTCCATCATATGAACAAACGGCGAGTTTGCCATTATCTCGTAGCTGTGCAACAATGGTGGTATCTCCGACGCCAACGATAGCTGTGGCGACCGAAACGACAGCTGCAATTAGCGCAGAGCAGCAGCAGAAGCAGCAAAACCCCGAGTCCCACGACTGCTTCCATCTGATTGTGGACCTTCTCCTGGATCTAGAGACCCGACCAAGACGCCTCGCAGGTCCCGGCTTAGCCAATGCCATGCTGCGGCAATTGGCGTGTACGCTCATATGCGAATGTGCACTGCGACAGGACATTCTACTGCTCGTCGTGGCCGGCAGCCACGCTGTCCTCGACTGCATCGTTAATGACATGGGCCACATGAGCAGCGTTGAGACGGACTTGGAGGAGAAGTGGCTCCAGCAGGTGGCTAGTCTAGCTGCTCGACTAGCCCACCGGAGCAGCAGCCTCCTAGGTGATAGCACCCCTGAAAGGACAAGCGACAACGCGATCCCAGGGTTGCTTCTCGAACTAAAGCTGAAGGTGCAGGAGGCTATGAATTGCGTGTTAGAGCAACGGCAGCGCTATAGGCCCGAGACGGCAGAGTATGCGACCCATGTGCAGCCGTGGTAGGGTCATTAGTATCGGTTGGGATTATGCGTTTGAGCCGGGTGGTTGTTATGTCCGCCAACCCCTGGCTTGTATATTTAGTTATGGAAGCGTAGCAGGATATTTAAGCTTCCGTAAACGCGCTTTGATCTAGATAGCTTATATATATATAAATATATATTCTTCTTCTTCACTTCTATGTTGTATTTTGGCTGTATTAGACACCTTTTTTAATCACCCAAAAGGATCAGAATTCAGTATTCCATACCCCGTACTCTGGTTCGTCGGTGCTTTAATTTTCAGGACCCACCGGCGGGACAGACAGCGCGCTCGCTGACATTGACATCCCCTGGACAATCAGCGGGGGTCTGGTGGTACCACGAGAGAAACTCGTCTACAAAAGGGGATCGGCGTATACAGGAACACACCTTTTTCTCCCGGCCGGAGGCTGTGTCCGTTCTCCGACTTGCAAAATATACGCACATTATTATCCTAGTTATTATTAGTAGGCCGGGTTCCGAGTATTCTCCACTGATACCAAATAAGCAACGGGGCGGAACTCGTTCGAGCTGCTCCGACTCTGCTTCTATCCTTATAGATAGCTAGCAGCCCTTTGATTGTTCTGGCCAATTGTCATTGCATCGGAACGTCAACAGCTCAAGCGTCGCTCGTTTCTCCATTCCTCTCTTTTTTTTTGTTTCTCTCTCTCTTTCTTTTATTCCACATGTCGAATCGGCCATGGAAGCAGTCAAACATACGCTCATAACCTTTCGAGGTCGTCTCAGTGGTTGGCCAGTTGGCAGAGTTCTCGCTGGCGTCACAGCTGCTGGTTTCACTACCTTCATCATCACCCGGAATTTCCAGACCTCATCCCGCATGTCCCAACCAGCAACCAAGGCAGCATTCTGGAAGGCCGGCCCTAGCTTTCTCCGTCTACGACTGCACAGTTCTGAGCAGGTTTCGCCGACCTCCAAGCGTCTGAGGTTCGAGCTTCCCACGCCAGACACCATCAGCGGCCTGGGCCTTTGCTGTGAGTCCACGTATTTCCATTCTCCGCTGTTTTCTTAAACTGTCGTATCACCGATCATGATTAACACGAGCGCTAATTCGTGCAGCTGCCGTCCTGTCCGTCGCATGGCCAAAGGGCAGCTTCTTCCCCGTCTTAAGGCCGTATACTCCGGTGAGCCGGCTTGGTAAAATTTGTCCTTGGGAATCTCTATGCTCAGAGAATGGACTGACGTTGTATAGATGAACCCGGGTTTCTGGATCTTACAGTCAAGCATTATTCGGGCGGCAAAATGAGCACACACCTGCACAGCCTCTCCCCAGGTGACACACTACTCATTGCCGCCGTAATCCCTAGCTACAGCTGGACGCCAAATAAGCATGAAGACATAACTCTTATTGCTGGCGGTGGTGGCATCACCCCATTGTACCAGCTTGCCCAGGGTATCCTCAACAACCCAGACGATACTAGGACCAAGATCAATCTCATCTACGGCGTTAACAAAGAATCCGAGATCCTCTTCCAGGACCAGTTCGACCAATGGCGGCACCAGTTCCCGGATCGGTTTAAAGCCACCTTTGTCGTTGGCAGCCCAGAGCCCGGATCTCCTCATGAAAAAGGCCGGATCAATGCCGACCTGCTGTCAAAGCATATGGTGCTACCCAAGACAGGAGAAAAATCCGTGGCGACGAAAGTCTTCGTGTGCGGACCCCCCGCCATGGAAGCTGCTCTAGTGGGTAAGAGGCACGATGGTATCCTCAAACAGATTGGATTTACCAAGGATCAGGTCTTCCAGTTCTGAGGGAGTTGGAGGCTTAATTTACATAGGACTTCTATCGTCATAGTTTAGTTGCCATCCAAATTTGTTGAAAGATGGATGATTCCTTCTGCGGAGATAGATAAATAGATATATTGATTATTCTCTTGTCACCACTTCCTGACTGCCTCCAAAAACCGAGTGTTTGCCGATGGAAGCTAAAGCTTTAATAAGGATAAGAGCCACAGCCTTTTCCGATGGACACTTTCTCGGAAGATAAGGCATTCTTCGGGATCCGATAGCATGTCCTAAGAATAGGGGCACAGCTCTTTCAGCCAGTTCGGCCACCCTATAATGTACCATATCGTATCGCGGCTGACAATCAGGGTAGGCTAGCCACACCAGTTGTATGTGGGAACCTGACCTGAAAGCAAACTCAGTAATCATTTATTATTTCTCTCGTCGACATGACACGCGAAACAATCTTCATCACCGGTGCTACCGGTTTCATCGGCTCGCAGACTGCCCAAGCAGCTCTGGAGGCTGGGTATTACGTGCGGTTGAGTGTCCGCCACGAGATGCAAGTCGCGGAGCTGCAGCGCCTGTTTCACGCTCATAGCGAGAGAGTCGAATGCGTCGTCGTTCCCGACCTTACATCCGTCGAGACTCTGCAAAATGTAATGGATGGTGTCAGCCATGTCATCCACATTGCGTCTCCGCTGCCAGGGTCATCCGCTGGAAACGACATACGACGTGACTTTGTCAACCCAGCCGTGAACAGTGTCCTGGCCGTGCTAAAAAGCGCGTCGGTCCATCCCTGTGTCAGAAGGGTCGTTCTCATGTCCTCGTTTGGGGCATTGATTCCCCTCGGTGCCTTAACCGGTTCATATGTACGCGTCCGCGGTGAGTTCGACTTGCGCCATACACTCGCTTGGTTCACGCATCGTGTCAGCGCAAAAGGCTGATGACAGACTCCCATGTAGACAACGCGGACGCCGCAATACCGGTTGACTTGGACATGGCTCTACCCCCGGGCGAGATCGGTACTTGGCTGAGCTACCAAGGGTCCAAGATCCTTGCTCATCAGGCTGGTCGGGACTGGGCGCGCCACAACGCTCGCTACTTGGAGGTGGTATCGATGCATCCAGGATATGTGCTTGGGCACAGTCTTGTCCAGAAAACCGCCGCCGACATCTCAGGCATGAACGCTGTCCTTTGGTCTGCGCTAAACAACGTCCCCCAGGCCGGTTTCGTCACGTGCTGTGTACATGTTCAGGATGTTGCCGATGCGTGCCTGCGTGCTCTCGACGCGGCCTTGCCCAAGCCTTATATGGAGTTCCTGCTCGCAGGTCGCGAGTTCACTTGGTCGGGCGCGGTCGAGGTTGTGAAGTCGAGACGTTATCCGATCCTTGAGGCTCCTCCAGAAGTTGGGCCGTTTGGGGGCTGGACTGGCGTGGACGCCGATGTGTCGGCAGCGGAGGAGATCTTGGGCTTGCGTTGGAGGTCGCAGGAGCAAATAGTAGGGGACTTGATTGAACAACAGCTGTCCTTTGCCAGCCAGAGAGCCTAGGAAATACGACGCATCGAGTTTTCAGATGGAAAAAGGGTTGAGCCAGCCTATCTAGTCTAACTTACGGTTTGCTATGGTCTTAACTATATGTCAAATAACAGCAGCAGAAGGTCAAAATGATTGGCTGAACGTGTAAATTGAACGAATAACCGTGAATAGTGATAATATTGATGAGCTTATCCTCGTGTAGTTATATACAGAGAATTCTAGATAGAAGCTGACTAAGCTACATATTTTGACACCGTATAACTACAGAGTAAATATCTAATTCTGCCGTGAAGGCAACTGTACTTGACTACTAATAATATGTCTCTTATATAGGATAGGCTCACAAGTCACCCTTTTATTGAAAATACCCTAATAGAATATAGTATTGGACCATATATAATCTATATCTAGGGTACAACTCGCATCCAGTATTATTCAATCACACGAATTGATAAAGTACTCCGTTTTTGTGTTATATTGCTACTTGCGAAGCAGTATTCTAGGGAAACGTATTGAGGCTACGCGACAAGGTAAGAGGTTGGAAGTAGAACATTTTTGAGATGCGGTAAATTGTTGGAGGACTGTGATACATGTCAAACGATACTAGTAAGCAACCACAGAATTCCCCTTAGCTGCTGCGGAGGCTGGCTACTTCTTCGCCGCAATAATGATCGAGTGACGCATGACGGGGTGGTAAGGTCTGATATCCACGACCTTCAGGCCCGCCTGCTCGAGGAGAGAGTTCCACTGATCGAGGTTCCGCTCCAATGCCCCTAGCATCATGAGCATATGCAGATCTAAGGAGGCTGGGCCCCTATGAACTCCAGTATTTGGCAAGGCCATATCGTCGATTAGGATGAGGGAGTCGGCACTCATGGCGGGAATGATGTTCCTCAAGATGTCAACCGCCTTACTATCTTCCCAGTCATGGAGGACGGTACGGAGATAGTAGAATTTTGCTCCTGCATGTTAAAGGTAAGTGTGGGCTCGAATGTTTCCAACGTCAGGGGAGGGAAATGGAGGATAGAGCGTAAGACTCAGCTTGCCTTTGATTGGTTGAGGGTTGAAAAAGTTATGAACCATAAACTCGACACCTGGAGCTGGTGGAGCAGCCTTAATGGTTTCTTCCAAGTCTTGGACGATGATACGGCCTGGAAGATCGGGGAATCGGGCTCTTAATCGCACCGACTGATGACCGATGCTGCCTCCGACGTCTACGAAAATCACTTGCTCAGGGCCGCCCGACGTGAGCTCCGTGAACGGCGCCACGCTTAGCCAGTCGCCTTCACGCGGCACACTCATCAGGGACTGGAATGCCTGGAGATGTTCCGGGTGCTGCTTCACCCAAGGGAAGAAGTCGAGTTCCGTGTTAAACCCCTTATGCCATGCGTATTTTCCGTCCGCGGTTTTCGCGTACTTCGTCCCCCTGAGGAACTCGGGCAGCGCCTGAAAAACAGGCCCGGCGGTATTGAAGCTTCATCGACGAAGGGAAGAAGCGTAGCTAGTTAGCTATGTAGGGACTAGCGAGCTCATAGAGCGGTGGGAAGAGCCGAAAATTAAAGCTTACACATAGTACATGCTATCATGAATTTTTGGATCCGCCAAGGCTCTAGTCGAGTTGTTTGCCGCGTAATAGTCTTTGCTCGTTTCCGCAACGAGACGGACTGATGCGAGATAGCGTAATAGGCGCCCACAAAGTTGCGGGTCTGCGCCGGCTGATCGTGCCAGGTTTTCCACGCGGAGTGGCGCTTCCGCCGCGGCTAGCAACTTGAAGAAACCAAGGTCACAGCCAATGCGAACAACAGCGATTTCGAGGTGCTGGTAGAGGTGAAAGGAAGTAACTGTTAGCATCGGATAAGGATTGGGCGAATGTTTTCACTCACTAAATTGAACATGCGCACCATTAGGTCGGATGGAGTTTCAGTGGCATCCGCCTCGGCGCGGAGCGCCTCTTGCATATTCATCCGGGTGGCCTCACGAACTACGGCCTCGTCGCCGTTAGTTTGGGAAGTAGCTTGTTCCATGTTGGCGTGAGCAAAACTCGACTTCGTGTTATATAATAAAATGGGGAAGTTTGTATCGTTGAAAATTTGTAGAGCCAGTAACTAGTGAATTCGCTATTATATATATATACTCCGTGGTCGCACTCTTTTTTCTGTCCTCTATCTTCGAGCGTGGTGTGCCCGGATTCCGGCCTTCATAGAGCGGGACTCCGCCTCGTGCTCCACTGGGTAACTAGTTAGAGCACGGGAGCTCGGATTCCGGCCCCTCTCTGGTAGCTAGTATTTATGCCCGAGGTCTCCACCAAGAGTTAATCACGTAATGTAGACTCAGTGTTACATTATTACGTCATGTACTCTTAGTAAGCAGAGATTAGTCAGCATATATAGGACGTCATAACGTTCCATCGGAACATCTTGACACAACAACAAGCATCAACATCAATGACAGCTTACCTTAGCTCAACCTGAGACCAATCTTACAATTGGTAGCATGTCTTGTCCTGTTTTCTAACGTCCACGGGTACGCCGGGGCGCTACGACTAGCCAACACACACACATAGACGGTGTCCGTCCTTACTCTTCCAACCTCCTCTTAACGACATAATAACACTGCCACCACTCGTACAACTCTCAAACGTCAAACTTCATAACTACCCAAATTTTACAATATAAATACCCTATTTATTTCACTTATTTACTGCCTTACAGCAGTATATAGTCCATGTCGGACGTTCGAACAGAGGCTCTTCAACTCGCACTACAGTTGCGGACGTTTCGTACCTTGCGGTACATAGGTCACGACCAGTTTGACTCTGATACCCTTACTAGAATTCAATATCTCGTCGTACAACAAGACGCTGTTCATCCTATCACAGCGCCAGTACTATAGGATTGGCCTATTCACCGACCATCTTTGAATAGCGCTGTCAGACGCTTCTTGACGTTGACAGACGAAGTCGTAAAAACCCCCACTTACCACAACTGGCGACAGAACAACCAGACTTCCATAACAGGCAATTCTGACGACGAGCCAACTCGCCCATTAGGACGACCCCGCTCTCAGTCGACGCGTCAGTCTCGTGACACGACACAGGAACCTACAACCTCATTTCCGGAACCTCCATCGGCTCCAATAGCACGACACACCAGGCGTATTGCATCAGTCACACCAATACCACCACCCTCATTTATCAACTACAGGACGCCACCGTCAGACGACGACAGGGAATCTCTTAGTCCAGTGCCATCAGAACCTCCGTCTGTAGGATACAGGCCTTCACAACCCACTATGGCTACTTCGGATACCACGGCGTCACAGCCAGTCACAACTGATCAAATCAAGCTCATTCAGAACACGATGACACAAATTATGGAACAGTTAACTCTTATCCGTGATCAGACAACCTATAATACCACCCGCATTATAGAACTCGATCGCTAAAGACGCGAACAGGTGGCAGGGGTGACTAACCATCACGACCCGCCAGAACAAACAGAACCTCACTCGTAACACGATATCCCACCTCCAGTACCGATATCGACGGTCAGTGCAACAGCTCCATTAACCACTACTTCTACGACATGGAAAACAGAAGAACTGGGTTATTTCTACCCACACATGAAAGATAATGCAGACAGACCAGTTGTCCAAGTTAATCAACACACATACTACCGGAGCGTTTACGTCTTCGTTAATAGACTGAAGGATATGGTCATAACGAAAGGTGAAAACCTGGTGCGGTCCAACGTACAGGCGAGCCTAAGAGGACAGGCCCTCGAGTGGTACACAGTTGAATTGACGAACATAGAAAAGCGGGCGATGACAGCTTTCACTATAGAAGCTGGATGGGTCGACGCTTTGGTTAAGCGGTTTAAACCAAGGGCAGCAGAGGCGTTAGCTGCCATGACTAAACTGACCTTTACAATGGGAGATATCCATAAAGGACACGACGTCAGAACATATGCACATACAATGTTTAGACACGCACAAGCTGCAAATATCAAATCTACGTATAACCAATTAACTCAGTCCTGGAATGGTTTGTCACCAGATCTCCGACGTGACATACCCGAACCGACGCCATTGACTACCAGGGCTGAATTTTTGAACTTCGTTGAAGCGAAGTCTGGCATCTGGAGGGATATTGCGCAATACCGTTCAAACATCAGTAAGCAGAGCCGTAGTTATCAGGGCGCTAATCAACCACGACATAACACCCAGACTTCCTATCACAATAACTATGGAGGTCGCGGTCGTGGCCGTGGCTACTACAGAGGACGTCCAGCTTACACCCATCAGAATAGGTTCGACCCGGCGTCAGATGCGTATCACCATCGCAATCAGGATACGAATCAGACCAAACCCTCTAGTGACGCAGACAAGACTTAATATCAACCGGGCAAGTCAGGAGGTCAGCTTTTGTTAGCTGACAAACCTACCTACCGACAGTATAACGGATACCGCAATAATAGAAAGCCATGGAACTAGAACCAGAACAACGGTAGACGTCAAACGGCATACAACGCCGACGGTACACAAGACGACGGACCGTCTACGGACTAACAGTCCCAAGAAGGGCAAGAGGACGACTACCAGGAGCCACAGGATTATGAAGAAGGATGGCCAGAAGACCAGGATCAAAATCTTACAGACCCGGCATACGACTATGATAGTTTTGAACAGTCTACATACAACGCGACGACCGCCTGCTCAGTCCTTTATAACGACTGTCAAGCCAACTTCGCAACATAAAATGAATACTTATTACATGTGTGCCCCGATAAAGTAATCGCGACATGTAAGATATATAAGCAAGGTTTCACTAGTGCCAACAAGCTGCACGGACATATTAAAGAAGCCAACTATATAACAACGAAAGACGCAACGACGCTCTTGGCGGAAGCTTTGTTGGCGTCACTAAGTAAAGACGTAGTTCCGGTCATCACGTCAACATGTACGGATGCCAATAAGCCAATACCAGGACAGTCATTCCGTCCATGGCAGTATGCCACAGCTTTAGTATACGTCAACGACTCAACCAATACAGTCAACATTTGTTTAGATACTAGAAGCAGCATTACTCTGATAGACGCTAACCTAGTAAAAGAATGGGGACTTACAGTCGCCGAAGCCAACCCAGTCAAAGTTAACGGTATAGGCCAGAACACCACGGTCGGCTACGTGAAATTTCACCTTAGTATACTAGGTACCCTGCCCGATGGACCAGCCCAAGGACCAGCTATCGCCCAGATGACCGTTGAAGCATATATTATCCCACAACTAAAAGCCTAACTACTCTTAGGTGCTGACACTTTGACACCGGAAGGTGTTACTAGGTCAAAAGCCTAAGCTTTCTCCTATAGCTAGCAGAGCTATCTATAAGTAATGGAGCGAATGTATTCAATATCGATGTGCAAAAAAATTCACGTGACCTGATGACTAAGATGATGATTAAGCACCCATCCAACATGTTGCTGACTAAGCATCCATCCAACATATTGATGACTCAGCACTCATTCAACATGTTGATGACTAAGCATTACTATTCAAATATTTTGATGGGGTAAGATGACTAAGCTGCCAAGCCACTAGTTATGCAAGGTTACAAGTATCCAATCAAATGCTCAGGATTCAACCAATCACGTAATTTACAGCAGACCCACAAATACGCACATTTGACCCCTTCTATATATCCACTTTTTGGAATAATATACTTCGCTTCGCTCCGTAAATTAATTATAAAGTATATAGTGATCTAAGAAAGAAATAAAGGTTCAACCCCTTATAATAGCTATTAGAGCTAACAGAGTATAAATTTTATTATTATTATTATATTTAAGCTACTTAGATAGCTATAAGTGTCATGCCACGCAGCATGCGCCCACCAAGCCCACGTCACGTGGCACCCAACATCAAGCATATAAGCAGTGCAGCGACCAGAGATGACGAGCGTCATCACTGTGTATGATCTTTTGGTCGAATGGCATATGCTGTATCATCGCTGCCAGCATATACGGCCATTACAATAAGCTAGAGGGGTATATTAAATATAATATTTAATTAATTTCTACTTATATATATTTATAGATTTTTTATCCTTATATATACGCTTATTAAGCTTATTAATATAATTAATTTAGTCGATATATCGCTATCAAACGCTATAACCAATCATTTACCACCTTTTGCTGCTGTCATTTGACACCAGGTTATTAGGGGGTCTTCTACGGACGGAGGCCTCTGTATAACCGGGTTATCTGGAGTCCAAGTTATAACAAACTATAACAGATTTGATATAAGTGCGGCTGTTGCATCAAGCTTGGTAGCTATATAAAATATAATATGCTGCTGTTAAAGAGATTATCGTATTTATTAGATTGGATCATTTATTTCCCAGAAAGACAGCTCTAGTGGCGTCAAGTCACGTAGTATTATCAAATAGCTATGAGTAGTACTTTCGACTGACATCACGGAAGTACATGGGCATTCATCGTTTATGAGCCGTAAATGCTTTCTAATGGACCCAGCCAGTGGCGCCTTGACGTTCGAAAACATTTCCTGTCCCCTATGAATGCACCAATAAATGACAACAAGCAAAAAACTAAACACAGTGAAAGGAAGTATTGAAACATTCGCAGGGTGGTGGCCCAGTCTGATTCGTCTCTGGATAGAATCAACATTGAAAACACAAAACAAGTTGGTCATGGGGAATCTCGGTGAGAAAGGCTTTTAGTTTATCCTGCCTCCTGAGGTCTACAAACCACACACGCTCAACGGAGGGGGCGGGGGGAAATAGAACGAAATAACTCCATACAAAATGCACCAGAGTGTTCATTGGGTATTCCGCGGCATACCGTTCATTAATTTCGTTTAAAGCGTTAAAATAGTGTGTGTAACTTTCCTCTCCATTTCAATGTCTTTTTTTCTCCGGAAAGCATGTCATCAAATGCGGTCGTTAACGCGTCATTGCACAGTAAGTATCGTCAATATTCAACCTCAAATTTGCTGTAATTGTAGATTGGCGGCTGTTGTCTTGGGCAGTTTACTATTGGGGGTGAACGGAACGTTTTAATACTACGACAAGAGAGGATTTCGTGTCGAAGAGATGGTTGGCGGCTGGCTAAACGAGCATTTATGGCGAAGTAGCCAGGCCAATTTCCGAGTCGCTGGCAATCACAGAATTATCTTCCCAAGTATCTGAAGGAAAGTCAGGACCTGATGGTAGAGAAGGGGGAAACAAAAGCAATGCAGGTTAATAACAAAAAACGCACTAACAGCATGGGACTTAAAGAAAGGGCACCAATCTTACCTGATCCAATTTCTTCTGGCATCTCCACAGTGTATTGTTCCAAGCCTGCAATTACGGCTATGGCGTAGTTGTTTTGTTAGTTCAAAGACTCTGTATCAAGGGAGTATTGGTAGAAGGGTAAAAGTTACCTCCTGCCCGCTCAATGATAGCCCTATCTCCTTCGATGTTTTCCTCATCAAAATATTTTTCCATGCATAGTTTAATGACATATTGAATTATTTCAACGGTTGATGCATCGACAACGGTCTGGGTATTTGAAGAAGTGAGGTATGTAGTCCGCAACTTGTCAACGCAAGCTTGTCCCAATCGGCGACCTGTGCGCTGATAGAACTGTCGAGTAGTCTCCGCGGCATCCTCGAGGTCTTTCGAGAACAGGATTTCCTGCAGATATTCGTAGGCAGAATCTCGGACTAATCGGTCATCGTAATGGAGTAAGGTCGGAGCCCAGTAGGGTGCCATCTCTAACACGAGCGATAGGAAAAAGTTTTCATCCTTCTCTAGAATTGCCCCATTGTTGAGGGTTGCAATCGTTTGAATGAACGTGACATGATCACGGCCACCAGCTTCATTTATAGAATCCACTGATTTCGTAGCAAACTCAATGAGGCTTCGAACACGGTCGATGTCAGGAACCATGCCGCAGAAGAGTAGTGTTATTTCGAGAAAAGGGCTGGCAAGTGAGGCTGGCTCAACCGCTAGACCTTCTTCCAGCATGTGGACTATACTATCCATCAATCCATCAATTGTCGGAGTAAAGCTTAGGAAGATGGTGAAGATTTTCCGGCTAGCATCAATATTTTCTTGCTGCTCTATCACCTTCTTTAGGAGGACAAGTTCTCTCTTTTCACCCAGTGCTAAGACAAGGTCACTTTCTGCATAAGAAAGGGCTAGTTTTCCATCATCACCTCGCCGTGGCTGATCATCTTGCACCGGGGCAACCTCTAGATCGATATTTTCGAGGAAGATGGCAAGAAGTTCGGTGAGTTTGAAATGGGAGAATTTCCGGCCTTTTTCAATCAAACGGATATAGCCTGGATAAGCATCCTTTAGCCTCCTGGTATCATGGCGGTCTAGCCATACCATCTCTAAGCATCGAAGAAGGAAGCCATGCTCTAACAGTGTTTCGACTTCGTATGGCCCTAGGTTGGCAATTTCGACAAGTAATTCGAAGTAATCATCCCAGGCGCGAGAGTAAAAATGAAGAGTACTCCACAAAACTACCAAGCTTTCCACAATTTTGTCGAGCATATCCATGTACTCCTGGTTGTATTCGCTCTGAAGTGCTCTGTCAGCGTCTGCATCGGCTAATCGATCTTGGAGTCGACCTAAGGATGCGACCAGAAGCTTCAAAAACCCAACGCGGACCACGCTATTGGGACTTTTCGCGAGGAGGTTTCTCATAGGCAATGGTCGTTTACCAGTCCACTGCAAGAGCCAGTATGCGGCCCGAGGGCTTTCGTCGATTGCTTTTTTTATGTCCATAAGAAGCGGCTCAACTTCTGGCAAGTCTTTGGATCTTGCAATGAGTTGCTCCAGGGTATCCAAAGCCACATGTATTGACATTTTTTGAACCTTTGCGGCTATTAGAGAGCTTTCTGTTTTGCTAATCTCTCGCGCTCGGTCAAAGAGGCTGACGACGAAACGTGCGTGGTTGGGATCCAAAAGGCAGTATATCCGAATAAACAGTTCATTTTCCATGGAGATGTGGTTTCCAAGTTCCAGTGGTAGGGGAATGCTGACTGGAGCATCGCCAATGGAATCTTGATATACTGATCGTGCATTTTCCATGCTTGACACCCGCTGATAAAAGAGCATATATGCATTCCACACCTTACAGCCAAAGCGGACATGACTCAAAGTGTGCATGCTATCACTTGTTCCACCGAAGCACTGATCTGGGATTTTGGCAGGGTCAAATCTAGTCACGTCTGAATCGTTGAATTCCACCCACGAATTATTGGGTCCTACTGATGGTCGCTCCTTGATATAGGAATAGTAGTGCCCTGACTCAGCTGTGCCACTGTGAACAAGTACCCCAACAAGCTCAAACATATCCGGTTCAATTGGTGCATCAGGGTTACTGAGATAGTCGATTGTGAAAGGAGTCATATCTATGCGTTCCGGAAAGTGGAACTCATCGTTGATTTTGCTTCTCATCATAGATATGACGTCAAAGTCAAACCTTTTCAAATGGAATATGAGATTGTCGGGTATATCTTTCAGGCATGCCCTAGTGTAGGTTAGTATTAGGTAGCATGGGAGCTTTTTTTCAGGGTAAGTGAGCAGCTTCACCTTTTAACAGCATCAACATGTTTCCCACAAGAGGTACAAGAATACTTGTTGTCTAGAAAATTACTATCAGCAAAAGGTGTGTCAAAAAATGGCCTAAAGAAAAGGGGAACATACCTCCTTGCATTATTTCCCCTTCCACATATGCCCTGAGACTATCTTCAAGGCCAGGTTTCCCTTTGATATCGCATTGGATTGCGGAAAAAGGCTCCAGGCGCTCAGAAATGTGCTCACACTCCTTTGACTTGATCTGTTGCACAAGCTGGCCTCCATAGAATGATCGAAACCGTTTCCTATCATCGGCAGAACGTATTTGGCCTTCCCACCGATCAAATAAGAGATTATAAAACTCATCAACATCCATTTGAATGTTGATGTCGATCGGCTCATTGTCATATGTTCGAATTGTATCTACTGCATTTTGAGGATCAACGCTCTTCTGCCATGTGTCTTGAAGATATGCGAACACCTTTTTAGTTTCGGCCAAAAGTGACTGGGCCGGATCATCTTCTGAGGTTTCGACATCTAGGATAAATTTCCGGAAATCAAGATTCATGAATAGCTGGGTGAATAGAGAATTGAGATAACATGTGTTCGACAAGTTGCGGAGGCCTGCATATCCTTCGCTGGAACGTATTGTTTTAGAACGGTCAAATATCCAGGTAGGATCATATGTATAGTCTGAGACGAGAATTAGCATATCCATATACTTTCTCTAAGCTGGGAGGAGTACATACCGAAGGGAATTACTTCTTCTAGCAGCTCAAGCATCTGTGCACAGTTATTTGTATCTCGGCAAAGTAGGAGGATGATACTATAAATCTCCTGGCGAGTTGTAGGGTTCATCACAGGTATGCTTGGCTTGATCCTTTCAACCTGCATATCAGATAGATTGGGGAATAGGAATGTAGTAAACAAACTCTCCATAAGGCGGCTAGTGGAAATTGTAATGAGTTAGTGTGGATGTAATAAAGAGATTAGAAATTTAATATCTTACCCTGTACCTGCATTTATGTTCTCTGAGATGGCAAGCTCAAGACACATTTTCAGCAGGTAAGCGAACCCAAGGATAATGTAGTCCACACGCTCACGTCCAACGAACTGAATATGACATTTTAGCACTGCTTTGTTTGACAGTAAAGGATAGGCCAGGGTTAAGTTGAGAATTACTTACCTCCTTGCCATTATGGCTCAAAAGAATATTACCCCAGTCCCGCACATATTCAGTATAAGGCATCTCTGTTGTGGGCAACATAGCAACGGTGTGGAATGTGACCAAAGCTACCTCGAAGAACTCCTGTGACAACTGAGCATGTTCTACCGTCCGTGGTAATAGTGCGGAAATCGATTCCCAGAATGTTTCAACCATATCTGCACCTGTGGCTGTTGCAAGGTTGCCAGTGGGAATGGCATCCTTTGAAACTTTGTTTGACCAGTAATTCTTCTGCAGTGGTGATGTTCCACAGAGGTTGAAGATGATTTCGGCTATGTCTTTGCGAATACCAGGTCGGGGCTCAGAAAGCAGTAGACTGGAAATAAGATCTGGCATTTGATTGTAATCTTTTAACGCGAACCATACGTGGTCGTCATTCATAGAGGCCTCAATGAGCGTAGCGAAGGAACCAGATATAAGACGTTGCAACGTCGATTCATCCAGTGGGATGGACAAATCATTGGGGTTCAGGGAGAGTAAAGCAAGGAGTAGAGATATTAAACCCGACGGCTTCGTAAAGAGATGCTGTGATGAATCTGGCATTGATTTTGCTAACGCTGTTTGAAAGAGTTAGTTTGCATATTATGGTATAAAGGGGTTCCCCACGCTGGGAATAAACGCTACTAACCTTTTAAAGAAACTAGGAGGCAATCCACGAAGCTACACGCAATGGTAAGTTTCAGGGTATTTTCACGTAGAATTTCAGACATCCCTTCTCGCATCAGGATTGCGTCAATATTCTTAATTACGTGCGATATGAAGCCTAGATCGCGGTTCAACTATTAACCCTAAGTTAGTATTATCCCACGTAAAGTCCACACGTAATGCAATGTATGGTGGAATATGCTGTAAACATACACTCAGAGCCTCTTCCCGCACACACACGATAAGACAGTTGAGAATATAGAGCAGCTTATATGGTTTTTCGATAGGGAACATCTCCAATTCTCCTATTTCTGGGGACCGCACGAAATCACGGACTATCTGTTGAGGCGGGAATAATACAAGGAAGTCAAATATCTATTGACGATGTTAGTCACTTGCTTTCCAGATAGACAAGCAGGGAAAAAACATGCCTCCTTTGAAAATCTCTCGTCCAAACTCAATAAATCATAGAGATCATCAAAATGTTTCAATAGCTCTGAATCTACCAGCGTCAAGCTCTGGCGTCTCCCACCAAACGAAAGCTCATAAGCATCAGAGTCTTTCCTGACAATAAGTAGACCCGCAGTTGCAAGTTTTAAATCACGTATTGTCTGGTTGGCGTTTCCACCACGTAGATCTAACCTCTGTCCGCCACTGATGGTGGTGAATTTCGAAAAGCCTGTAAGAAGAGCTATTTTATCCGCAAGTTCAGAAGCAGTTGATAAATCACCGATAGTGAAAGTGCGGATACGGGTCTGAGATCCCATACTGAATGCCTGGTATGATATATCAATTGACTCTCCTTTCACTGGTTCGGGCTTGAGAGGTATATAGGGCGGCGAACCCTGGGGAGGAGTGTACTGTGGTCGTGTGCGGAGACCCTGGAGGAGTTGGCGGAGGAAAAGGAGGGAACGTGCAAATCGCAATTCTTCTGCTTGAACTTCATTGTCAGAAGGCACTATGACCATGGGTTCATCTTCGCCACTTGTAGTTCCATCAATGAACGTTTTTAGCCGCGTGGCTGCAGCAGCTAGTTGCGCTACACAGCGATCGACGAGGGATACGTGTGTGGCCTCTGCGGATGACGGGCTACTTCCTTTGATCAAGACGTGGTCTAGGTATGTGTCGATGGCAAAGTTGATGGCATTGATACCGATGGATGGGTTAGGAGCAGTGAGGATAAAGCGCCAAATCCTATCCATTCCGGGGATAGTAATGATGTCTCCATCATTAGAGACAGGCTGATGGTGGAATTTAACATCGTAATTCATCGCTTGTTTTGCAAATGAGAGTACCGACTCAGTGATATCCTCCGGTGGGATACGGGGAAGATAGTCGTTCATAAAGCTCTCCAAAAATGAGTTCCGCTTTATGCACCGCGATGCAGATTTAGACAGTATCTCCCACATATAATTTCGGTTTTGCTCACTTATCACCTTCGAGGTGAAGACTTTATCCCACAGAACATCACTGAGCTCAGGGGTAATCGTCTCTGGCACTCTGTCGATAATGCGATGAACTAAGTTCAGTCGTGGGACGATCGTGTTGCATAAATATTCGTCTTCCGCATCATCTGTGGGTGTGGTAGCGGCGTGCGCAAGCTCAGTGATGATAAGGCGGGTGAAGTCGAGGTCCAGAGCTAGGCGTCGAATATCCTGGGTATCGAAAGCTGGGATCAAGGCATTAAGAGCATGGATACTCCCAACAGCAAACTCATTCATATCAGAAACATCCTGGATGCATTGCTGATAAAGTTCTGTCTTATCTGTTTCACTAATGCCTAGGCTGACGAACTGGGAGAGTTGTTTACTTGCAAATCGCTGGACTTGAGACCGTTGTTCAAGGGGGAGTTCCTCAGCAGATACAGCCCCTCGAATCAGCCTGACACATAGGCGCACTGGCATGATGTCGACATGTGGGTAGTGGCCGAGATCATGGTGGCGCATGGATTCGCCGTGTTTACTTCGTACCGAGTTCAACAATAGATCACAGAACTCGATCATACGAACGTCGAAGCGTTGCAGTGGTAGTTCAATTAGCTTATTGCAGATATAAATAAGCGGCTCGGACTCATGATGCATGCTAAAGGTTGACGATAGCATGGCAAGCACTTCAGAGACGGTTCTGGGGTCATGGCTCTCGCTGACGGTCTTCCATATTATATCCGTGTCTTCATTGGTATATGTTGAAGTCACGACGAGGAAACCCACAATATTGCTTCCTCGACTGATTAGCTGAGGGTGCGACTCGACACCAACAACATAGTCCACAATTTTATTTTCTCTCAGAAAGTTGACAAGGTATTTGGTTGTCACATGGTTAAGGGCTCCTGGTACATTTTGAATATGTTGTGACCAGAAATTCACCAGGTCACCCTGTATGGACTCCATTCCGTAGACACGCAATTCCATACGCCCACTCATAATATGTTCCTTTAGGATAGTAAACTTCCAACCTAAACTGACAATGTGGGCGAATTCGTGGGAATTAACGTCCGGCGGAACATTGAGCTGCAGGTCCCTGGCCACAGTTGTCGCCAACTCTTCGTCAAAGTTGCAAAGGGTGCGGAACGAACTGCCCATAGTTCGGAGAATTGACTCACTTGTGTCACTGGACAAACAAGATGATGACTTCTCGATTAGAGATCGGTAGACAGGTTCAGAAAACCGAAGCAGTGCATATGCCTGCGTGATCACTTCCGTGGAATCAGGACGGCCATACGTGGGCTGAAACCTCCTGCCAACAAACGAATCAACGATATTATGAGTAACGCTGAGGGCTGATGGAAAAAGGGAGGTGAGGATAGGTGATTTCGAGAGGTAAATGGAGATAGCTTCCACAAAACTGGCGAGGACTGCTACGCCATTGACCTGTCGTCCAGCAACACGGTCGTTAAGATGAGCGACCAAATCGATGATCTCTGATCCGTAATCCCGCTCCATAGCTGTGAATAGAGGGATTTTACGGAGCTGGAGCATCGAGGCAAGTGGCATCCAGTAAGTTCTTGAGATAGGGTCTAGTTGAACACTCCTCTCTTCTGAAGACTGTGATAGTTGCTCTGCATCAATAGAAATTATATGTATTGCTATCTCAGCATAGCAAGAAAGGAATTCCTCAATGTATGACATTGGACTGTCTCCTTGGTCTGCTATAAACTCCGTCCTATGGATGTATTAGCCGGGTACTTGGCGGGAAGATGTTTGGAATGCTGCCACTTACGTCCGCCTTAAAAGGCCTTCAGCGACAGACGGGATTTCTTCCCATAGATCGCGATCTTCGGTAAACACCTGGTATGTGAGATGGTTCAGATTTTCACAACACAACTCGAACCATGTTTTCAAAGCAACAAACACGTTGAGATCATGGGCAGATCCTAGAAAAGAGGAAAGGATTAGCAGCCTGGCTCTAGAATTTGTTGGTCCAAAAAAGTAGAGGCACCACCTACCTCTCTCCATGGCAGTCTTCATATCCAACACAGCATCACGGATATTATATGCGGTCCTAAAATTTGGAAAGGCCTCCGCAAGAGATATTTCCTCGTGGATCTGGACAACCTCTGGCTCTCTGGCGGTCCGTAACGCATCATCTAACGGCCTCCAGCTCGAAGTGGCCGGATCCTGGTCCATATCTTCTGGGTCTGCAACCTCAATTTCCACGCTTGTAACCGAAGGAGGCGAATCAGGTATGATGACTGTAGTCTGTTCCATGGGTATACTGGCCTGGGCATTATTCATTTCTGTCCCATTGGAAGTCACGACGTCTGGCTGTGAAGAGTTGACTTCACGTGATGCGAGTTTACCGCCTTGCTCAGCTTCAACATCTTGCTTATCTGTTGTTAATAACACCCCGTCTCCGTCCGTGAGTATGGCCTGCTGTGTTTGTTCTGTCTCCGAAGTAGGAGATTTCATATTAATGGTAACCCGACTTGACGGGCGTGGTGGGACGACAGGGCTGCCATTCACCGATCTCTGAGTCGCATCTAGAGGTGGAGGAGTGATCAGCATTCCAGCCGAGGCCGTTGCGGGAGCGGTTCCAGGCCCACCATGCATCTTATCCCCGTCTGCAGCGTCTACCGCCTCCTTTGCGGTGCTTGTCATCGTGTCGTCTGCCTGGTCCTGTCGTTGCTGGTTCTCCTTTGCATCTTCACTAGCTTCGGCCGGTGTCGTAGGTGTAGTCATGGGCGCGGAATCATGCGAGCAATTGGCACCGCTGCCGCTATCAAGCCGAGGACGTTTGCGCGTTGACTCTGAATTTAGATCTTCCATTAGTTCGCTGCAGCCTGTTGGCGAAGACGACTGAGCAGGGGACAGCGAGAGAGGGTCGGGAATGCGTATCCCTGCCGGCGAGCGGGAGTCTGGATTGTTTGCGTCGATCGATTGTGGCTGCGGGTTGACGCAGGTGCCAGTACCACTGCTCGTGCTCACGGAGGTGATATTGCTAGAGTGCTCTAGCGGGGTAGGGCCCATGACATTTTCCAGTGTGCCAGTCTCTATCGTTTGCTTCGAGGAGGAATTATGCGGTGAATCTATCTCTGACCAGGGAAGTTTTCGAAGTGAGGCGTGATGTTCTTCCAGGGAGCTCAGCGGTTGCGGTGGGCTGGGGGGAGCTTTAGCTTTGGCTTTCAGAGCCGCAAGGGTAGGCTGGCGCGAGGTCGAATCACCACGACGGGCTGATCCGGGAGTTCTGAAGACGGAGAGGCGTCAGTAGATGTGCAAGGCAAAGAGCTGAGACGTCTATCTCTTCACAATCTTGTTCCTTGGAGGTGGTGAGTTGGACTGGTGGCGGGTTGGTTATAGTTATGTGGTTGTCGTTAGAAAAGGGCGACCAGGCAGCAGCTGGAAGTGAGAGAGAGAGAGCTGAGCAAGATGCTAGTTAGGAACAGAACAGACAACAACACTCACACACTGTTCTTCTTCACTTGCTGCGGAAGAGAGAATCCCCAAGAGCAAACGCCATCCCATCTGCCAGTCTATCTTTTTTTTTTTTGTGTCTTCTTCTTACTGCTTGTTCCTTTTCTTATCGATGACTCCATCAGAAACAAAAAAAAGGCTGTATCGCTGGTAACGCCCGGTACCCAACCGTCGCCATTTTACAGCCTTTCATTGGGCAATTTCATAGAGCTGGTGTATTTTTGCCTTCTGGTTGGTCACTTTTTTGTGGAGGGCTGACGTAATGACACAACGGCCAAAATTACCGAGTTTCCATACATATAGCTTAGTAAGCACCCAGCCACTTTCGACTTTTCAGTCCAAGAAAGCGATTTGATATTTTGATATTTTGATATTTCTCTTCAGGCGCAAGAAGACTTCGTATATTGATATATCTAGACTTGAAGGTAAGGGAGACGTTTCCATAGAGATGTGCTGTACGGAGTATAGTGGAGGAGAAAGGGACTCTAACTGCTAGCTCACTTTCTACATCTAGTACTCTCCATAAGACATCCTGAGCATTCCTCTTGAGTGTTCAACCTGGAGGCTATAAGTTCATGTACCCATCTAGCTAGGCTCTGGGATACGCACTGTTTGTACGGCCTGGGATCTTGATATCTCAGAGGCAACGATGAAGGCAACTATGGAGCTAACCTGTTCGCATCTTTGCAATACGGCTCAGCGAGGTAGTGTGTGTGCTTTCTCTTATCTCAATATATTCATCTTCCTACTAGGAATTCTAGCAAACATTCCTCCTTTAAGTATACATGGAAACTGGAACTATGATACTACCATCCCAATAGCCAAAGCCGAGGCATGCGCCGAAGCCCATCTATCTCCAATCTATTCTTTTACTGTAAAGTTATGTTAGTTACCTGACGCAACTAGACCTTCTGCCCGAGCCTGCTCTTCTTTCCTGCGCCTTTCTCCAGGCAGGACAATCTGTGGCTGAGTTAGGAATATATTCAACATGTGAGCAAGGATATGTACGTACCGCCCTGTCAAGCTCATACGGCAAACCACGATGTCGACCACGCACCATCATGGCACACATCACCAGCTTACTGACGGTAGTAAATTTACCCGACAGTCCAGCGTTTATAGTTGGGTGGCCTAGAGAGAGGCCCACATTGCCACTATTGACCCATTAGTAGTTAGCTATATCGGCTGGATATGAGAAATCACCTACTAAGCAGAAACGACTTCGAAGAAGATGGCGAATATTTGGAACGCCTGGAGTGAAAATTAGTACTCAACACGGCAAGTTATAGGATGATAACTTACTGGGTCATTCAGGTCTGCAATTTTAGCCCCCTCGGCTATAGTGATGAGAAAGACGCCTAGGAAGATGTACCAGAGGTCAAAAGCCAGTTGTTTCCTGATGTGCTGGCCCAGATACGATGAGGAATCAGTTGTTTCATCGACTTCTTCTTCCGAGTCGTACAGGCCTAGTGACGACTCTTCGTATGTATTCGTCCTGTATATAATGTTAATCCGAGGTCGGGAGATGGCCCTTTGGAATCCACTTACTTTCTCATGCTCATAGCAACCGGGAATACAGAGATATACATCATCACTAATTCAGATGCATCAGCTGCATACTCCAAAGTTCACAAAAACAAAAAAACTCACCCATCAAACTAAACTGCACTGCAGGATGAATCTTCGACAAAGCAAAAGATGTAGCACCAGCCGTCCTTGACGCAGTAGATTGAAAAGATGCCGCGCATAATCGATGCCATACCGTATCTATTGCCGTAACTTCGGGGTTCCGCAAGTCCAAAATCATAAAAAGCATGATATCCAGTCCGTTCAGTGACACCAGCGTTCCCAAGAGCACCCACGTTGTTCTGCTGGGGAATAGAAGCGTGTAACATCGCCTAGGGTGGTCAAGGAGGAAGTTAAGAGGTTCATGAATGGCTGAAGCTTTGGGAGAGAGGCGGAACATGCACCAGATGATGAAACGCAGCATGCAAGGGTAAGCAGTGTTGCCGACGAGGATCAGAAAGGTCATGAAGAGCATGGGGAATGTGTTGGAGCGGAAGTTGACCATGGAATCTGGCGTGAGACTGAAGCCCAGGTTATTGTATGTTGTCATGCAGGAATAAAATGCCCTTGATATCGTTAACGATATAGCTGCAGAGAAGAATGTCAAGTTATGAACTTACCACCAGACCGGGTGTATTCCGTTCTCCGCAAGATATTGTCTATGAACCGGGTTCGCAGCATAAATCCAGATAATGAGCAGAATAGATCCAAGCAGCAGAAACCCAAAATAGTAGCCACCGACTATCTTAGCTAGCAGCTTCAAACTTCGATACTCGATACCTCCCAGCTCTATCCTCTGTTCCTCCGTTAGGTTTAGAAATTGAGAATTCCTGCCTATGGTAGGAGTATATGATAAATACGGGACCTGGGATCCACGGGAGCCAGTCCTGCTAAGAGGTCTTAGAGAGCGTGAGATGGATCTCGAGCGGGACCTAGGGCGCGATGCACTCCCCAATACGAAGGCTGATGAAGCAGCTTGTTCCACAGACGTTGCGTGGGATAGAATTCTTTCCAGCTTTCCTCTTTCACGTAGGCTTGGGGCACCCACGAGAGATGGATCGATTGACGTTGCTTTGGTGAGTTCATCGCCTGGATACTTATCAGCATGGTATGGTATGAAGATGTGTCTCTAGAGTAAGTTACCATCAGCTTCTTCATCAACTTCGTGTGCTCTATGGCCGGCTTCAAACTCTCTCGGACCAGGGATCCTAAGTGCTTTCTCTCTCGGCCTGAAAGTATCCGTTGAGAACGAAACGTGTCCAGTCCCGGTAGTTGGAAGCTGTTTTTCAACAACAGTCGGTTTGGAGTCTTCCCGTCCCTCCTCCTCGGGAACATGTGAAGTTCTTTGCTTCAGCCCTTCTCCATCTTTGGTTTCTGTCTCTTCAGATGGTTTGATAGGTAAATCCGGAGCTGTAGATAATCCAACGACCCTGTGGCCTCTCAGGCCGCTTTCGACGTGATGAGATCTTTCAGTAGACGGCAAACGAGAAAATCTCACTTTAACCAGTTAACTTTGCGTAGTTATAACAGGAATAAGGCAGAAACGGGTCTGATATTCATACCAATTTCTTTGAATTTGGACTCGAACCAGTACAATCGCACCAGGACAACGATGAAGTTGATGAAACAAATATTGCCCAGCAGAGGACTGATATAGAGCACCACCTGCTGATATATCGTTAATCCTTTAAAGTCGACCCTATCAATCGATATGAGTATAATAGTTAGGCATAGATATCATGAGAACCGGAGACATAGAACACTCAAGTCAACAGAGTCAAGACGCACGAATTCAGGCCCGTCATCGTAGCAGCTCCCACGGCCTGGAACAATGCATCGATCGCACTCATATTCTTCAGGGGATATATCATCACCATCCCGACGAGGCAGAGTGCCACGATATAGACATCTATCACATCGTCAGCACCACCCACGACAGCAATATCAAGTCAACACGTACAATGCACCAAAATAAACGACGGCCTCGATAAACGCGGCCACACTCCTGATGAAAACATGTTGAACATTCCGACCTTGCGAATAGAACCCGATCCTGCAAATTAAGAAACGAGATAAGTAGCGGGCGGCTTCAAGGCATGTCTGAACGGAAACATATCCAACCAGTCCCACAGCATCCAAGTTTCTCGAGATAGAACACTCGAGATAGCACGGCACGCTTGAGAAGAATAGAAGAAAAGCGACAGGATATAAATTCCAGAGCAAAGAGAGACAAGGACAAGGATAAAAGTCCCGGAAAATAGCCAACCGTTAAAATTGTCTATTATTTCTTTTTTTTTTTTTATCCTTTCGCCTCCACTAAGAAGACTAGCAGGCTGGCCTGTTAGCGAGCTGAAGAGCTTTTTCTCTCTTTTTATTCCCATGCGGATGCCGGTCAAATTTGACACCGGGAAGTTTCTTGTTGCTGCCAGGCATGGATTAAGGGGGTAGCTTAGTATCGTTGCTTTGTGCGGTGAGTATGTATGTATGTTTCCTTACTTCGAATCAGATATGCTAGTTATTGCAGATGGCATGATTGTTGGATATGCCGGCTGCTTGTGTATATATCTAACGGTCATTGTGATATCTAGATATGCATGATACGCCAGGTTGACATCGAGCTGTGCCACCAACGTTGTGCGAAAAGCCTTGTCTTTCACAGCAGACACCCAATGGTAAAGATAGACGGAATCGCAATAGTAGTTACTATTATTACTATGTAAGTTGCCGGTGAATTGATTTTAATGGTACATGGAGAAAATTTCGAGATGATCAAACATTAATGCAGCCCGTACGCCCGATACATGGTGAAAAAAAAGGAAAGGGGAGATAGAAAGGAAGAAGAAGACGGGAAGAAAACTGGAGAAAGGTGAAAAAAGAAAAAAGAGAGAAAGGGTCTACACATCCTCAAACTCTTCTTCATCCTCGTCAGAGCCAGCATCATCCTCCTTCTTGACCTCCGGCTCCGTCTCCAGTTTAACCTTCTTAGCCGCCGGCCCATCCTCGTCCACAGGCGTGATAGGCGTCCCCGCATTCGTGTTGGGCCCGCTAGTGCCAGACTCCGAGTCAAGCTCTCTCTTCAGGCTGCTGCCGGTACCGTTGCCGTTGACGGTGGGGGTTCCAGGAGCCGTACCGCCAGCAGCTACGCTGCCTGTGTCTGACTGCGTGCCCCCGTCCGGAGTGGCACTGACGTCCTCGAACTCTTCGTCATCCTCATCGTCGTCATCGTCAGAGGACTCCGCGGCAGCGAGTTGCTTCTCGCGTGCCATCTCGGCATAGTAGGTGGCAATAGTATCATCCATGTCGTCCTGCGGGTCCTTCTTCTCTTCCTCTTCGTCCTTGATGCCGACTTTAGTGTCTTCTGCGGTAGCATCCGTGGATGCGGCGGTACCGTTGGCCTCAACTTTAACGGTGGGAAGGTTGGTCGCCGAGGTGGATACGGTGGAATGAGTGTGCCAGACTGGAAGTGCGTTTTGCTTCTCCAGGGTAGCCTTCCGTGCCTCCTTCTGGGCCTGTTCTTCTGCATTCTTCTCCGCGGAGGAAGACAGACTGACTTCCAGGGCAGAAGCATCGGTCTTGTTAACACCCTTGACGGTAGATGAGCCCTTCTTGTTAACGGCAACGGCAACACGGGTAGGATTAGTGTTCTGGTTCCGTATAACATCCACCTTGTGCTCCCACGCAGTATCAAAGTCGTTAGGCGGTATATCCGTAGAGTCTATCTGTATAAGAAGCTTCAATATAGAATCTAACTGCGCCATGAGCTTGCTGTTCTTCTCATGGCCACTCCGGTCAGCGCCGGCCCCTTCGACCTCATCCACGGTCGACAGAGTATTGTTGCATCGTAGACACTCGAACCCGTCTGGCCCTACACTGCTGAGAACTTCCAGCTGCGTCCACTCGGCGGAACATCGTTGGCAGATAAACTCCTTTCTCTCCTGGTTCGGGGTGTACTGCGCTTTGATGGAGGAGGTTAGGCGAGATACACGGTACTTGATCGCATCTATAACGGGATACAGCGGCACATAGTAATATTCGCGGGGACGAGTCTGGCCTTCTCGCATCTCAGTTCGATGGTGCCTGATGGTGATCAGCGTCAGCCTTGGTGTTTGCTTGGAGAGCAGTATCAAGGGGGTTCCATACACAGATATCAACCGGTCCTCGCGCAGGCGACCACAGAGTTTCCTCACGTCTTTCTGTTGCATCCCCAAGAGAAGAGCCAGATCTTCGGCGTTTAGGCTGCAGGAGCAAAATAAGGACGTTAGCTACACCTCTCTCAAGACTTGGAAGCAAGAGGAGGCAAGGCATACACTGAGTGTATGAACAGGGCATCGATCACCAGGATGTGACGGGTCTCGTAGAAGGCCCGCGCCGTCATCCGGATGAGAGTGCCCGCGAGATCCATGCTGACCCGTGTCTTCAAGACCAAGTCTGCGAACTGCCGGCGATGCTATCGACCTGCTGTTGCTGTGAGGGGAGAATGTGTTGCCTTATCTCATTGCGCCAGGCCGAAGAGATGCCCTCCGCGCAGCAGCGACGCTGACAGTGAGCGAGGTGTGAGAGACGGTCGAGCAACGCTCTCCACTTACCAGGTGACAACCGACCGAAGAACCTCGCCTCTCCGTTGACGCTGAACCAGATCTCATCCGTATATATCTTTCTGGCTTGTTCAGATGTTCTTTTTCTTCTTCTGGTAGAACTTCGCTGCTGAGTAATATATTAGTCACTGACTTAGTCACGTATTAGTCAAAACTGAGTCATCCTCTGGAGAATCCCCACAAAAGGAGTTTTACCACGCACACCTACCAACAAACACGGGCTGGTGGCGCAGCGGTTAGCGCAGGGGATTGCAGCTATGTTTCTTCACAACTTCGAAGTGATATATTATCCCAAGGTCCCCGGTTCAATTCCGGGTCAGCCCTGTTTCTTTTTTTTTTCCTCGTCACGATATATGAGGAGGAGCATACATAGTATAACGAGTAGCATACTACTAGTAGATTCATTTTACTGCCTCAGTAAGTAATTCAGACGAAAAGCCATCGAAGAAAAAAGCGACATCTCCCGGGCCGGTGGCGTAGTGGTTATCGCAGGCGATTGCAGATCGCAAGGTGCCCAGTTCGATTCTGGGTCGGCCCTGGCAATTATCTACCCTCCATTCGATTTTTGCTCTCTACTTTGACTCTATCATGAAGTTATTTACTTGCTTGTTGAGTCGAAGTTGTCGTTTTTATTTTTGTCGACTGTTATATCACGTGAGTGATATGTTAAGTAAGCTCTGACTAAGCATGTATAAAACAGAAATTCAAAAAGTATTCAGAGAAAAGAATAAGATCAGAAAGACATAAGACTTCACTGATAGATGCAGCACTTATAGATGAACGCCACCAGTTCAATTCGCCCAGCATGGATCCAGCTGTCGAGAACCCCAGCCTCCCTGAGAATTCAGCCAAGGGAGACCCTCCTACAGTTCAGGAGACTGTCACAGAACAGCCTGGCAAGAGGAAGAGGGACACCAGCGCAACTGGAAGAGGTGGCCGAAATAAACAAAAAGATATGGGCAGGAAGGCTTACAGGTAGGTAGCTTTTAGCATGATCAATATTTGCGCCTTTTTCTATATATATGAAACTGTAAGAACCAACTAACTAAGTCAGGAATAAACACATAGATAGGCGGGCGGACAACGACCAGCAGGAGTCGAAGAGAAGGAAGATTGAGCAAGGGGAGAGTCCTCTACCAATTTACGCTACTCAATTCTCCCAGGAGGATATCGACGCCGACGTCCGGCGGCCGAAGAAGAAGGTTATCGTTATGCTGGGTTATTCTGGTACCGGATACCATGGAATGCAGCTGTAAGAGATGTCAATAAGGTACAAAAGGGTTTCGTTCTAACGTCTTGATAGATGCGCTACTGAAAAGACAATTGAAGGCGACCTCTTTGCTGCCTTCGTTGCGGCTAATGCAATCTCTAAGGCTAACGCCATGGACCCAAAGAAATCTTCCTTCGTCCGTTGCGCGCGGACAGACAAGGGCGTACATGCGGCCGGCAACGTTGTTTCCTTGAAGCTCATCATCGAAGACCCTGACATCGTGCAGAAGATCAATGAGAAGCTGAATCCACAGATCAGAGTGTGGGGTATCATTCCCGCAACCAAAGGTTTTAGCGCATATCAGTTCTGCGACTCGCGGATGTACGAATACTTGATACCCTCGCATTGCTTCCTTCCACCTCACCCGAGCACCTTCTTGGCTCAGAAGATGGTAGAAATGGCAGAAAAGCATGGTGATATGGAAGCATTCAAGCAGAGACAGGCCGAGGTGGAGACATACTGGGAAGAGACCGACAAGAAACACATTCAGCCTATAATAGATGCCTTGCCGGAGAAAATTAGGCCCTATGTTCAGGCTGCCGTTGGTGCAGCTGGTGGTGAACCTGCCGTGGCCACCGAAAACGATAAGGCAACGCCAAGCAATACCGAGGCTGGAGAGGAAGGCGAGAAAGCAGAAGAGGGTGAGGTGAAAAAGTCGGGCCTCACTCCTGATGAACAGGCCCAAGTGAACATAGCTATCAAGGAGATCCGATTAGCCTATTTCAAAGCCAAGAATGAGTACCGTATACCCCCCGAACGCCTTGCGCGCATCAATGAGGCCTTATCTCTCTACGTCGGCACGAGAAACTTTCACAACTACACCATCCAAAAGACCTTCCGCGACCCTTCAGCCAAACGGCTAATAAAATCCTTCAAAATCTCCAGAGACCCCGTCGTAATCAACGGCACAGAATGGCTAAGCCTGAAAGTCCACGGCCAAAGCTTCATGATGCATCAGATCAGAAAGATGGTTGCTATGGTTGCTCTGCTCGTACGTTGTGGCGCAGACATCCACCGGATAGAGGAAAGCTATCAGCGTCCTAGGATACCTATCCCCAAAGCACCGGGTCTGGGGCTCCTTCTTGAACGGCCCATATTCGACGGATATAACAGGAAAGCTACAGACCTAGGCAGGGAGCCTCTTGATTTCTCCAAGTATGAGAAGGAAATGGACGAATTCAAGCTTAAAGAGATCTATCAACGTATCTTCACAGAAGAGGCAGAGAAACATGCGTAAGTGCTCTGAACATGAATTTTTCTCCTGACTTTAACTTCTTGCCTCACTAACGTTTTCCCTCTGCAGATTCGGGACATTCTTCAATCATATTGACAGCTATAAGGAGAATACATTTTTATACGTTACCTCCGGCGGGTTAGCTGCCTGCTGCGCATCTGCTGAAGAGCCCACTGCTGCTCAGGAGGAAGACGCAAGGAAGGCGGAGAGCAAGGTTCTGGCAGAGGTAGAATCTGAATCTGAGTCAGAGTTCGTGAATAATGGCGAAGACGGAGGTTAAGCGAAAGTATTGGCTGATTACTGTATGGATGTATGTATATGTGCGGTGTTGGAACTAGATGAAAATTTACATGCAGCAGTATTATGTTATCGTAAGATTATTTATATAAAAAATTACTCCCCATAGAAGAACCAGTTCGTTATAGAAACAAGTACATGGTTTCTTATCTACTTACAATAATACACAGGTAAAGTTCGGTCAAGTCAAAATAATACTAACTGCGAACCAACATGTAAATTGAGCGTACCAATGATCCTCTAATACAAAAAATGTATTTATGGCCCATTTTTTGAGATACATAAGAAACTACTTTACTTGAAGAAAGAAGGAAAATAGGAAAGGAGGGATAGATAGATAGGAAACAAATTCCTCATTTAGACAAATAACTCGACTATCATCATATCACAGCTGCGTATATTCATTAAGCGTGTCATGACGACCCTCCCCGAAAACAAGAAACATAAAAAAGGAGCAAAGCACATCAACAGACTAAAAAGCATAAAGCAGAAGCATAGACATATGAAATGAAGGAAATCAGAAGGTAAAAAAGGGAGGGAGGGGCATTGGGATAGAATGTATCCAGGAAATAGGGGGAAAAAAGGAGTTGTGATGCGAGTAACAAAGGGGAAACGGGAAAAAAGCACAGATTGCCTGCCAGAGATTGTGCTATACTACAGTCTTGTAGAGAAAGGAAATAACATTTTAGAAGATAAGTGATCGAGTCTTTTGGCGTCGAGCCTCTAGCGAACTGATGTTGGACTGTGATAGCTGGGGTTGGTGCCTGGGGCGTGGAGCGGCCGCAGGGGTTGGTCGTGCTTGACCGATGTGATGCTCCTTGGGTGGAGGTGGAGGTGCATATGAATGTCTGACGCTCTTTTTCTCTTCAACTAGTAGCTTCTTCTCCTCAGGAAGAGGTCGTTTGATGTTGAGGTTCTTTTCACGGCGTAGAACAAGATCAGTCCAAGGCTTCACTTGGCCACTTCCAGAGGAGCCCTTTCCGACGGTCTCAGAGAGGACTTTCATCCACCCTTCTTTCTCGGCTCTGCTATCGGCATAGAAGTCAATGACCTCTCCGTTTCCGAAGCGGATTCTGAATCCTTCTTCAACAAACATATAGCCTTCTTCTTCCTCAGCAAAGGCAGATTTACGTCTCCGGCCACCCTTGGCAGATGTTTCCTTTTGGGTGAGAGACGACTTATCATCAATCAATTTGACAGCCTTGGCCAAGTTGATTGTGGCGCGAGGTTGGCGAGTAACCTCGTGGAATGCAGTCAGTTTAGATCCTTGGAGCTTGAATAGACGGCGACGCCAGTACTGTTTTGTTTGTTAATTCATAATCCAAAAGAATGTTAGGTATCATCAAATCGGCAACTTACAGGACAATCACCTCCTTGCTGGGACAAGAACCCTTCCCAGCTTCTGGAAGCTGTATGGTCCGCGTCTCTCATTTCGCGGATACAGGCGTTCATGCTCTTAGGCATATCATCGTCAGAGGCGCCTTTTGGTTTTGGAACGTATAGTAATTGAAGTTCCAGGGTACCGATCTTATAAGGAGGTCGACGTGAGACAGTAGTTGCTGTGCTTCGTTTGCTCTTTACACTGCTTACGGTCTCGTCAATGGCCCATTCATTGAAACAAGTAACATCAACGGTGAGCGGGCGCCCAAAAGCTCGCTCTTCGAAATCAGCAAGCGAGACATAAGCGCGCGCAAAGTTTCCATCTTTATCAACAATCTTTCGAATTTTCTCCCATGGATCGATAATATTGGCCAAAGCCTTCTCTTCAGCCTGCCTTTTCTGTAGCTGCTGCGCCTCTTGTTGTTGACGAAGCTCCATCTCTCGACGTTTCTTGGGGGAGGCAAAAACGCGACTAAAAGTAGACGACTTCTGCGGCTTCGGGATTTTGGCAGGGGAAGCGGGCCGTACCAGTTGTGGCTTGGGCTTGATTTGGTCAGGCTTCATTTGAAGAGTTAATTGAAACTCAAGCTCTTGCATAACAACAAGTTCGAACTCTTGGCCAATTGGAGCTGATCGGCCTAGCTCTAGGCACGAAGTTGTGACACAGTGCAAACCATTATCAAGGGTGAGCGAGAAATAAGATCGTTCGCCTAAACAGTTTAGGTAAGTATATACTCCACTCAGTTACTACAAGAAAAAAAACTCACCTCGGGGTAGGGGGAGATCCAAATCTTTCGCACCAACTACTTTGACGAACAATCTTCCACGATCACCTTCCTCTGCATTGTTATCAGCTTCAGCAGCTTCTTCACCCCCATTTGGCGCATCCTTAACACTGCTTTCTTGGCCGGGAAGAGGTGGAACAGGCTCTTCTGCAATCTTTTTCCGGGGCACTGCTCCCGCCAATTTAATGCTTTGGCGCCTAGATTTGGGGGTCCATGGCTCAGTGGTCCATGTTTGCTGACTAGCTTTCCTTGGAGAGTTTGGAGCGTTTAAGGATTCGGTGTTCTCATCATCTTCCGGACGACTAGTAGCAACTACCATCTTCGTGTTCTGTCTCATCAAGTAGCCTCTCTGTTTTGTTGTCGTGGTGTCAGCTTTTTGTGTATCAAGGGAGGAGTGTGGAGTGTCTTGTGCTTGATTGCCTGCATTTGACGATACCTGCGCGGAAAGTTGAGAAAAGGGAATATCAAATGCTACCTTTTGAGCCTCCATTACTCGGTCGAACTCGGCATCGAGCCCGAAACCATCGCTACCGGAGTCCATAGGAATGTCAAGCTTCACAAGGGAGCTGATTCGGGACTTTTCTTGCCGGGGTGCAAGACCCGCCGCCTTAACTTCCTCGGAGGTATCTTTTTCAACAAACTCTTCTTTGGAGGCCTTTTCTATGCGTGGCAATGAAGGCGTGAACTCTTCAATGGGCGAAACTGGAACGTCTTGGCCACTGACCCTACGGCGTGTTGCCGCCATGGTGCTGACATCTGCAGGTGTCAGTGAGGTTCGTGTCTTGTAGGTACCTCCGGGAGCCTTGATAGTCGCAATTGGCTCGGGCACAATAAGTGACCTGTCTGGGGACTCTTCTGGGGACACTGGGTGACGAATTACAGAATCTGGGGTGCCCGGGCGGTCGAGCGAGTTACGAATAGATGACAGGTCAATACGGGGAGGCTGGGCTAGATGCTCTTCAGCAGGCGGAGTGGATTGATCAATGTAAGACGTAAAATGGACGTCAAACTGATGATCTCCATCAATACCTGACATGCTTGATGCAAGCAAATCATGTTCGGGGTATCGAGGAGAATGGACAGCCTTGGTAGGAGTTAATTCCCCTGACCCCATTTCAAAGCTATGCAAAGCACCTTCTGGAGGAGTGGGTATATCATCCTTTGATGTGTCGGAATAGCGACTGCTGGAGTCATCAACAATCTGGCTTGGGCCTTCAGCGTGGTCGATTTCACCGTTGGTGTCGTTCTCACCGAAGTTTGGGACTGAATAAAGATCAACCTCATCCTCATCCTCCTCTTCTTTGATGATGACAGTCTCATCTTCAATGGGCTGGTCCGTCTCAAGAGAAGGAATTGGAACATCGGGATCATAAGTCAAAGAGTGGTATGACCCAGAGTTGTGGGAAGAATCATGATAGTCGTTTGGTTCAGAAGACTCTTGCTGGCTTTTGATATTTTTCAAAATTGACTCGCGAGAAATACGGGGCGATTCGATGGCAGTCGACTCATCGTGGCCCTCAGACTGGTGGCTATGTTCTAGGTCACGTTCAGCACTCCTTTCTTTTGCTCCTGCACGTCTCATTCGTCGCTCGCGTTGCGATTCAGCATCGGACTGATAGCTATGGTCTCCGGTCATCATCAACTTCAATCTATCTTCGAGGGAGAGTGAATTGCGACTAGGACTGGTGATATCGGATTTCGAACAAGAAGCAGGCCGAAGAGGTTGCGGCATATCTCGCTGAGCACTGCTTCCACGCTCAAAGGCCGCACTCAGTCCGGGGCTTGGTGAACTTCTTGAGGCCTGCGGAGTTGATTGAGACGGCGGAAGTGGAGGAAGTGGTCGTCGCTCTCCATTAGAATCCAATGACTCAATGCGATTCTTGAATAGAGTAGAATCCCTGGAACTTGGCCTGATGTCAGGACCAGGGCTCCCAAAGTCTTCGTTAAAAGGATCTTCATCGCTTCCAACCGCATCGTCATCATTGGCGCTATCAGGGGTCATGTACCGCCATTCGTCAGGGAGAACGACCGGAGTCTTGTCCGTATCTTCAAGAGACGCGTCAAAGCTGTCCTCAATCTCCATGGAATAACTGTGGTCAAAACTATCTTCATTACTTGCATCCTCATAACTTCCTTCACGTGAGCTAGAAGCTACCGATGAAGGAACTGGTGTCGTCATCTCATATTCGTTCACTTGAGGGGGAGCAGCGTCAAACGTGACGCTCTTTGTCTGGCGATGATAGCTGTATCCCTCAGATGTCATACTTACCCTGCTTTCGTCGCCATCATCTGACCAAATTTCGCGTCGTGGGTCAAATGAGGCTGATCCTCTTCCAAACCGGCTTCCTTTCGATAGTGACGATTTGCCTGGCGACTGAGACGTGGGGGATTTTATTGGCAAACCAGAGTCATCTCCTCTCTTGGACGTGGCTGGCGACGACCCCGTTTCCTCGCCACTGTTTCCAAATCCGGCAGTCTGTGATGGGAGTTGACGTCGAGCATCATTCTGACTCGTTCCATCTTGGCTATTTTGAAACTGACGGCTAAGAGGCCTGCCACCAGCTAGCGGCCTCTCCAAAACTTGGATGTGGGTAGGATCATATTCCTGCTTATGCTCTCTGGCAAACATGTTGCTGTTCTTGACACGAGAGGCGCGCATTAAATTCTCAATCGACGATCGTTTACTTGTAGAAGACGTCATCGAGGAACCCTCATACGGATCACTATTCTCGTGGCCCAACCTATAAGGGGACCCAGTGTCACGACCTTGCCAGAAGCGTCGTGGAGAAGTAGCATTATTCAATGGTGAATTCTCAAATGGCGATGATTCATTACTTGTTGGATCCTGTTGGATTTGTTAGTGCAAGCCAATTTGTTTCACAGGCGGAGCGCGCAAACAAAAAAAGCAGTTATAGCATACCTTCCAGCTGGGAGAGTTGCGCCTTTGAGCCACTGGACTGAGCTCAGAGAGCGGTCGCTGACTTGGACCCATCATTCAATGTAGAATAATCTGTGCTCAAAACAACTCAGTATACCCTATATCAAAATGATTTCGTTGCTGGAACTTGTCCGGTTAAGGTCTGGCGTCCATACCTCGAAAAAAAAATAAAATAATAGATAGAACAAAGGCTCACAGTGAGCTAACAAATGTAATAACCCTTGATATGATCTGCTGCGACCCAAATATCAAAGGATCATTTACGGACAATGAGGAATATATTCCACAAAGAATGGGAGGGATAGAATCAAGTCGCGAAACGACAACAAATAACAGGTAAATTGGGCAGTGCTGCACTGCGCGCGAAGCGCTAACGAATGATCGAACAGAAAGAAAGCTGCAAGAGCAGGGTATCTCTGCAGCACAAGAGAAGAGATAGTGTTTGCAGGAGGAAGAAGAAGACTTTGTGGAGGAGTTGAAAGTCGATCGAGGTTTGAGGAGCAGGAGGAGAAGTTGATATAAAGCTGTTGACAAATAAAACGCAAGGACAATTTGTTGCTATGACAACAGCTTAGTAATAAACTCTGTCATGCGCTTAGTCACCCGGATCGGCGAAACTTTCCGGGGAAATTTTTATATCAAAAAAAAAAAAAGCTGAAAGAGATAAGAAAAAACAGACATCAAACACGGAGTTGGAGCGCAAGGAAAGAAGACGAGATGTTGTCGTCAAGGGTATCTGTTGGGCCACGGTCCATGTGTCTGTACTGCCAGTTCAAACGCGCGACTGTACCGCACATCACTGAGTCTCTGCAGCCACGGAGTCAGCTCTCCCGGCCAGCTTCAACAGCCCAAGCTCGACGAAAACCCTCCCGGATGAGGCTGTCCCCGAACGTAGGGAAGTCAGTGCTAGCCGATGGGAAGACGAAGAGGTCAGGTCGTTTCGAGAATAGCCCGTTTGGGGCGATGAACCAGACCAGCGTTCGTCTCCGGGATAACACTCGCTCCAGATCAGACGCCGAACTCAGACGAGCAGCCAAACCCCAGTTCAGGGAACAAGGTCAGGACAAGGAGAAGAGCGAGGAATCGTGGATGAAACCTCTGAAGATGCAGATTGCCCTTACCCCGGTTCCGTATAACCGACGCATGGCGATCAAGGAGAAGATTGCAGACATTACCTCATTCGACCAGTTTCCTCTTCTTGATGTGGTGCGTGAGGCGGTGTACAACAACGCGCTTGCTGGGATGGAGGACGTAACTCCTACACCTATACAGCGTGTGGCCATACCGGCATTGTTGGGCCACAATAACAAGATTCCCGATACCCCTCCAAAGGACGACCATGCGCCCAAGTACGACCAATTCCTACTCGCAGCAGAAACTGGCTCAGGAAAGACTCTCGCCTATCTTATTCCAGTTCTAGATGCTTTAAAACACGCTGAGGCCTTTCAGAAGGAGCAGGAAAAGATAGAGGCTGAAGAAAAGGCAAAGAGAGAGCAGGAAGAAAAGGAACGGAGGGAAAAGAACAACATATTTGAGTTGGAGTCCCCTGAACTTACAACACCAGATACATACCAGGATGTCGCAAAGCCAAAGGTTATAATTCTCGTTCCTACCTCTGAACTTGTCAACCAAGTCGGTCAGCTGGTTAAACAGCTATCCCACACTGTTAAATTCCGTTCCGCACTTCTCCATTCTTCCCAGACCCCACGCAGAATTCGAAATAGTTTATTCAGCCCCGCTGGATTAGATGTACTCATCAGTACCCCACATCTGGTCAGCTCAATTGCGGAGTCTAACCCTTACATTTTAAGCCGTGTCACTCATATCATCGCGGATGAGGCAGACTCTCTCTTTGATAGATCCTTCTCCCCAATCACCAACTCTATAATTGAAAGGGCTGCATCATCATTGAAGCAGCTCATTCTCTGTTCTGCCACGATTCCACGACACTTGGATAACCGTCTTCGTGAGCTTTACCCTGATATTAGAAGACTCGTTACTCCAAATCTCCACGCCATTCCCCGAAGAGTCCAACTTGGAGTGGTCGATGTTGACAAGGAACCCTACCATGGAAAAAAGTCTCTTGCTTGCGCCGACGTCATTTGGTCTCTTGGAAAGGCTGGAAGTAGTGATGAGGGCGACGCATTTGCACGTATTACCGGCACCCCAGAGACGAAACATATTATCGTTTTTGTAAACGAGCGTGAATCGGCTGAAGAAGTGGCTGGATTCCTCGCCTCAAAAGGAATCGATGCCGTGGCTTTGACTCGAGATACCCCTGAGAAGCGACAATCCGAGATCCTCAACGAATTCACCCAGGCAAAGCCACAGCTCTCAGAAAATGACAAGAAGTTGCTTATGAAGAGTAAGAAACTTGACGCAGGGGCAGTGCCCTTCATGAGAAGCGATGAACCCAAGAAACCCAGCTCAACAAAATTCCTGAGCAATACAAAAGTACTTGTCGTCACCGACCTGGGATCCCGAGGAATCGATACCGTAGCGGTTAGAAATGTGATTCTGTACGATGTCCCCCATTCGACTATCGACTTCATCCACCGTCTTGGTCGCCTGGGCCGTATGGGAAGGAGAGGAAGAGGCATCGTTCTCGTCAACAAGAAAGACAGAAAGGACGTGGTCAAGGGTGTTCGTGAAGCAATGTTTAGAGGACAAGCACTGATCTAAACAGGACAATCTCCGCCATTTCCCCTAAACATACGGGCCATCTTCTAATTTATTATTTGTATTATATATCATTTGTTAATATGGCATTGATCCCCTGGCGCTGGTTAAAACAAATACATTGTATGATAGTGGGCTCCTGGTTTGCGGCGTTATGAGTGAAATCGCTAATATTTGCTGGAATTTTGGACCATAGATACGCAATGGACATTAACTAATGATTTCTACAATATCTCATTTACTACTAAGTTTGTATATTTGATTATAACCTCGTGTCCCAATATTAGCTCTTGTAAACAAATATTTGACTAAATTTAATAACAAAACATAATATAACAAACGAGCTTGTAAGCCAACATTCCAGGGCCAAATAGTATCTCCGCCGTATTATGCTTTAATATACATTATCTTACAAGTACAAAAAGTGCTTCTGGTTCGCACTATACAAACAGCCCATCTAGCAAGCAAGGGCGTGTACCCGCCTCGCAGCCAAAATCTATGAAGAATAAAAGGAGAAAAGTCTTCAGGGTCTCACAGGAAATGAAGCACAACCCGATCTGTCCACATCAGTTATCCTTCAAAATCCCACTATCACAGCCATAGCAAGTCAACATCTTAGCCATGGGATCCGTGACATCTAGTTTATCAGAGTCTACAACCGGAAGGGGCCATTCACGCAGGCACAAGAGGCGTCACAGCAAGGGTGGTCGAAAACGACAATCAAGTAGCGGCAGTGAAGGCACTGCCCTGAATATGTTGCTCCTGGTCGCCTTGGAGTATATGAAGATAGAAATTGAAATCGCCAAGATACGGTTGTCAAGGGCAAAGAATGAGGAGTCGCATGCTGCTCGGGCCAGACGAAGAGAAAGAACTCCCGTGGCGCAGGAATCGAGAGGAAGGGAATGCAGTGAGTGAATTAAAGAGGCATTCCATAAATTGTATAAGCCCCGACTGACGAAAGATCTCAGGCGCAGGAGAATCTATGTCTATAGACGGTTTCCAAGATACCAGAAATTTTGATGGATTGCCCTACCATAATATTCCTGATCCTAGGGCCCAAATGACCATGCACGATCGTCATCGAATGTCAAGGAGGGGGCCGTGACACTAGCGCGCAAGCAACTTGACAAGGTCACACCAAACCAAGGAGATTTGGGCCTGATAGAATGGATAGTGCTGTTGTGTTGGCAATGTCTGTAACATTGCAGGACAGGGATGAGTATGCCGTTAGGTTTCAACACAACCCTATGATGCACTGCAGCATGAGTATGACCAAGAGCTGCCAGACGATGTTGCGGCTTCTTCCTTGGCTAATCTACTACTATCCATATTAGCATGGTCCAACGAATAAATATTGAAAGTGAAGCAATGAATCACAGAACATACGGATGCAAGTAAACAAACCTGCATTCTTCCCGCCACAAGCAAACACAGAAAGCAAACAAAGGTATAGCAGCAATATAAAAGATAGCAAATGAAGCTAGTAGGCATACCCGTAAAATAATCCTCTCACTTCTTCAACTGTTCAAATCACGACTCAACCGAAACTTGTTCAATGGGGATCTTTAACTGGTGGAGCAATTTTCGCGACTCCATGCACTCGGTGAAAGAGTCCGAAACGCAAACGGCTCGGAGACTTGCTTACTCGCCTCCTGAACTATGGTCCGGGAAAGACCGCATTGCATCTCGACGCCTTCGCTTTCGACGGGAAATGGCTCTCAAAAAAGCCCAGAAGGAGAACAGAAGTATTGTACCAGTGGTGATGAAATACCCTGAGGGTCCTTTTTGGCCATTTACCCTTCAGGAGAACGAGGAGGGTCTTAGAGAGTATAAACGTCAGCGAAAGTTGGAGATATTTATGGCTCGCCATCCCCACTTGCAGCTTTTTGCGGATGGAAATGATTCACTTTATGCATATAACCCTTCGAACGGCAGAAACATTCCCGGTGTATCGACGTATTGCCACATGACGGACGGAGAAAACAGCGTTTATTGAGGGTAATCTCAACATGTGAACATCACCTTAAGCACAGCTCTCCTCCAACCGCCGAGATGCTCTTCGGCTTGACCGCGTAACACGCCTTCCATCTCCAATCTCACTTGCGTCAGTTTCCGTCCTTGTCTCAGAAACATCTGGCGTTGTGCTCACGGTGCTGACACCAAGACCCCGACCACGACGATCAAGTCGTGACTCATCATCATTCGTCAGGAACCGATGAATAGTACGATGATCCATCACCCGTTCTTCCGTATCACGTCGACCCTCTTTATCGGTTTTGGGCCATCGATATCCATATAATTTAGAATGCCTTTCACAGCGTGGACATTCTTTTCTTGTAAAATATGCTTCCCCTTGCACAAACCAGTCACTGCACGTTTGGCATTCAACCCATCGGTCGCAACGCTGGACTAGTAAAACCGTTGTCTTCGTGTAATCACCTGGGACGCGAACTTTAAAGATAGGCGGTTCTTCAACGACCGGTAATGGAAGGCCACGTTTTCTATACCGTCGTTTAGGTCTAGGAAGAGCCTCCTTTGTAGCTTCTGAATCAATCGGTTCGGATATCGTGGACAAATCTGATGAATCCGTTTCTTCTGTATCTCCAACAATGATCTGAGGAAACGGGAGCTTGCTTTTTTGTAATTCAGTTGCTTTCTCGCTCATATCCGGGCCCTTCGTAATGAGCCCCGTTGTCCCTGGAGCAGGTGTTGTTTGAATATCAGACTCAAGACAAGATGTTGCAGCAGTTGATCCCGATGACTGTCCACTGCTGTTTTCAATGGAAGTATCTCTAGAATCTCGACCAATTGCTGCTGGCTCTTCATCATCAACCGGGGTATCAGTTGTATCGCACCCATTCTGATGATTATCGCTTCCAGGAAGATTGGAATCATTAGGTAATTCCACGTTATCGGCAGAAGAACATCCGTCTAATACTGATGAAGGAGATCCGGATTTTACCTCTGGATCTGCCTCCATGGTATCATCTACAGATTCCTGTAGCCTCAGGTTCGATGACTTACGTTCTACTTTCCTTCTCTTCCCAAGAAAGCCATCTGAAGTGTCCGAGTCATGTTCCAAGTCGTGCTTCTCGCTTCCATTTAAGGGGCTAGGCGAGTTCTCAGATCCATCAGAAAAAGCAGAGGAGCTGTTCACCCAGTTATTCACACGCGAAGGAGTTGGCGATGACCAGCCGTTACGCTGAGCTATCTCACAACTATGGCATAGACATTCACAGTTATCCTCGCCGAAGTAGCTATCGCCGTATGAGACCGTTATCTCATCTCCAACCTCGATATCCCGGGTGGCAACTACTTCCATACTTTCGAAACCCCTCGTGACCAGCTTCGCATTGGCATTACAATCATGATTTGCAAATCTCGCAGGGCCCAAAAACAGCGATGCAGTCTTCTTCCTAGTCGACATAACGATGCTGAAATCGCGTTTTGTAAGGTCGAGATCAGTCTCCTCTTCCTTCGTGATCGAAACAAGCGTCCCGCTCAAATATTTTACCGGGTGTCCGGCAGATATGAACTTCCTGGCAGCCACTGCCGCCTCATGCGTCAAAATCGTATACCGATTCGTCGTCGTAACCTCGAACGGGCAATCCGGGAGATATATTGAGATGTATTTGCGCAAATGCCGACGAAACCATTCCTTTTCTCGCGCAGAACGGAGTCTATCGGTAAATTTCTTGAGACCTGGAAGCGCTAGAAATTCCTTCTCCGCTTTTGACGCGTCCTTTGCAACGATTACATCGTGGAGAAGGATAGATGTAACATTCTCCTCATTGATGCCTCTGACAGGGAAATATTTAGTTCTATTCTTACGGATAGTTGTCCAAAAATAAGCCTATACCATGGGACGATTAGAATCGGCTTCCATTGACTTGTATGGGTGGAATGAACGTAGCACTTACATGGTCCACGAGGGTGTCCGTCAAGATATCATCATAAGTCGCGAGTTGAGAGAGGGTTAATCTCTCCCTCTTCTCGACCGTAGGCGTGCGTGGCATCGTTATAGATTGTATGTCATCACGAAATCACAGTCATGAAGCCATAAAAAAGGGGTTTCATAAAATATCTCATCAACAGGAGAGCCGTAAAGGAGGACAAATCACGACCTCCCGTATGCTGCGTTTCACTAGCATTGGCACAGGAGACTCATACAAGTTCAGAATCCCTCTTCAACCAGCACGAATCCTCCTCCGTCAAAATGCAGGGAGGATTGCGCGCTCGATGTAAACGCCAGCCTTTCGCGCGCTCGGTTTTTTTTTGTTCTTCGCAGGAGTCGCATGTAAGATCGAGCGTATGCTTAGTAAGCAATAATTTAGTACTTCTTGACAGAGCGAAGCGAAGTCTATTGTATTCTAAAAGGTGATTGGTTGAATCCTGAGCATTTTACTGGATACTTGTAACCTTGCATGACTAGTGCCTTGGCAGCTTAGTCATCTTACCACATCAAAATATTTATGGAGAATGACTCTACTGCTTAGTCATATTATCACGTGACATTCCCTTCTGAATGCTGAATATCTATAGTCTTCGCTCCATTGCTTAGAGATAGCTCTGCTAGCTATAGGAGAAAGCTTGAGCTTTTGACTTGCCTAGTACAAAATTAAGCTGAATCGACTTCTACTATAAAGACTAGACTTTAGTATAAGGCTCTCTGGAGATATAAGGTCTAGAGAGACCTCTGGTATAAAAGAAAGTTAGTAGTAAGTCTCTACTTTAATGTATCTATATTATCTTTTATCTATACCCTTATACTATCAAGTCGTAGCCTCTCCCAAGCCCCAGCAAGGGAAAAACTAACCTTGGAAACAAGGGTCCTGACAGTAAATATTAAAAATTAAGCCCCCATGGAGGGGAAAAAGCTCACCCATCACCCCATGGGGCCCCCAACACAAGCCTAATTAATACGCTCAAAATCTGGGCTGCGAGGGCACACTAGATAAATATAGTGTGCACTAGAAATGCCCAACATTGTTGTCTGAAATAAGAGTGAATGGATGATCTCAATTAGGTGCCACTGAATCAGCGGGAAGTGCCCTTTCGATCCATTGCCAAAGTCGCTTATCCGCAACAAAAGTGGTGCTCAGGTTTGCTGCCAAATTTACCTTCCTAGCCACCGCATGGCGGTCCAAGCCCATGCTAGAGAAGTAGTCCTTTTCGTGCCGCTCGACGTCGGTTGCTGTCTCGTCATCAGCAGAAAGGATATTTCGCATATCTGTAACAGCTGGCTGATTATATTGTTCGTTGAACGCATGCAATAGGAGGGTAGATTGCGGGCCATTCGCCAATGTATAGAGCTCCGCTAATAAATGGTAATCCTGTAAAGAATCCATGTTGACCAAACGCATGAAAAGCCAAATCATCCTACTTTTTTCCCAAGATCCAAGACAAGACTGACTAGTGAAGCCAGATCTGAATGCGGAAGTCAACGAGAGCTCCCACTCATCCCTTGGGTGGGGTAGGCCTGGTGTGGCTAGGAGAAGGTTTATCGGTACAGTGGAGGCGAATGCCCAATCAATAATGCAAGTTATATTGCATTCGTCGTCGATGAAGATGTTGTTCGCACTTAGATCAGGGTGGTAGAGAGCAAATCTTCCATTATGATGATTGTTGCATTCCTCAAGGTCGTTCGTGAGTCTTGGTATCATTTTCTCGAGAAACTGCCCTGCAACAAAGTAATCCAACCTATTCCCGCTATTCTCTATTCGGGAGCCTAGCGTTACAAAATCGTTCCACCGACCTGTTGCCGCTAGGTAGCTAGCATAGCAGTCGTACTCCTTGGGGACCGGCACAGGAGCAAATAGAGCGTGATACCCCAGTGGCAGATGTTGTATATGCCCAAAGTATACTGAAAGTAAGGCCCTGTAGTACTCACTCTCCTCGCTGAAAGGCCCTCGACAGATCCCTTGCAGTTCGTACCGGTTATGGAAGAGGAAGCTAGGCAGTAGACATGATTTCACCCTGAAGCACCCTTCCTCTTCGAACAGGGAACCTATTTTATCAAATCGAAGATGTGATAGCTGATCCATGAGTTTACCCAACTGGACCATGACCTTTTGCTTCTGCTCGGCCGTTAGTAGTCGGCTTGAACTGCCGTGCTTGATCGGTATTTCCTTTGGCTTTGGAAGTCAGTCCGATGTAGAAAGGGAATGGCCATTTGCTCTGCTCATTAAAATATAAGGAACACCGAGTTCATTGTTCTTAGAGGAACTTTGTAACAGTCAGTATATTAGCTAGCTTAGCATATAACTACATAACACGACTTACCTGTAATGATACACATCCGGAACGGGAATAGAGCTGTTCTGCTTGATATACCTGAGCGTGGCTACTTCGCTGACAAGCACTGCTCCCGCCGTCGTCTCGTTTAGGGCATAGCTCGTACGCGGCGATCGAAGGAGCCATTCCACGCCGTCATCGAACGAGAGTACGACCGCCCAATTGAAACAACCGGCCAACGGTGTCTGGGAAGGATCATATGTACAGGTTGTGTTTCGTAGCCTCTTAGCTAGCCGAATGAGTGCGGGCACGTTGAGTCTACCATGCAAAGACAAATCCCTCGGTGGCTGATGGGACATCTTGCCCATGCTAGTTAGATGTGAGGAAGTTTGCAAATCGAGAATCTGTATATAGCAGCGAGGAACGCGCTACTTACTACTTCTTAACGGCCAAAGCTCTGCTCGTGTCGGAACAACGTATTTGAGGTTCCGAAAAAAACCCTATTTTCCCCGATGGTATCAAGCAGCAAAAGAAGAAGAAACGGACAAAACGGCAGACGGTTAAGCCATGAAGCAAAGATGATACAACTAAAGGTAAGCTTGCTATGTCTCTGCTATCCAGGGTATACGATATGCTAACTCCGTGGCCAGACACTCCTCAATTGTATCGACAACTCCGGCGCTGCCGTCGTCGAATGCGCCCAAGTGCTTAAGAAATCAAAGACGGGGAAAATAGGTTCGTCGAGACCTTTGATACATACCTAAACAGCTGCTGATTTTGGCTGTTATTTCACGATTGAAGGTGACCGGATTGTCGTCGTCGTCCAGAAACAGCGTAACTTCGGTTCGGATGGCAACGCATCCACGTCCATTGCCAACAAGGTCAAACGAGGAGATGTCCGTCATGCAGTGATCGTCAGGACAAAGAAGGAGGTCCGGCGACCAGATGGAAGCTATGTCAAGTTCGACGACAACGCCTGTGTCTTGATAAACAAGTCCGGAGACCCGATCGGATCAAGATTGAACGGTAAGCTTGGATGCTATGTTGTGAATATGGTCAGTGACTAACAGGTCATGAATAGGCATCGTTGGAGCGGAACTACGAAATAAAAAATGGTCGAAAATATTGTCATTAGCGCCGATGCATTTGTAATATTATTGTTGTTTGTATTATACTCAATCTCTTTTGAATGATGGCGTCACTTATAGCATCAGTATTGTATCATTAAATTCTTTCACTAGACAAATTCACCAATACGCTTCCATTTCCCTTCCATGATAAAGTAACAAATCTCCGCAAACTCCTAATAATAAAAATGGTAGATGTATGGTTTAGGTGCGTCGTCAGTTTCAAGGCATCGTAGGCTAAATAGGGTGGTGATATCGAGTCGAAAAGCCTGTAGGTAAAAAGGGCAGGGAATATCGCAAAATCTTCAAACGAACACCTTTCCGCAAGTGCAGCAAACATAGTATAGTTTCTGAAATAAGCACGAGTCAGAACAGAGCATGGCAAACAAACAGCAAACACATCAATCATGTATCTCACCATCCCCGTCTCCGCAGATCGCTGTTGCGACTGGAAGAATACAGCTTCATTCTCACCACAACTGGGGCAAATTTTATTAGATCGAGGAAGCTAGATAGATGTGCGGTTCTCGTTAGCCAAATGTTTCACCAAGTCCAAAGACCGTTCATAAGGTGCTGCTCTGCTTCGGCTGCGCGGGTTTCTCCCAGGTCATATAATCTGCCAAATCTCCACAAGAGTCACAGCATATCAAGTCGCCACAGAGAAGGCAGAGTGGGAGACCAACTGTTGGATCATTTCCGATGTCCTGTGTTACACCTGCTGTATCGCCGACCTGGCTGTGGAGTTTGTTCTGGAAGACACAGTATGATGTAGCTGGCTCTGCGACATGGCAAGTTCGGCATGCGAAAACCAGAGAGTTCGTCGCTCGATCTTCTTTCGGATATAGCAAGTTGGAACTAGATAAAATATACATGTTAGCTTGTCTTCGTTCTCTTTTCGAGGTATGACTCTGGGGGGGTTACATACCACTCGCGACAGAATTTAAAGTGGATTTGATCTGTTCCTTGTTGTTGCTGGGTAGAGCCGCCCTGAGGAGCTGGAGAGGCAGACATGGTGGTATTTATGATGACGGTATTCGACGTTCAATATGCGATAATGTGGTGTGTTTGGGGGAAACAAAGATGAAGAAGATGCGCTTTATATATTCTACAAAATGCCGACCTTCAACTTTTAACTTTCCGAACTTTTGGTGAATGGTTGATGACTAAGCACCCTATTCTAAGCCCTCTATATAAACGTGAATGAATATACAGAGTACGCGAGATCTCATACAAGGTATCAGTCACTTTGGCTGTTCCAGTTCACTGCATCTAAGCCTTTCTGCTCTCTGGATCCCCTCATGATGCGCGTCCTCGTCCGAAACTTCACCGGCCAGCCATTCATGGCGATATATGTCTTTTTCGTTCGCAGAAAACCCTTTAGGCCGTAACCAGCCAAAGATATTTCGCGTTGCGTCCCCTGACACGATCTCTTCATCCTTAAGCGCCTCATAACCGATATGGATATCAAGTACCGCATGTGGTAGAGTTTGGAAAACCGGAGTAAGCCCTCCATTAGGTACGTAGTGAATGGCACTGCCTTCTTTGCAAGCCCACCTCCATTCCACGTATCTAAAGCCACCTTCAAATTCATCAGCATAAGAGCGGACACGCTCATTAGCGTCTTCAAGGGCTGTTTGTCCAAAGGGTGCCCACTGGCATGTTGGCCATCGATCATGGTATTTTTCTTGCAGAATATATAACAACCGGCACTCATTTGCCCGTGATATATATCCCATCATAGTTGAAGGCTTAGATAAAGGCTCCTGTAAAAAAGACTGGATCGTTCCAGTCCACATGGCTGCATGGAGATCAACTGGAATTAGGCCAGATCGTCCATCTCGTAATATATCGTCATACAGTCCCGTTATAATCCCACCTAGCCATAGGAAAGCGAGAGGCGAAGATCTTTTCGCCATAATATATATGAGATGAGTAGCATTAACAGAGTCGAGGACGGCAAAGATAGCATGTAGCCATGAGCTTGCTAGATTGCAGGTTACACCGGGATCATAGAAGACACTCGATAGCAAGGACTTTAATCCTCCAGTATTGCAGCTTAAAACTAGAATTTTATCGAGATTCGTAGTCGTATATATCCACTTATTGTCAGCTTGTGTACTTTGTTGAAGCCCAGCATTGCGTCCATACCTGAGCTTTGGTAACGGTAGGCGAACCTGACGTCCCCTGGAACTTAACAGAGGAAGCATTAGGGTAACAGACAGTGCTGTATAACTCTGGTCAGTAATTCCGTGAAGGTCACAGTACTCTGAAAGGTAACAAAGAGCAGCCGTGGGCGATATAGCGCTGGCTTGCTGCATGGGATCTTCATGACATGAGAGCCTATATTTTAAGGATGTCTTCAGTGCTATTGACCATGGAGACTTATACTTCGCCTTATCCGAGCTAATATAAGCCCGCCAGCCCTCTGGGGCTAGAACAGCAGCCCACCATCTGGTGGCACCGTTATCGATATTGCCAACATCCACTAAAATGGCATCCTGATCGCTCTCGTCCCTGGCTACCTGATCGCTACTGTACTCAACAACGGATCCAGGCATCAGCTCTGCCCAGCGAGCCGAAAGAATATAAGCCCATGCGAGTACAAGTATAGAAATATGATTCTCCTCATGATTAAACCAAGTCCGATAATCCAAGTCACGGTCAGCCAGCGTAAGCTTAGTAGGCCAAGCTGTCGAAACTAGAATATCGATATTCTTCTCAATATAGGAGAGCCCTTGGGAGCCTTGTGTTGCCCAAACGGAAGTCCCCGTTGCATATAACCCTCCATATCGTTCTTTTATATCCAAGCCCAAGGGGAAGCATGGTATATGTGCAATTGTCTTTTCAAATTCGAAGCAGCTTTCAGGCAGAGCAGTCGCTTTCACAACATTATCAGCGAGACTTGACCAAGTACGAAAGCCTCGCTCGAATATACCCCTGCGCGCTGTGATGTTTGGGCGTACGGCGTCCTCCATTTAGACTCATTCAACCTCTGTTTCGAGGAATTATAAACATTATATGAGTTTCTGTCGTCTTCAGTGTATCCTGTCCGCACAACCTTTACCTTTAACATCTCTCTACATAAATGTTCAAATTGACCTCGATTTGATTTCGTAAAATTTCATTTGGCGCTGAAAATAAAATACGCTGCTTACTCAGCAACGGCCCCCGCATTTCTGTCGCCCGCAAAGAAATATCGAGACATTCGACAACAAATACAAGGAGCATCCAGGTAAAAAAGGGCGGGCATTAAATAGATATATACAGCATGGTGAGCTTGCTTTCCAGGTACAAGGAGCAAGACGGATGACTGACAGACGACACAGGCAGAAACAGGACTCCCCTCCGGCTGGGAGGTACGGCACTCTAACTCTAAGAACCTCCCATACTACTTCAACTCGATCTCAAAGGAATCACGATGGGAGCCGCCAGCGAACACCGACACAGAGAAGCTGAAGACCTACATGGCCACTAATCACAGTGCGCCGGCAGCTGATCGCTATGGAGCCGGTGGTCGAGCCGAAGGCAAGATCCGTGCAAGCCACCTGCTCATCAAGCACCGTGAGAGCAGACGACCAAGCAGCTGGCGGGAGTCAGAGATCACAAGGTCGAAGAGTGAGGCAATTGAGATATTGCGTGGTCACCAGAAGCGTATCGAGGCTGGTGAAGCTTCTTTGGGTGATATTGCAACCTCGGAGTCTGACTGCAGCAGTGCAAGGAAGAGGGGCGATTTGTGGGTTTTCTGAATAAGTTATAAGCACAGTATGTCTTGCTGACTACTTTGGTATACAGGGGATTCTTTGGCCGAGGCGAGATGCAGGCTGAGTTCGAGCAGGCTGCTTTTGCCTTGAAGGTCGGCCAAGTCAGTGATATCGTGGAGACGGCGTCAGGGGTTCACTTGATCGAACGGTATGCGACCCTTTTCGTGTCATTGTACTCGTTGCTAACGGTTATACAGCGTCCAATAATTTATATTTCTCTTGTCCCGCCTCTGATTCTTTGATGTATTATGATTGTAAAAGCTACATGAACCCGTTCCATCACTCTATACAACATCTTCCCTTACCACCATACCTCAACCTTTTGACCTTCGTTTAACCTGATTATCCATACGTTGATAATCGGTGGTCTTTCCTTTTTTTGGCGCACCCCTCTTCTGTGATGGAAAATGTTTGGTTCCTGTCGCCAAAAATTGTTCGGCAACTCGATGTTCGATGTAAGGAGTTCACTCTTTGCTTCGACATAATAATAATATACATTGGACATTAACTATCACCTTCTATATCCTCTGCTCCTTCACTGGAACACACTTGAATTGCTGCAAGCTACAATCCTATGGGGGAAACCGGTGATGGAATAAGCTCTTCACCAACTTTGGTAGAACCAGACCCAAACTTCCCGGGCGTTATAACCATAAATACCATGCTTTCTCCTTCCCTTCTCCTTCATCTCCTTTTATATTCTGTTCTTTCTCATATCATCATGTTTACAGTATATGTTCGGCCTTGATTTGTTCTACATCTCGTTTCCAGAGTGCCCCCTTTTTCCTTATTGGTGTACATTTATGTCTATATACTTGTACACAAACGACATGAGCCACCTCTGTGGTCTTAAGAAGACCTCAAAAGGAGCCCCTGTCTGCTTCGGGCTGCGTCTACGCCGTGCTGGAGCCCTCGTTGCTTTACTTTCATTCACACCCCGTATATACTCCATCATCCGGGCCATCTTTACACTACTAGAGGGTCGATATCACATTGATAACCTCAACCGGAGCTTGTAAGGAGCAGGGAGTTACCTTCATTTGGAGCTCCTTTATATCATATTATCTTAAGAACCTGCTGGCTGTTGTTCTGATAGTCTTATCCTGTTCTTCTCTTCACTTCTTCACAACACTTAGTTTATCAACAACTTAGACAACCTTTATGATATCCTCCCTTCAACACCTTTTACTTTGGCCACTATCTTCTTCTTCTTCTTCTATCTTCTATCAAGCAGCTGTTCACAGGGCTCATCATGTCGTTGGACCCAAGAAACCTGTCCATCGCCTCAGCCCGGCCCACGCCATCTGAGCTCATCCCTTATCGCCCTCACCCTCCTAGAGCCATAGATGCTCTTCACTACGTGTTTGACAAGAGAAAGACTTCATTTCCTCGAGAACTCACTATGGCCCTCCCCGAAGACGTCCATCATGCCGCTAACATCGTCCGCCATAAAGCAGACGCGGCACTCAAGGGTTTCCTCTACCTCGAAAAGAAGCACAAGGAGCGCTTCTACTATCTCTGCCCACTCAAGCCATCTATTCGCGCCATTCGACACATCAACTCAATCGACAGACTCTTTTCTTGGAAAACCAGAAAGGACTTCACTGCTGTCTCGGCCAAAATTCCTACCTGCGTCGTGAGCTTCCATGTCGAAGAAGCGGCTTATGCAGAGTTCACCGCTGCCTACAACAAATTTCGTCAAGGATACTTAGAGGGACCGTTTCGTACTTGGTTAAACGCGGATACTTACTTGCGCAACCTGGTCGATGACTCTGGCATGCCTATGTATACTCGGCTCCAGTTCCTGGAGTGGTGGAACGGGTATCGAGACGAGATGCGGATCTGGGAGGATAAGGTTGACTCCCTCGTCTTGCCTAGCTGGAAGACTATTGTTGCTGAGCTGGCGCATACAATAGAAGAACGCCTGGATCTTACCCAGGAATGGGAACGTTGGGTTTGATAAAATGGTTTTTTGAACCCTTTTTTACGTGGTGTGGCTGGAGTTGAACATCAGTGGGAGGGTTGGAGCATTGACGGGCTGGAGCATTGGTCGGTTGGAGCATTGGCTGGTTAGAGCATTGGTTTGCTGAAGAAATGGCTGCCTTTTATTTGATTTTCGTTTTCTTTTGCGTATCACTCCCATGTCTCGCGACGGTTTAATCATGACATCACTTTGGTGGCCTTGATAGTACTTGACAAGTCCACCCCTGAATTATTCTACGTTCCAGCAACCATGAAGCATTACTTTCGACACCATTCAGGTATAGGGGAATTCAAACCACATCCAATACTAAGTATTTCCTCTAGTCAAGTTTCATTTCAATGCTAGCTGTCCAGGCGATATTGCGGAAAAATATGTGAGCCTTGATTATCACAGGTAGTACGGGTATTTATTCGAATTGTTACATATTTGGGAGAAAGAAAGAAAATAGTCCAGGCAGATCACTAAAGGTCAGATAGGCTGGTTGATAGTCGTTCAAGCCTGGATGTGATCGCGTCAATAACAGCGGATCTATATAGCAAGAGTGGTTAGCAATTGATATTAGAACGTAGTTGAAGGTTTGTATTATTAAAAAAAAAGGAGAGACAAAACATACTCTCGTTCAACCATGTTCATGGCATCCGCAACCTTGGCCTTTTGTAGCCTCTGTGGCACCATAGGCTGTGTAGAGTTAGGAGTGGAAGGAGTGGAGTCAGCAACGTCTGGGATGTTTTTCATCTCAGACAGAAGTTTCTTGGCCAGTGTTGTTGCCTATAATCTTGCATCAGTAAGAGTCTTACGAGGGCTATATAGTTGTCGCAGCATACCGTTTCAAGTCTTTCTTTTAAATCACCCTTGGACTTTCCGTCGTTTTCACCAAGGGATATTGATAGGGTATCAACTTCCTTCATCCATACTTTTTCTTTTTCACTAATCGGTCGTCCTCCAGCCTTGATGATCTTTAATCGAATATTGTTGTACCGCTCGACAAGCTCCTTCTGTCTTGACTGAGCAGCGGTCAGTCTCGAATTTAAGGCCTGTCCACGATCAACTGGAGCCCTCTTTACAGTTCCTCTAACAGTGCCATTTGAGACATCATTTATCCTCTCCCCTATCTCGATGAGCTGAGTCAACTGACCGCGCATCTCGCCTTGTAACCGTTCACAGCGGCGGAAAAGGTCGGAAGCTGCAACTTCTAATGAATGGGTGTATGTGCTCAAGATCCTATGGGCTGAAGTGAAGAGTTCTAGAGTTGACGGTGATAGACGGACGGGCTCTTTAAGAGTGTGTCGATGCCCATGAGGGACAAAATCTGCAACAAACGAAACGAGGGGAGAGGGAGAGTAGAGAATGGACGGAACCTGATATGTTGGGCGTGTATGAGCTGGTATAGGTGCATGGCTATCCGGTGTCTCGGAATCTGAAGCCTCCTTTGATGCTAAGAACTCTTCGTATTCAGGAGAGTCAAGCAGGACCGCACAAGGTCTAGATGGTGAGAATGTGAGTAGTAGATACCCTACGTCATAGTCGAAAATGGCTAAGCAGCCAGCCAAATGTTCCTCCTTGCCGTTTGGAGCTAGTTCTGATGGGGGCAATTGAAGCATCTGCTCGCGTGCAGCAATCTCTCCGTTGCATATAATGTTGATGCGGAATGCTGATCCAGAGGTGTCTTCAGACCTTAGCTCAGGTTCCACACGATGAACCCAGGAAGACAACGAGAAGAAGTGAACAGCCCTGGCGGTCGTCACAAAAAAGTCGTATCGCGATCCAATATCTTCTGAGAACATGGGCCACATGTTGGACTGTCTATCCCTGGCTCGGACTGTTTCTAGAGATTCTAGAAGTAACAGGTCAGATGGCTCAGACATTGGTGTACTAAAGGTATTTTTGCAAGTTCCTGGAAGCCATTGGCCTTTCACCCCATCCACTTCAAGGCACACATGAAGAGTTCCGGTAGAGGTTAGAAGGCAGATGATTGTACCTGATAGCCCGCTATGGGCGATTTCACTAAGTAGCTCAGGTTCATCTTCTCCTGCCATCAGGTCATCAATGTCCGCCCTGGAAGCAATGACGAAGACATCAGTGATATCAATATCGTCCTCAAGTTCCTCGCAATCAAACAAGAAAGGCCCCTGGAGTCGTGGTATAGGGCTCAGATTGGTTGGACGGGCTCGGATTTCAGTAAACATAGATTCCTCTTCTATCAGAAGCGCATCCTGGTTATCAATTTCCTTAAGCCATTCATACTGTTGCTGGGTTGCTTTGAGCTCGTCATCCGTCTCCAGCGACTCCTCCTGTGCGACAGCGAGCTCTCGAACGATAGAGGAAGTCAAGGATGGAATTGTAACTGGCGATGCTTGCCACCTTGAAGGCAAAAGCGGGCAAAGGGCATAAACGTCGCCTGTCCGCATGGCAACCCATAGTGTCATAGATGCCCACGCATCTTCTTCTTCGTACCCATGACCGCCAAATCTAGCAGCAGCAACTTCCATATCAAAGGAGTCTGCTGAAAATCCCTTATTCTGACCGAAGCTCAAAGGTGAAAAGTCTTGGTCCATGGAAGTTCCATCAACTAGTTTCTTCAAGTCAATTGCAAGCGTTGGTCTGTCAAATGACCATTGATTCTTGCGATCAATCTCCCATAGCCGTACAGCTGAATCAGAGGTAACCGTAACTATACAACCACAGTTGGTATCAGATATTCCCAGGGGGTGCCAGAGGATAGCCATGACTGGTGATTCGGGGATGACATGGGTCGTAGGTCCTAGCTGGAATGTCTTTACGCGAATTGGGGAGTAATCTGGCCCAGAAAGGTGCGAAGAATCCGGCAGTACCGCAATATGGACTGTATGAGTTGTTGTAATGGCAAGAAAAGCTCCGTTGGGGGATATGGCAAGTTGCTCGATATTGCCGTATACTGGGGTAGTCAGGATCTATAGAACACAAATGTTAGCATATTAGGCGATTCGAAGAAATAAATGGCAAACATACCCTGTAATATGAGCCCTTTGAGCCATCATCGACTTCTTGTTCCTCCGATTCCTCTCTCGTTGTATTGCGATCCAAACTGCCCTTGCCTCCCTTTCCTATCCTGTTGGCCTGTCCGCTCCGGCTGCCACGACCAGACTCTTCTCTCTTCTGTTTCACGCCTTTCCTCCATTCATCTTTCAGTCTCGCAAGGTCTGCCCATCTGATCTGATTATCAACAACAGTAAAGACTTCCGTACCCCTACGAGCAAGAGTTCGAACCGGTCGTGGCTTCTGGGTAGCGTCATTAATGATTTTCTGCGCATCGCGAATCGACGACGACTTGTCATTTGCATCAGGGCAGAAGAGATCGACGCCCGGTGAGGGTCTGGATAACCATGGAGGAGAGTAATCCACGATTCGCGGCATGTTGGTGTCGGGTATTGGAAGATGTCTCTCGCGACCAAATGGGTAAAGAGAAAGGGTGAAAAGGAAGGTTCACGGGTTTCTTATAGCGCAGCAACCCTCATTCTTGGAATAATATATTATAAATTAGTATGCTCCTCCTCCTCTGCAAGCTGGCTTGTCGCATAAATAAATTGTTTTTCTTCCAAGTTAAAAACTGCTGAGGTTTTGACAACCGCGCGCCAAGCCTCAAGCTCTTTATTTAGCGCTTCAACTTTCGAAGAGCTTCAAGAGAGGAAGAAGAGCAACCCCATCCTTTCATCACCATCAACAGGAGTTGAGAATGGCGACCACGGCTCGATCCACGGTGGAAAGGCTGGACAGGCCTAGCACCTATTTCAACAACAAGGTATGCACTTCGGCTAGTCCGTTATTGAAGACTTCTCTAACTTGATGAAATACAGAACAAACGCCGGAAGTCGTACCATGATCGTGGAGATCGCGAGGAAGATAAGATTCAGGGAGATTTCGACGTCTCTCTGAAGGAGGCTACCACTTTATATGTTGGAAACCTGTACGTTGTGGCCGGACGATAGCTCTGGGCGCGTTCTAACAGCATGAGTAGGTCATTTTACACGACTGAAGAGCAGATACACGAGCTATTCGCAAAGTACGTCACCAGTCCTACTAGCGGACATAACATCTGCTAATTCCTTTAGATGCGGAGAGATAAAGCGCCTGGTAATGGGCCTGGATCGATTCCAGAAAACACCATGCGGTTTCTGCTTTGTTGAGTATTACACACACCAAGACGCTTTGGACTGTATGAAGTATATTGGGGGAACGAAGTTAGATGAGAGAATTATTCGAACTGATTTGGATCCTGGATTTCAGGAAGGAAGACAGTATGGGTATGCTATGGCTTGTATTACCACAAAACTTTTTAAGAGACAGAGCTGACCAGGCCTTCATTAGACGTGGTAAATCTGGGGGGCAAGTCCGTGACGAGTTTAGAGATGAATTCGATCCCGGCAGAGGCGGATATGGACGCGGTTTGGCAGATGATAATTGAGTGGAGGTATATACAAGTTGGTAGGTTGGGTGAATTTACACCCGTACGCGATCTTCTATCAGATACCCAAGAACACAACCAAAAAAAAAAAAGATCAAAATGAAAAGAAAAGTCAACAAAAAATTTATATATATATACTGTCTATCGAACGACCACTTCTGCCTTCTGTAACTTCGCTACTGACTCACTAACCTGAGTGAGCCACCACATATGAATTCTGGCATCATCAGTCAACTCCGGATGAAAACTGGTACCAAAAACGTTACCCTGTTTCACGGCCACGATATCACCAGCCTCCTGTGGGTCACCGTTACCGTCAACCTTGGCCGGTAGTTTGCCCAGGACCTCAACCTTTCCCGCCATGACTTCCCGAGCAAGTGCACTCTCTGGCCGTACTGATGGCGCCACGACGGCCCCGTCTCTTGCAAATTCCTCGTCTTGAATGCCTTCCTTGGGCGAAAGAACTTTCTCGACCACGGGAGCCCTTATAAACACTGCTCGGAATGGACCGGAATCACCCGGCAGGAAAGGTAGATCCAATGGCGCATAAAAGCTCTCCATCTGTCTCCCGAAATGGTTCCTGTTAACGCGAACGTCCAGCCCACCGATGAGCTCTTGACCACCTCGCTTCGTCCGGTTTGCTGATTCAGCGAGCAGGATTAGGCCTGCGCAGGTACCCCAGGTGGGCTTCCTATGGAGTCTACATGCGCTCCCGTTAATATCACTGACAATTCGACGTTTGCGCGCCACAACCGGAAAACCTACTTTACAAATTCTCTCAGCGGCTCAAGAAGGTTCGAACGAGCAGCCACCAGGGCCATAGCGGTGCTCTCGCCTCCTGGTATAATGAGCCCGTCACATCTCGCCAGCTCGGCCGGCGTGCGAACTTCGACGAACTCCCATTGCTGTTTGGTCATAGACTTGTTGCCCCTCAGCTTGGCCGCGGCAACCCGGAGAAGCTGTATGTGCTCGTGAAAAGCGCCCTGCAGGGCGAGGACACCCACTGTGATAGTCATTGCATTATTTTCTGTTCTGTCCGTTTATCAACTTCTTCTTCTCTTCTTCTCTTCCTCTGAGTCAAAAAATAAAAAGAATAAAAAACACCGTTAACTGCTTAGTAATCCGGGTCTTTCGGTGATAAGTTTATCCGCTCCCTCGGGCCGAAGTTGAGACTTTTGATTGAAAAATATGCAAAGTAAATGAAAATATTGATTAAATATAGAGCAAAATATTGAGCAGGAGGATAAAATAGATGGATATAACATTGCTATGGCGATTATACGCGGAAGACAGGGTACTACGGATGTTTGGTGGGGGAGGGCCAGTTGGTATGTGTTTCTCCATACGAGAATGCCAGGGATATATTGACATTGAAAAGCAGAGAAACTCCATGATATTTTACTGGACATATATTGACCAAGTATCAGCATGACGATAGCCATGAAAGATACGCTGTCCGAATATTTATATTGTTATATATATGGAAAACCGTTGGAAGCGGACATCCAACACAGATCGACGCAGAGACCGGGTTGTGATTAGCTTGTTGTTTTGACCGGGTGACTATTTAAAGAGTGACCACCAGGGTCAGTCAGGCCTTCACAATGTCAACCTCTCTTCAAACGGTAAAGACGGCATGATGCAGTTCTTCCTCATCGCTGCCCTGATCGCATGTATCAGTTCTGCCTATGCCCGTGATTTTCACCCCGAGATCACTCCAGCACCGAGGGCAGAAGACGTGCATAAGCGCCAGGTCGACGAGCGCTTTATAGGCTGGTACTCAGAAGGCACTGAATGTACGCTCCCTATTCTATGATATATTAGCTTATAGTCGTCTGACCTGACCTGAATAATCAAGGGCGCTCCTATGGCTGTGCGTTAGGGGAGTACTATGCTGTCAGTTCACAGATAGGCGCCTGCTGCCCCACCGGCTTGTCCTACTGCGATCCTCCGGTAGCATGTGAGGGGAACAAAGCCGTTTACTCTGACAGTGACATGGCCGACTGGTAATATTATTTTGTTTATATTCAGTATCTAAAATACCTGGCCCTGCTAATCAGAAAACTAAAGTGGATCGAGTGTATGCGATACCCTCACCATATTCGACTCTAGAAATGTTGCGGCCACGGGGATCCATAGTCTAGTCGGGTGCTTTAGTTCTCCGGACTTTTACCACTACCCTGGGACTTATTACAGGGCGACTTTTGCTCTTGTGACGACTACATCTGAGAAATTAAAGACTCCCACAGCGCCGGTGACGGCTACCAAGACCGTCACGCAAACCCCTACCACGACCGTCACGCAGACCCCTACCGAGGGGCTGGGGGTGAGATTATGGGATAAGGGGATGTGGACGAGACTCTGCTTCATCCCATTACTTGCTGTGTTCTTTGGTTTCGTGCTTTAGGAGCAGCTCGTAAATGTGTTATGCTAATGGCCTAGTTATGAATATATTATTGATAAAACCTTGAGTCCTATAATTAAATATACGCTGCAGAGTAGAAAAAGTGTCTTATCTACTTAATTAAGATATCGAGAAATTCTGAGTATGTCAAATTATAGGCAGGTTGGTAGCAAAGTTGATATCAGGCTGAATATTTTCTGGCTGCACCACAACATCCAGCGAATTATATACCCTGGGCCGACCTTGGGGATTCCGTGCAAACCAACATCAGGGAGAGCCGCTTGAAAACAAAATATAGGGAGAGCATCAGATTGATATCAGAATGACATCTCAAACACTCGATCCGTCTCATCTTACAAGATGGTACATCGACATGAGCAAATGGACACAATCCACCACCTCGCTTCCTCTTATCGACAGCCTACAACCAGCCGAGCAGAAGAAGATCAAGGCCTTCTATCATGTTGCAGACCAGCATATGTCTCTAGCCTCCAGCCTGCTGAAGTATCTATACATCCATCGCACCGCCAGAGTGCCCTGGAACCAGGTCATCATCAGTCGCACGCCCAAACCCCACTGCAGGCCGTGCTATATCCCGCTTAAGGACAACGATGAGTCGCTGCGTCTCGAATTCAACGTCAGCCACCAGGCTTCCATCGTAGCGCTGGCGGGATGCATGTATCGTGCTGACGTCGAGACTGAAGCAAATGACAAGCAAAAGCTTGACCCGTCTTCGCGCGGTGATAAGGGGCCGCCTCAGGTCGGGGTTGATATTACTTGTACCGATGAGCGGGAGAGACGGAATCCGGCGTTGATGCCCAGTACAGACAGAGAATTCTGTGAATTCGTGGATATATTCACAGAGGCGTTTTCGGCTCGAGAGCTGCAGATTATCAAGTCTGGCGCTGGTGCTGGTGATAGATCTATACGGTACCGCACCCGTTTATTCTACACCTACTGGGCCCTGAAAGAGGCTTATATAAAGATGGTTGGAGAAGGGCTGTTGGCAAGCTGGTTGCAAAAACTGGAATTCACCAATGTCGTCCCTCCCGAGCCTGAAGATGGGCCGGTCTGGGGCAAGCCTTTGCAGGGGATTGAGGTCCGGTTGAAAGGGGAGCTGGTTGATAATGTGAGGATGGAGGTTGTTGCGTTTGGAGAGCGATATATTCTTGCAACGGCCACGAGGGGGCCAGGGTTCGGCAATGCTGCTGCCTTTGAATACATGGGATGAATTTAAGTCTATTGATATCGAGAAGGACGTTGGGGCCCTTGTGCTCGGGGAGAGTGTGAGTGTCTTTGATGAAGTTATTTACTATATAACGAGATTAGTATATATATAAGGGCATTTATTGTATGTAAGCAGGGGCCATAATTCATGATCTATCAAAATCCTTCTAATGATACAAGCTACCCATACTCCTGATGCAAATGCTTGAGGTAACGGCTTGAAAAGCCCATCGCCCTATGGCAATTCCCTAGTGAATCCAAGGACAATAATACAACGCCTTGCCTCTGTAAGACTTCGGGACGACCCAGTTCGTGTGTTAATAAGTATATCCTTCGAGCTATGTGTTCCATTCGTGAGGATTCTAGTTTTTGTTTCAGCACCATAATCAGAGCTATAGTGACGGTATAATGTAGGCAAGTCGCTATATCTCAACGGCGGTGGAGCGGCTTGCCCGAGATGCCTCCATGGCGACCTGTGTGCTAGTGATATCTTTGACCTTTCTCATCCTGTCCATCTCGACCATGGAATCCAGCATGGACTGCCTTGTGCTTTGGGTCAAGGAGTCAACGTCGGCAGCTGTAAGGCCCTTGGTGCTAATTGGAGGAAGCACTATACTGGCAGTCAGCTAGTATGCATTAACGAAAACAAAAGATGAAACTCACCCTTGACCTTGATAGCTCCTGAAGTAAACCGCATCTTCTTCACATCGAGAACATGCGAGTAATTCTCCGCCACGATAGGCACGATATCCGCCTCTGCCTTAACAGCTAAATGGAACGCTCCCTTCTTAAACGGCAGCATTGTCGGCTCCCGCGCATAACTCCTTGTGCCCTCAGGGAAAATAATAACACTTTGTCCCTTCGTCTTCATCAAGTTGGCCGCATTATCAAACGCCTTGAAGGCAGTCTCCCTGTTCGCACGATCGATAAACACCGTCCCCGAAAGCGTCATGAACCATCCTAGCAGCGGTACGCGGGAAAGAGACCTCTTTGCCGTCACGGCAGAGTACTGAGGCAGCACGGCACCGAGAAGCAGCACGTCCAGCTCCGTCTGGTGGTTTGCGAGAAAGACCGCGGGCCTGGTAGAGAGGTATTGCTGGCCCTGTATGACGTCGAAGTGCACGCCGGTGGCCAGCCACATGGACCACTTGAATGCTCTGGCGACTGTCCACTGCGAGATCTGGCCGTAGCCAGCTAGACGCAGGCATATCGAGGCGAGGACGCCGTAGGCGGCGCAGAAGACGAGGGAGGCATATGCGGCGAGACAGCGGGCGAAGAAGCCTGCGCGGGGCACCTTTATAGAGAGGCCAAAGAGGCCCAGCGTGAGGGCGGCGTAGGACGTAAGGCCCGACAGGATGTAGGAGAAGATGGCCATGGTAGTGCGGTCGTAGATGGTTTATTCTCTTCGTCTTCTTTTCGTTCTCGACATGCGCGGGAAGTAGATTTTTTTTTTTCCTTTTTTTCTTTTTATTATTATTATTATTATTTTACACCAGAACTTCAGGGGGTTTGATGGCTTAAAAAATGGGCCATCTCCCCAACAAGATCTAGTCTAAGTAAATACCGAGGATGAATTGATATCTTCATATGAGATGTATTTACTGTATGTTTAAAGGGGTAGAAGTTGTAGATGCTTACGCCCTATGTTGCTATGTAGGTACCCAGAAGAATGAATCCGTTATATTCAGAGAAAGGGGATCAAGAAGAATACTGAAGAGTAGTAAATGCAATATACATACTAGCTGTAGCTGTGGCTGTAGCTGTAGCTGTAGCTGTTGTAAATCCTCGTTGGCCGGTAGTATAGGCGTAGCTCTTGACATATAGTAAGGACACGCACCTGAAAGATGACTTCTATAGACAAAGACGATGAGATGGAAGAGAACTACTCGATATAGGCATGTTGACACATATATAATATAATATATTCTCCGATACATAAAAGTCGACGGCGGAGAGAGAGCGGAAAGCTTGGCGCGGGCGGAGAGCGGAAAAGAGAAGTATAGGTGAGTCCTTATGAGCGTACCCCGAGGCTGTACAGACGAACTCGACATAGAAAGGCAATCATATATTCACAGCTCGATGAATGATAAGAATAATAATCGATTTCATCTGCACATATAGGTAAAGGCGTATTCCCTAGGACAAGTCGACATCGAGGAAGAAACATTATCCACATTCAATCAACCAAGCAGCTAAGCAAGCAAGCAATCGATCCGTCCCTTTTGTACGTAGGTCAAATGTACATTCATTCCCGTGAGCAAGACAAGAGCGTGCCTCCCCATGTTTCAACTTCTCTCTCCCTTCTTTTTTTTCTCTCTCGTTTCCTCTTTCGTTCCCTATGCTATTATTCCACTGCGTTATGCTCGTTATGCATTATCCCTGAACAGAAGCCAACCCGGTAACACCAACGCCAAAGAAAAGGAAAGAAACGGACCAAGACCCATAATGCTGGTTGGAAGGAAAGATGGGTAGTGCTGGTTATTATGCTGCCCGATTAAGGTGAAGGAAGAAACGAATAAAAAGAATACAATTGGGGTAGAAAGGAAGAACAAGTAGGGTTGGTAGGTGGCAGGGGGATGATTTGACGGAAATATTAATCATGTCATGTCATCATCAACGTCATCAGGGTTCTCAAGGGATTCCATGGCTTCCTTGATGAATTGAGCAGCCTAGTTCTCGGTTAGTCGGTCATCTAGATACGATACACAAGGGGTTGGGAGACTCACCTTTGGATCCAAGTTCAGGGCGGTCGTAAAGTGTTTTATTGCATTGCCCTTGTCCTGCATCATTTTGTACAGCTTGCCTAATAGATAGTGTACGTTGGGCTCGTCTGGCGCCACGTCTTTTAGCACTTTCAGCTCGATGTGAGCAAGATTTACCTCGTTCAGTTTTAGTAATGTTCGAGCTTTACGCAGTCGAGCTAGGACGGACTGTGGTGATAGGGACGAGGCTCGGCTATATTGTAACAGCGCGGCCTTGAGGTTATTCTGGCGCTCTAGGACCAGTCCTATACTGCAGATCAAGACGACGTTGGCTGGATTGATATTCGATGCAGTGCGGAGGTGCTGTTCGGCGAACTTGAGCTTGCCCATTCGCTCATAGACCTTTCCAAGACCGTACCAGGCGCTGTAGTGACGTGGGTCGGCGTTGATAGCATGTCGGTATGCATCCAGAGCCTTGTCGTATTCTTCGTTGGACATGTACTCATGGCCCTGTAGAGTGTAGCCGTACGCGAACCTGGGATCTAGCTGAGTTGCTCTTTTGAAGCACTTCAGCGCCTGGTCATGATCCCCCTGCAGAGAGAAGGAGTTTCCAATCGCACACCACGATTCGGATGCCAGGCGATCGGTATCCATTAGCTCATGTGCAAGGTAGGCCAGTTCAACCTCGTTCTTCAGGTGCCAGAGTACGGTGGAGTAGACCTCCATCCCTTCCATCCGCGATGGCGCTATGGTTCTCACCCTGATGAAGTATTTTTCTGCATCACTGTACAAGGCCTGCTCGTAATAAGCTCGGCCAATCTGAGACAATACCCAGGGCGTTTCCCGCTGGTTCTGTGGGAGAGAGTTGAATATCTGAAGAGCATCTTGACACCGGTAGCTGCATAATGCCGAGTACCCGCTCGCCAACCTTGAAAATAGATCCAGCGTCCAGCCTAGAGCGTCAATCTCCTTTGACTTATCCGGTACTTGTGTCCTCGACGGTCCATTGAGAGATTCCGAGGAGTTTCCAACCGACCGGCTTTCTTTGCTGTCAACATCCGTTGGTTCGCCGCCTTGTTTCCTGGATGAAGTCGTTGTTCGTCCCAGGGGAGCGGCGGTGGCGGTGCTGCGGCTCTTCGAGCTGGCAGGCTTTGCTTTCTTGATCTCTCGTCCTTCCCGCGGCCCCAGGCCGGCAGCTGAAGTAGAGAACTTGCTTGCTGGCCGAATCTGGTTGAACAGACGGACGCTTCGTCGTTGGGGAGCGCCAGGCTCAACTGGTTGCTGCGTTGATGAATTCGCGGGCGCTATATGCCCGGATACAGTCCGTTTGCGATCCGTTGCCGAAGCAGTCTGCTGTGACGAGGTGGATTCCTTACTGGACGCCGTTTCTTCGGAGGATCCTGCCTTTGGTTTCGATTTGGATCGGGTGCCGGTTGGCTTCATCCGCGGTATATCGCCACAGCCCTCGACGCCTAACACCTGCATAGACCGTTGCTTGCGAGCGGGCGCAAACGGCGGTTCCCCGTACGACTCTCCCGCGCTTGCACCGGGCCGGACACGGAAATCATCTGAATCGCTATGGGCAATTGGAGTTTCGAGTCCTTCGGGGACGGCTGCACAACCAGAGGCCACGCTGACGCTGCTTCCGTTAAGTTTCTCCCACAGGGCAGAGCTACCGTAGCTAGGACCGTTCATGGATAGAAAAGGGTCAATGTTGTGATTGACATTTGGCTGTACCTGCAGTGGCTGGCCATTGGTGGTGGCTTTATCTGAAAACGAGCTCTCTGAGGTCGACGGAGTGAGCATGGCTACCATTTCTGGCGTCATCTTGTAGATATTCGGCACCCTGACGTTTGCACCTAGATATCCGTTATTTAGAGGCTGTGAAACAAAAGACGAGGCCTGGTACAATACCTGTCTCACACAGACCGAGAAACGCATCCCAGAGAAACGGATTGAGCTTGAGAGCTTCGACATAGCAGTCGACAGCTTTGTGTATGTCTTTGTGCGCATGCCACAGTTTCCCCTGAAGACAAAGGACTGCGGCTGCATCAGGCAGATGCTGTCGTCTGTTTTCACTGTGTTTATCTATACACAGTTAGAATATGAAAAATAAAAAGGCATCCAAAGAAATGTAGGAACCGCTCACTCCAGTTGTTCTTTGACGTCCACTGAGTCTTGCTCCTCTCCAGTGCAGTGATTCCCTCCATGTAGTGTCCGAGATCGAGACAAGTCTGAGCATAGACATAGGCACATCCTACATGGGTCCCGCGCGATCCCGCATTGCGACAGACCTCCCAGGCATACTTTGGCTGTCCAGACTGTAGCAGACACTGCGAGAGTAGATATGCGGCCTCAGACGACCGAGGCTCGAACGCATGGAGACGACCGGCGAGGAAAAGGGCGTTTCGAAGGAGATTGTTATCGAGATGATAGTATATAAGCTGCCGTAGCTGGCTGGAGATGTGAGGCGCCGATGGAGCCATGGCTGGTCGATATTTCGAGGGGGGAGTTCCGGCTTCTGCTCCTTGACTTCTGCTCCAGCAGCTCTGTAGGTGTTTCGGGATCGTAGGATATATGATTAGGAGGTTAAGATATCGGACTCTGCATCCGCCCAGCTGTTCCACCGATATATAACAGCCTGAAGAAGACCCTTCAGGCGGGCGCGCAGTCTCGTAGGAAGGACGCAGTCAGAAGCCCGACGCTGCGCTGTTGCCAAAGGAATTCCCCAGCAGCAGAAGTCTCATAGCAGGAGAGTCCGCTTGACATGAGGCAGAAACAAGAGAGAGAGAGAAGCCGTTTAGCTGTCGCGCGCGATGCTCTCCTGTTCGACAAGGGCGCTCGCGCTTGTTGGTGTGTTTTTGTTGCCTGGGAGATGGGAAAAAAAAGGAGCGGACGGCGGCGTAGAGAGACGAGAAAAGAGAGACAAAGCTGAAGGGCCCTGCGACCTGCTGCCCGGCCTGGGGATGGCAAAGCAGTTTTGACCACAGCAGCAAAGTTATAGATATTTTCCTAACGGTGAGTTGGTTCGTCTTCTTTCTTGCTGGTTGTTCAAATAACAAAAAACGCGGTTTGGAGGCAAAAAGGATGTTTTTTGCAGTGGCTGAAAAGCTGCATCTTCGAGTGGCTGAACCACAAACACTTTTGCATGAACTGGTTGTTGATAACCACTAGACAGGTCGAGAGAGACAAGAGGATACACGGTGGAAGAGGATATAGAGATGGCACAGGTGAGCCGGCTTGCTCCAGCGCCAACTGATACAAAGGCTGACGGCAGGTAGAAAGCAGCAAAGACGCTGGCAGCTCGAAATACCTCTCTACTGCTGCGGACACACATTACGACGGCCTCACTTCATGCTATCCTGCTGCTGCTGCACTTCGTCTTCGGTCGTCCGGCGTCTCTGACAAAGTACGCCCTGCTGACGGCTCCTACGCTGGTGATCGAGTTCTACTTTGAACGGCTGGGACGGCCGCGCTACGATGCGGCCAACGGCTCGCTGAGGTCGCCGGGAGAAGACCTGGATGCGCCTGGCTTGACGGAGTACTGCTGGGATGTGCTCTACTGGACCTGGGGGTGTATGGGCGCGGCGTGCATATTCGGAGACTACGGATGGTGGTTGTGGGTGGTTGTGCCGCTGTATTCGATCTGGCTGGCCTACACGACGTTTATGGGCGTCAAGTCGGGTCTGCCTGGCGCCGGGATGGATGTGGACGAAGGTGCCGGACAGGCTGAGAGCAAGAGGCAGAAGAAACTGGAGAAGAGAGGCCAGAAAGTGAAGTACAGATAGGCTATATGACATACGGAGAAAGACTCGAATATGATCTATTATAGGAAGATAGATAAAAATACATGGAATATCATAAAATACATTCGCCCTGGTTAACGATAATACAGCTGAGACAGGCAGTGTGGATGAGAAACGAAAGAAAGGTCGCCGGCATAAGGAAAGGTATCGTATCATAAATATCACAAAGAAAGACTCATTTTATAGATAGTTGCCGCATATAGCAATATTATCTACTCGTTGGTAGTTTCGTCGGGGGCTTTGGGGGCTGCAGACTCCTGTGTCTGCCCTGGGTCGTCTGGGCTGTCTGGTTTATTCAGTTCCAGCAAAGCGGCTTGCGCAGCCTCCAGAGCGGCCGTGAGTCTGGCGATTTCGCCATCGAAGTATTCACGGCGCTCTTCAGGAGTGGCAGATGAAGACGGTGGCAGGTTTTGAAGCGAGCTGATGGATGATTGAACTGATGATATCACTCCGTCGAGCTGTGTGCTGGTATCTTCGAGGAGAGCATTCGCTTCGACTTCTGGAACAGGGGTTTCCGCTAGCTCCGTCCTTGCAGAGCCAACGAGCGAGACGATCTCGTCTGTTGCTGAGCCGATGATCTCATGGACATCTTGGCTTTCAGGTGCGGATGAAGCCTCGCTGGAGATATCATCGTCTTCTAGCATTGCATCGTCGAATTTCTGCGTCACGAAGACGGGAGCGGGAGATGAGATTGAGCTGGCAGTTGAGGAAGATGTTTGGCTTGCTTCAGTGGTGTCTTGCTCGTGGACAACATCCAACCGCTCTTGCTCCTTATCAATGGAATCTATCACTTCATCTAGATATGATTCTGCCGCACCAGGCACGTCCAAAGAGATAGGCTCCTCCTCTGTAAGTGGCAGGTTGGCTGGGGATTCAACTGGCGTCTCTTCGGTTGAAGTCTCCTCTATGATAAAGGGGGCTTCGGGGCTCGGTTCAGTTTCTAGAGACTCGTCTGACAAAGTAGACTGTTCATCGAAGACGGCAGCTTTGGGTTGCTGGCCATCATTATCACCTTGAGGAGTCTCAACCTCAGCCTCAAGACTCTCAACAACAGAGCTTGTAGCACTAGTCTCGGATGGAGATGGAGTGGCGGCAGGAGAGAATGTTACACTTGTAATCATATACTTCCTCCTTTCCCGTAACATCTCTTCGTCGATATGCTCCACATCGAGGCTCTTGCTGGTTTCTCTGGCCTCAATCTTCAGCCTGCCAATAGACCTCAGTTCAGACAGCTGCTGTGCGGCGTCTTGTGCAATGTCCATCCCGCGTGCAACGATAGTATCACCGGCGCTCTTGGCAGCAAGGAAGCTATCATGCTGCAAGCCAGCTTGTCGAATATCATCTTTCCATTCCCCAAGTTTGGTTTTCAGATCGTAAAAGTTTGCCCAGTCCTTGTATGTAACACCGTCAATGGATGTCCAGCGCATACCGATTTCCTGCAGACCAAGCTCACGGGTGTTTTCAAGAACGTCAAGCGTAGTATTTACAGTCTTGGTGACGGCTTTGGTGAGCGTATCTTGGTACTCATGGAACCAGAGGCGAAGCTGATGTGCGTTTTCCCGGATGATGAGACTGGACTCCTTTAGACTCTGTAGGAATTCGTCATGCGCCTCTTGTTCATCTTCTTCAGTATATTCTTCAGGGATCGCTTGTACGATGGCGTACAAATCCGATTTTAGTGAGAATAGCTGATTTTCAACCACAACTTGCAATGAGCCAAGGATAGTGTTTCCCGATGACTGTTGCTTATTCGAAATGTTCTCAACTTCCTGACGGACCTGTTCTTGGACGTGCTCGCGTCCCTTTTTGGCCAAGGCTTCAGTCCTCTCCTTCCAGGCCTTGAGATCTGTCGAAATCTTTTCGCGCGCTAGCTCTGACTGTTGAGCGGGGGTCAGCTTTGTAGAAGCCGGAGGTTCCACAGACGAAACTTGTGTAGCCTTTGACTCCGTAGTGCTCTTCGTGGATGGCTTATCTGCCGAGGTGGGCACCTGGACTATAGGACTAGACGAATATTAGGTGCAAGAAAAATTACTTGAAGCCAGACGATGACTTACCTAGCAGTTTCTAGATTAACGTGCTGAATTGTCCGTCCTTCGCGGTAGCTGGCCAGCTTCTCCCCGATTTTAACAAGCTGTGGCTCCACATTTTCCGAATAGAGGTGTGTGATTTGTGTGCGGACGGTGCCGTTGAGAAATACAAAGACGGCAGACCATGCTTTCCGCGTGTACGGCGCTATGGTTGAGATGATAAAGTTATGAACAGCCGCACAGGCTCTTTCTATCACTGGACGAGAGCTGATATAAGATGGGATGAGGTAGTTGTCCTTGATGCGAATGCTCTGTGCGGCAGCTACCCGGATGTAAGGGACTGCGATCGATTGCGCCGTCCTGACGTGCGGATCAACAGACGAGACGTAGTAGTCGGTGGCCTGCTTCTGTAGAGGATCGATGTGTGGCGATACTCGCTGGTTCCACTGTGACTTTGCTAGCTCTGTAGCCTGCTCCACGTACACAGAAACATAGCCCTGGTAAACACCATGTAAAAATCGCGCGGTGGGATTATATATCTTCTCAGCCTTGTCATAGAAAGACTGCGCGTAAGGCTGGAGCTTCTCGACGTGGTGTTCGCCGTACTTGTGGTAATATGGGGCTATGTGAGGCTCCAGGTGCGTCCTTGCGACAAGGTACGGTTTGCAGACTCGAGGAGACTGGTCGTCAAGCTCGAAAACAGACGACGGACATCGAAACAGCGCTGTGAAGATCGAGTACCAGACGAAGAGCCTAGATTTTGAAGCATCAGTAAACTATCGCTTGCGCATCTGAGCTCCCTTCTCTGGTAAACAACACGTAAACGTACCGTAAGAGAGCACTTATCGTGCTCCGGATTGGCCTAAATGGCTTCTTCTTCTTCTTCTCGACTCTCCAGTGCCTGTCCACCGCGACTGGCTTGGCCATGTATGCATCTTCCTCAATGTCCACCACTTCCACTGCATCCGAATCCATCGTGGCTATAGCTTGAGGCCACGCTACCTCCAACCAGCCGTCGTGGCAAGCACGAATCGTCAGCGCAATACCGGCAGCTGCCCGCTAAATCTCATCCAGCACACTTAGATCTGTACCTCGCAGTGTCCAGAAGAGCTGAATATCTGGTTCGTAAATGGTCGCGGTCCGCCGTTTTAAAGACGTGTCATGAGTAAGCTTGATATAAGTCGTGTTATTACTGCGCCATCCAAGGCAAAGGCAAAAAAGCTGGCGCAGACGATCAGCAAGTCCAAGTCCCTGCGGTGGCGTCGAATCGCGTCTCTCTTTCGTTCGTGTTCGTCTTTCGCCCTATTGACGATATTTCACCATCTCGAACCTTTTTCTTTTGATGCAAGTTGAGATCATGTTTTTTTTTTGCCTTTTTTGCCTTTCTTGCCCTGCCAAACTCTAAAAAGCGCGTGCCGCCTCGGGATCCACAATCACATGTTATCTCGCCCGATGTGGCAAGTTTCTCCGTCTGACATCATCGTCGTCCGTCGCATAGTAAGTCGCATATAGTAGAAACCTCGTATACATATATGGTAGATACTATAAGAACTATAGAAAAGAAGTGTGATAGGTGGTTTCTTAAGGTAAGTACAAGGTATCCTTATTAGTAGATTCCTCTTTATAACAAGCACGTATTCTACTTTAATCCTATATTATCCTTCTTTGTCCCTGTAATATCTAGCGGTTATATGGGGGTCCCGCGTTCTCTAGCTTATAGAGCACTTTCACTACGCCTAAATGGTTGTGATGCAATCAACGGGTGACTACTACATAAATCTTTAGGCCCAGGTTCCGCCATCACAAGGTTACTTATCTTCTAGACGACACTGGATATTATATTGTTTCACTTTAGCAGGGCTCTTACTAAGGTCTCCTAGGAGCATTGACTAGCCGTTCAAGCATGAGGATGGGGGAGACCGTCGAAATCGAGAACATCAGGCGCCGTCTTGTGAACTTCAACCAGCTATTGGTTCCAGTAGCATGTGTCAGGATAGTCTAGTGATCTTACGCGGAAATAGCGCCCATGCGGCATAGAGTGCTGGTAGTGATATGTTGGTTACGAGCTTAGGTGTCAAGCGCGGGCTGTGGGAAAGTCGAGACGGATTAAATCGGAGTTTGCTTTAAGTGTAGACTGAGAAGTTATAGTATGGATGTGGCGCTTAGAGGCTTCACCATGTTCTTCCAGAAGTGAATAGCCTTCTCGAGGCTATTTTGCTTATACTTGTGCTTAATTTTGCGAAGCCCTACAACTGAGGCAGATCGAAGCGCGTTCGGAAGCTACTATGTGTAAAAGCATCATGGTGAGAACAGCACGAGGGTTTCGACTAAATGCTCATCGATCCAACCTTCACATCGCCACTCGGAGAAATAACTGGAAAGTCGTTGTGTAGGGAAAAAGGAATATCTTTGTCTATGATATATTGGCGTGAAGAGGCACATTGGATGATGATTTCGTACCATGGACGCATCAGATATAGTGCGGTTATTAGTCAGCATCTCATCAGGCTACTTCAATATCATCGACCCCTTCTTGTTGCATAGTGCCAATGTGTATAATATAGAAATATGCATCTCCAAGTTACTGCTACTTACGAGGCACAATCGGCGGAACTACGGCAGCAATAGAAACAGTTGATGAGTATATAGAAAAGTATCCGTCTGTTGTGCTTAGTCAGCGTACTTGTTCGCTCGGCATATTCTAGGGCAGATGTTCTCGTCTGTAGGCTTTACAAATTCATCCAAATACACGAATACACCCCTGTATACGCATTTATCTCATTCAACTAATCATCATTTGCTGCGCCAGCGCATATTTGATATATATAAAAGGCCATACGATATTACCGTCACATGTGCCCTTGGAACGTCCGCTAGAACACCCATGATATAGCCACGGCACACCCTGGATGATAAACCACCCGATATAACGAAGGTGGGAGGCAAGAGAACCTGATATTTGGTGTTGACTATCTGAAGTCTTATAGACAGGAAACTGTCACCCAAGAATGTCATTCATTCAGGGTACCAAAATACTCTCTATAATAATTGCGAGTTTCGCGCAAAGTGCGGAGTACAATTCCCCAACATTATGGGCATAATAATAATTGGTCGCGATTCAATGATCCCGGCCTGGTGCAATTTGGATATGGAGCTTGCTTGGCCGCAGTAACCAGTTGGCCGTTGCTGCCTGCTTGGCTGTCGCGCGCAGTTCCATTTACCATGTTTCCCTTTTATTCCCCGTAACAACCTCTTGTCTGCCTGATCTTTTCATCGTGTCCACTAGTCTAGTATTGAGTTAGCCTCAGGACCATATCGAGCTCTCAAAGAACGAGATAGCAGCAGCTTTAACTGAAGGCAGTGCGCTCAAGAGTTCAAGATGCCGTTCTCCACTGGTGAGGGTAACCTGCTCCAGCTGAATCAAGAGCATTTTGACTTTAACATACAGTTCGAGCAGCTGTTCTTCTCAATCATACCATCCGCGTTGTTCATCATTACATCTTTATGGCGGTCGGTTTCCCAGGCACGGAAGCCCACCGTAGTGAATGCTCCGGTTTTTCAAATCATCAAATTGGTACGCACCGCACGATATGGGATGTACAGTCTCAATTTATGCTGATTAAATCACTGCAGGTCGCTATCACAGCCTACGTTGGACTTGAACTTTCACTCCTCACCTTGGGCGTGGTTGGATCCTTCCATGTAACCAGCTTGTTTATAGCTTCCTCGGTGCTTAAGTCTATGTCAGCCCTACTCATGATAATGTTGAGCCTTCTCGACCATAGCAAAAGCCCCAGGCCGTCCGTGCTACTGAATAGCTACTTGTTTTTAACCCTTCTCCTAGACGCAGCCCAGGCAAGAACGCTGTTTCTATCATCAGATAATAAGCCCGAACTTATCTACAGTAGTATTTTTTGTGCTGCTGTAGCATTGAAGGTTGGCATATTGCTGCTAGAAGCCCAACGAAAGTCCAGATGGATAAGCTGGGATGAGAAGGAGCATAGCCCAGAGGAGACGAGCGGAATCTTCTCCCTTGGGGTCTTCTCCTGGCTTAACAAAATCTTCCTGGAGGGATATAGGAAGGTTTTAACAATGCAGGACCTCTTCCCCCTTGATAGCTCATTGAACAGCGAATCGCTCCACGAGAAGTTTTCCAAAAACATGGATTACTCTAAGCTAAGGGGCGACAAATTCGGTCTTGTGAAAGTTCTGATTCGCACACTGAAGGTCTCTCTTATACTTCCTATACCTCCACGCCTGGCGCTTCTTGGGTTCGTTTTTTGCCAACCGTATTTTATCGAAAGGTTGCTGGACCACCTAGCCCAGCCTACAATCGACGCGAACGTTGGGTACGGCTTCATCGGCGCTAGTATACTAATTTACTCGGGAATTGCCATCTCAACAGCCTTCTACTGGTAAGTAAACCCCACGAATGAATTGCTTGCAAAGATCTGCCACTCATGCAATCAATACAGGTACTTCCATCACCGAATGCGTACTATGGCAAGGTCGATACTAGTCACCGAGACCTTCATCAAAGCTACTAAAGCTCGGATCGGGACTGGAGATGACAGCGCTGCGCTTACGTTAATGAGCACCGATATAGAGCGAATCAACTTCGGTTTCAGGGCTTTGCACGATGTTTGGGCGAGCATTATCCAGGCTGCTCTCGCTAGTTGGATGTTATATGTCCAACTTGGTATAGTCTTTGTCGCGCCAATCGGGGTTGTTATATGTTGCTTTACCGGCTTGACAATACTGGTGAAGTTCACGGGAGACTCTCAGAGAGCCTGGATGGCAGGAGTCCAGAAGCGTGTCGGACTGACAGCCACAATCATCTCCAATATAAAGAACCTGAAGATATCTGGCCTAGCTACCTCCGTCAGCGACTTCGTGCAAAACCTGCGTGTAGAGGAGCTGGGGGCGGGATCCCGATTTCGCAAAATATCCATCGTTGCGGCTCTTTTAGGGTTTACCCCGTTACTGGTCAGCTCACCGCTAACCTTCGCGCTTGCACAGCGGAAATTGGATGCTGCGAAGATATTCACGAGCCTTTCTTGGCTTTTGCTTTTGACTACGCCGCTGTCGCAGATCTTCGAATCTATCCCTCAGCTCATCTCTGGACTGGCCTGTTTAGGCCGTATCCAGGCCTTCTTGGAATGTGAGACTCGCCATGACTTTCGCGAAGTTCTTGATGCTATGAGCCAGAATTCAGAGAAGGTCCAAGTGGGTACGGCAGTTTCGTCTAACCCAGAACCGGACGGGGAACAACATCCTCTTGTCATTATTAGGAATGGAAATTTTGGCTGGGAAGCGGACAAATTCGCCCTGCATGACATAAACATTCGAGTGCCACGGTTCTCGCTCACCATCGTCGTCGGACCAGTTGGCTCAGGCAAATCCACGCTCTGCAAGGCACTACTTGGAGAAATCCCTTTTAGCAACGGTAGTGTTGTTTTAAGCTCCAGGTTCCCCCACGTCGGGTTCTGTGACCAAACTGCATTTCTCTCGAACGGGTCGATTAGGGATAACATAGTGGGGTTCTCTCCATTCAATAATGAGAGATACGCCGAAGTCATCGAGGCTACAGCTCTGGATTTCGACCTAAAAACACTCCCACAGGGCGATGGAACGAACATCGGATCCGATGGCATCACATTATCTGGCGGTCAGAAACAACGTGTTTCCCTCGCGCGAGCTCTATATTTGCAATCCGACCTACTAGTGCTGGACGATATTTTCAGTGGTTTAGATGCGGATACCGAGAAACATGTCTTTCAACAAGTCTTCGGGCCAGATGGACTTCTCAGACGACGCCGCTCTACGGTCGTATTATGCACTCACAGCGTTAGGCATCTGCCCGCAGCAGATTACATACTAGCACTCGGAAACGGTACCGTTATTGAGCAAGGTAACTTTGACAGATTGATGGCCTGTCAAGGGTATGTTCAACGTCTGGGACTAAAAGGATCCTCTGACAGAGACATTTCGTCTGAGAAAATAATCTCAAAGAAGGATGTACGAGAGGCAGAACCAGAACTGCTTCACACCACGACGACCAACACATCATCCCCCCCGCCAGACACCGATGAATCGCGGAAAATTGGCGATGCAACAGTATACAAGCATTACTTCAAGAGCATGGGGATATCCCTGGCATTTTGTAGTTTGGTTTTTGCTACCCTTTGGGGCTTCTTCACGAACTTTCCAACAATTTGTGAGTTAACCAAGGCAGTAACACTAATAGAGCCTACCATAGATATCATTAGCTAATTCCGCTTATTGTAGGGCTCAAATACTGGTCTAGTGATGTTTACTCGGAACATCCAGCTCACTCTTTCGCCTATTACGCGGGGATCTATGCGCTTCTCCAGTTATGTGGCATGATGTCGCTGCTTCTCCTCGGTATCGCAATCTTCGTTGTCTCTGTGAAGAAAGCGGGTGCCAAACTCCACCAAGATGCGTTACGAACACTAATTCGAGCACCGCTACGTTTCTTCACAGCAACAGATACCGGTGTCATCACAAATCTATTTTCGCAAGACCTGAATATTATAGACACAGAGCTGCCAAATTCACTGTTGAATACTTTGTTTTGTGTAAGTCTGTAATTTAATGCCCATTAAAAGTCTATGGTGACATTGTTACTCGGCTTTGGCGAATTCACAAAGGAAAACTAACACAGGTCCTAGGTTTTCCAAGCAATTGGACAAGCAGCTGTTATTCTTAGTTCGTCTCCGTACATGGCTATAAGCTATCCGTTCATCGGCGCTCTGCTATACCTTGTGCAAAGGTTCTATCTACGGACTTCCAGGCAGCTAAGGTTGCTAGACCTCGAGGCTAAAAGCCCCTTGTAGTAAGTTTACTACCAGGCGATTGTTATGCTATATATTAATCCAGTTCTTTTAGCACGCATTTCATTGACACTGTAAAGGGTATTACAACTCTGAGAGCTTTCGGTGAGTGATGTGATAAAGACCCCGTCTATTAAGGTACTTTGCGAAATGTTGTCTTGTTGAAGGGTCTGCTAACACTGGAGTTACATAACGTAGGCTTCCTTCCCTACGACGTCCGAAAGAATGCTCGCCTGATCAATTCTAGCCAACGACCTGCGTATCTCCTCATTATGATTCAACAGTGGCTTAACCTCGTCCTTGACCTCGTAGTCATGGTAATGGCAGCGGGACTAACGACTCTTGCTGTTCGGCTTCACTCTAACTCTGGTTTTATTGGTGCTTCCTTGGTTACCCTCATGCATTTTGGAGAGAACCTTTCCGGAATTGTCATATTCTACACTAGGCTAGAAACATCTATCGGGGCAATAGCTAGACTGAAGACATTCAACGAAAGCGTGAAGCCAGAAGACAAGGAGGAAGAGGATATTGTTCCTCCTCAACAGTGGCCGCGAAACGGTGTGGTGGAGTTGAAGGGTATTTCCGCAAGTTATAGGTAAGGCAATATTTCCGCGAATATCACATCCACTGGTTAAATAAGCTAACGCCCTAAGTAGTATGGAAGATGAAACGGAACACCCACCCAATCTAGCCCTCCGTGATATCAACCTAACCATCAACTCAGGTGAGAAGGTCGCCATCTGCGGCCGTACTGGAAGTGGCAAGTCAAGTCTGATTGCTCTACTGCTCAAGCTCCTTGACCCTCTCCCAGAGACCGCAGGAAATGCCGTCATTGATGAACTGCCTCTCCACCGTATAGACCGGCCTACTCTTCGTGAGCGTATAATTGCAGTTCCTCAGGAAGCCGTGTTTTTGCCCGATGGTTCTACATTCCAGGCTAACCTAGACCCGCTCAACGTCTCCGCGCCTGAGGAATGCCAGGCTGTTCTTGTGGCCGTGGATCTATGGCAGTTCGTCCAGGAGCGTGGAGGCCTGCACGCACAGATGAACGCGAGCACTCTCAGCGCGGGGCAGCGACAACTCATGTCACTTGGACGCGCACTGCTGAGACGACGCACCCGGGTGCGGAACCTGGGGATAGAGGCTGGTGGCCCACAGGGCGGTATACTGTTGTTAGACGAAGTGAGCTCAAGTGTGGACCAAGAAACGGAGCGTGCTATGCAAGAGATTATTAGGAATGAATTTAAGGACTATACCATTGTGGCGGTTAGTCACCGGCTAGACATGATCATGGACTTTAATAGAGTCGTTGTCATGGACAAAGGAGAGATTGCGGAGGTTGGGAATCCAATGGTGTTGGCTGGACAGGAGGGAACTAGATTTGGAGAGTTGGTGAGAGCCGGGTCGAAGTAGTAAGTGCTGGAGTAAAGGCTGCTATAAGCTGTCTTCTGCCGTGTCTTTCTACCATACGCACATCTCTTATATAGTGATATGAGAATCTGCCACGGCCGCAAAGTAAGCATAGATATAGTTAAGGGTAGAAAACGAGCAGAGTCCAGAGTATTTACTACCCATTTCCATAAGCTCTCTCGTTTTCGAGCAGTGATCTGGAGTGCATAGGAGAAGAGCTGAACTGTTTACTCGTCATCATCATCATTAAGTATCTTAACTACGACTTGTAGGGTTCATTTCAGTCGATATTACTGAGCCAACACGCACACAACATATCTGGGGGCGAGAGCCCAATAAATACTGCTGGAATATAGGCATCAGCTAATATAATATATGGAGGAGCATGGCTGAGGCTTATCCTTTCTAGAACAGCTTGTGTCTCTTCTCTTATGCACAGTAGACGCCCGTCTATGTACTGTTACTCTTTGGATAACGGCATCAATAGACAAGAATAGGGGTATAGTATACCATACCATTCGTGAATCCTTTAGCAGAACTTGAGGTACGTAATGGTAGAGTGAATAGCCTTGGTAGTGAATGCAGCAGTGCAAACAACAGCTATTTAAGAAGGAATGCAGAGTATCTCAGAACATCTCACGCCAACTACAGCACTACCCATACAAGAAAACACACACGCATTCAACTCACCAGCATGGCGGAACACATAAAGATAGAGATCGACCGGAGACGGCTGAAAATATCCGAGAATACGTTGAAAATATGGGATGGCCAGCCTCACTACTACCCTCGGAGACTTAGAGAGGGTCAGATATGGCCATAGATGAGGAACCACCCGCGCGCTTCAGAGAGCCAGGCGACCCATTTACCACGCGTGAGACGGCAATAAAAGAGAGCAAGCGTACGTATATTTTACTCTTTATCATATCCCCTAGGGTATAGCTAATTGAATTCGGGGAATAGATCAAGGTGGTGTCCTAGGCCATGTGGTAGAGAAGGCCAAAGGTATCGGATACCATAGTTAATTAACTATTGATGGTATCAAAGGCGAAGATCTCGCGGCATTCCGTGGTTCCAACCCTGCTGCAGCAGCAAAAGCTCGACATTAAGAGAAGAAGAGGAAGAGGGAGGAAGTAGATGGTGGAGGAGAGGGTGGTTGGTGAGAATAGTTAGAGAACGTTGCCTTAATATCCATGCAAAGCCACATAACCTTGCCAGTGGTGGGGACCCTAGGAACACTCACCACAGGGAAGACTACGAGGTGAACTTGTGGAGGCCAGAGCCAGACCAATAACTACTATCCCTGCCCAACCCCACTGTAGAAGATAGATTTATTAGGACTCGGCATAAATTCTCGCTTCTCTATAGGGGGTTTAACCGCTTTCTACTAAATTACAGCTACCTTATGTCTTCATTCCTTCCACCTATTCTATAGACTAGGTACACAGCCTATCCGCCGACCACTGCTTAGAACTCCCATAGCGCCTGTTAACTCTTTTATATAAATAGCGGAGAACGATCCCAAGTTTTAAAGATATCAATAATATAACCGGGACACCTAATATAAAATGGCTTGTTCTGTTCTAGAAAACCTGGAGGTTATTATCGACTGACGCTCTACATTTGACACAATGCCTGTGACTACAAGGAGAATGAGCGAAAGGCAGCGCTAGGAAGAGGAACACACCATTGTCGACCAAGTCTCCAGAGGCGTCATGATGTACCCTGTGTTTTGTACAGCCAAAATACCCTCAGAGATACGATATATATTTATGAGTACTAGTGGACTCTCTACTCACTTTTTTAGATTCTTGACGAGTTTATCGATGAGTCGTATACGGGAATAATAGATACCATCGGTGATAACGTCCCTGATCATGGCGCGTCTTCATATATTCTCCTAATAACTGATCTCGACTCAATCAACCATGGTTCCCGCAAGCCAATGCTAGTAGATTTTGAATCTCCCTTTCTTCACTGGATAGACGAGCATGTTCGAGACTGGGTGACGAAGGAGTCGAGGCTTGAGTGCTCCTTTATCGCGTTAAGAACATTTACTATACAATCGATAATAAAGTATGCCGGGTAGGATATATCAGCGTTAATAAGATCCCGATTATCGAATGTTTAGCGAAATATTTCATGCAGATCGAATGGTAAGGCCCCCTTGCAAATGGTTGAAGTAGACTGGAAAGAAACAATGTCAGGAGTAGACGGGGTATATGACTGGAAGATCGAGAAAGAGAATGCAATGCTTCAAAAGAGACGTAAGGAGCTTGAGCAGGAGAAAAGGAAGTGAAGACTGTTCCTCCTAGGGCTTGCATTGCATGATATGAGCATGCAAAGGGTTGAAAAGATCTGATTTTTGATTATCTCGATTAATTGAAAGGCTGGCTCTAATTATTAGTCAAAGGCGGTAAGACAAAGCATGCAGTGGGAGGGGAAAACTCATCATAATACAAGGATAGCCGTAATTAAGAAGCCTATCTTTTAGGTGATAATAGAATAAGTGAGATAATAAACCTCTATCACACACTCAAATCGCGTCAGTTGCCTGTCTCTCCTCTCTGTTCTTCTCAACACTAGTGCAGTCGTCGAAGGAAGCAGGATGATGTAATAGCGGAAGTAAATACGATGGGTTACGATAAGGTTTGCTTATCTGATGGTGGTATTACGCACTAAATACAAATAAATTACCAATGATACATGTTTAGTCATCCTCAACGCCTTCTTCGAATCGACCAGAAAAAGACAACGACATGAACAACTTGTTACTTGATATCAGGCTATACGTCACTATCTTCAGGGCCAAATACTGCCTGGTGGGCATCGCAACTACCATACCTCCCCACTTCTAGATGCAGAAATGCTGACCTGGTAAATAGAGCCCATGTTGATCCGGATTCCCACAGCAGCCAGAGCTATATTGTTCATGCCACCTCACACAAGTCTCCGTTCCGTCGGCAGTGACGCAGCACTGAAGTGATTGATGGTCGTGGTAGGCCATCGGGATAAGACATAACTTGGTGGACCTCTCCTGGGAACGACTGATAGCTTCGTAAGCATGGATTGGGATGGCGTGGATCTGGCAGGAGCCAGGCCGCACACGCCTGACATCATGAACGACCCAGCTTTCGAAACCAACCATGGGAACAGGACCGGAGGTGCGGATGAAATGGATACATGTCGGATATGCCGTGGAGAAGGGACTGAGGAGGAACAGCTCTTCTACCCCTGCAAGTGCAGTGGGAGCATCAAATTCGTCCATCAGAACTGTCTCATGGAGTGGCTCTCTCATTCACAAAAGAAACACTGTGAACTGTGCAAGACACCCTTTAGATTTACGAAACTTTATGACCCGAATATGCCGAGTGAATTGCCGGTACCGGTATTCCTGAAAGAGCTCTTTTTGCATGCTTGTCGAGCGCTGCTTACCTGGTTACGGTTTGGTCTGGTTGCCTTTGTTTGGCTCGGACTGCTCCCGTGGTCGATGAGGACGATATGGCGGGGCCTGTTTTGGCTTGCAGATGGACGATGGCCCGTTCCGGATACGATACAGAGACCTGCTTCGGCAGTTGCCAATAGGAGTGTAGCCTGGCTTGCTGCCCATGGAACCTCTCCTGCCAGACCAACTCTTGCGTGGGACGTACCCGGCATGTCAATGGCCACGGCTAGCCCTCTGGTCGGTAACCCTCAACCGCAAAGTGCTCCTTCAATGCTCAACTTTTCCACTGGTGAGCCATTGATATACTCTATTGCAAAAACTTTCCTCTCCAACGCCTTTTCCGCCCCTACGCCCTCCGGCGCGAATAACTCAGCTTCTGCAACAACAATTAGGCGCATACGACAGCCATCATGGCTTTCGGACATGGCCTTCTTAAACAACGCCACCTCCTCCCCTGCGTTGAACAACATCATTATCGATACCTTGGAAGGTCAGCTTATCACACTCCTTGTCGTTATATCTTTCATTCTTGTATTCTTAATTAGGGAATGGGTTGTCCAGCAGCAACCTGTTATCAACCTTCCAGAAGGCGAGGGAGAAGTTCTTGGCCAACTACTTAATCGCGCAATGGAACAACATGCGGCTGCAGAGGAGGTGCATGAGCAAGAGGCGGAAGAGGAAGCTGTTGCTGAAAACGAAGCCCCTGGGCCCGAACATCAATTGGAGGAATCAGATCATGAACCTGAAAATGAAGTTGGCGATGCCCCTACCCAAAGAAGAGGCGTTTTCAACGAGAATCCCTTACCTGATACACAAACTTTTAACCCTTTTGCCCCCAATTACGTTGGCCCATATCCTGAGAACTCTCCTTATGTTCATAATGCTCGTGGCCAAGATCCACCAATATTCCGCGGCAACTTTCATAACCATAACCGGCCTTTTCAGATACCAGCTGATGCCTCCAACCGTCCTAGCATGTGGGATGAACCAGAGACAAATTTCACTTATCAATCAGCTGGGGCTCGTCATGACTTCACAGAATTTGGACAGAATGAGGGCAGAGAAGACCAAGACGAGAAACCAGATCAGGGGCCTTCTACTACAAGAGAACCCATGGCCGCGCGGGAAAATATACCACCATTCAACCCATTTAGTGGACAGACTACTCAATGGAGGTTTCCTGACTTTGATGAGGGACATACCTCCCCTGCTGAGGAGTCAAGCTATCAGCCATCACGAACAACTCCCGCTGCCTACGAAAATCATACTCATGTGCCACACTACGAAAATGATGGCTCAGATGCAGGGGGAGCAGTAGTGGACTCTCATATTCCAGATGCCCAATCCACGGGCTCTCAATCAGGCAATGATGACAATGATGATACCCCTCCAGGCACTGCTGCTAATGCCCGCAATACTGAAGATGCGTTAGGGGATGATGAGGCCCTTGAGAGAGATACAAACGCAGAATCCCATCCTGATTCTCCAACTCAGCCCGCTTACCCTAGAGAAGAGCTACTTTATACGCCGATAATTCCGCCAAGGAATATTTTCGATAGGATGTTTAATTTCTTTTGGGGTGCCATTCCAATTGTGCTTCCAAATGAGGAAGACGAGGAAGGCGGTGCTGACCCTCAACCAGCCCTTATTCGACAACACCAACGGCATAGGCGGGGTGGCGGTGACGCAAATGAAGCGGCCAATCGTGGCCGTGCAGCAGCGCCAGCTAATGATGCTCTGGACGGCAATGATGCTGAAGCTGTTGAAGATGTAGACGACCTTGAGGGCGTTATGGAACTTATTGGAATGCACGGCCCTCTCTTTGGTCTGCTACAAAACGCAGTCTTCAGCGCACTGTTGATATCATTTACCGTCTCCATTGGTATATGGCTTCCTTATCTTTGGGGTAAAATCGCTTTGGTGATGCTGGTCAACCCTGTTGGACTATTCATCCGAGTTCCAATAACCGCTATCTCAATGTTGGCCGATATCACTGTCGACCTAATCCTCGGATGCTTTGCATATGTAGTCTATCTCATGAATGTGTTGGTTCGGGCGATTTTGGCACAGCTAGGCCTTTTCCTCCCGAGTCTCGGTAAACTCTCTGCTGCTAACTCCATTACTTTCGCCTCCCTATCCTTGATGGAAGGAAGTAGCCAGAGATTAACTGGGCTTATCACGACCATGTTTACGTTTCATGAAACTGACCTTCCTATGTTTTCCGCCGTATCACACGAGGCGCTGAAATTACATCAAGCCAGATTTGCCTATCTAGGACATATGCTCTTTAATGGCGGAAAGGCTCTACTACATGATATACCCCTGAGCATAATTCAGTCAGAAAAGCCTCTCCTGGCGGTTAAAAGCTTCCTTCTGGCTGATCTTCCAAAGGCTCCTGGCCTAGCGTTAACTTTGCTGAAGAGCCTAGGAGAAGTTTTTGGCATTGTTAATGGATTAACAGATTGGTCAACTTCCGATACCCTTATTCAAAACTCAACCACGTCCGCAAGTTATGAGTTAAGTCGCTGGAGCTCCAAAGATCGACTGATTGCCATAATCCTAGGCTACTGTTTTGCTTCTCTCCTCGGTATTGCTTATCTTCGCATATCTGGTATTATATCTGGGACTCGCCGTGATGGGCAAATAGGAGATGGTCCGCTTGCTGAAATCCTTCGTCAAGCAGGTGGTGTAATGAAGGTCATTGTTATAATTGGGATCGAAATGATAGTTTTCCCATTATATTGCGGTATCCTGTTAGATATTGCATTACTACCTCTCTTTGGGAACGGCCTATTTGCATCTCGAGCTGCATTTACATTGGAATCTCCGTTAACGTCTCTGTTCGTCCATTGGTTCATCGGAACTTGCTACATGTTTCACTTTGCGCTATTTGTCTCAATGTGTCGGAAAATTATGCGCAGCGGTGTGCTTTGTAAGTTTTCATTCATCTATCATTATTTTAACGATAAAAGTGGTACTAACCCTGGCAGACTTCATTCGCGACCCTGATGACCCTACATTCCACCCAGTACGTGATGTACTTGAACGAAACATCACTACACAACTTCGGAAGATCGCATTTAGCGCCCTAGTGTATGGAGCTCTGGTGATTATCTGCCTTGGTGGGGTTGTTTGGGGCCTATCGCTTACATTCAGCGGTATTCTCCCCGTTTACTGGTCTTCGAATGAACCAGTTCTAGAGTTTCCAGTTGATCTTCTCTTCTACAACTTTGTGATGCCTGTCGCCATTAGAGCAATCAAACCATCGGACGGATTACATAAAATATATGACTGGTGGTTCCATGAATGCGCTCGAATGCTTAGACTTACGCATTTCCTCTTTGGAGACAGAAAACCTGACGAGGAAGGGTATTTTGAATATCCTACGTGGCGAGAGGCGTTCCTTAGCTTGTTTACCCGAGAAAAACCCAGGCCTCGGCGTTTCCTTCGCAACGGAAGATTCGTTCGAGCACCAGCTTCGGACCAAGTGAGGATACCTAAAGGGGAACAAGTATTCGTGGAAGTCAATGAAAATAATGAACGTATAGATGGGAATCCCGATAATGATGACGGTCGCCATGGGAAGAAGAACGAGATGTACTCACCAGTTTACGTTCCGCCAAATTTCCGAGCAAGAATTTTTGCTTTCCTGTTACTGCTTTGGGTTTTTGCTGCAGCTACCGGTGTTGGAATTACTATAATTCCTCTCATAATTGGGCGTCGGATGCTGTCGTTCATGTTCCCGCCACATATCCGTGTGAACGATATCTACGCGCTATCAGCAGGAGTTTACGCCTTTGGAACCGTGTATTATGGATACCTACACTTCCATAAAATAACTGACGCTCTCCATGAAGGCGCTGAGCCGTACATGAGATCACCGAAGCAACTTCTATACAAAACTTGCAACCTAGCTGTTCGTGCTCTCCGTGTCGTATACTTAGCCGCGGTAGTAGGACTATTCCTTCCCTCAGCTTTCGCCCTCATTACCGAATTTTACCTATTGATTCCATTACACACCTATCTAAGCCCATCGGAGACGCACATCATTTACTTTGTGCAAGACTGGACTCTTGGAATCCTTTACGTTCGGATGGCAATTCGATTCCTGCTCCGAAAACCCTTATCTCTATCTGCCATGGCGCTGCGTGGTATAGTTCGTGACGGCTGGACCAACCCTGATATCTGGCTAGCAACGAGGGTATTTTTTATCCCCGCAGCCCTTGTCGTACTCATTGCCACTGTGTGCCCACTCCCGATCGGTTTTATCCTAAACTCTACTCTCTTCTCCGAGTCATCTGCTACATTCCACTCTCAGGTTTATCGATATTCCTATCCCGCTTTCTTGGTATTAATGCTTTTTGTCCGGGGGGTACATGTTCTCCAACGTCAGATTGGCGTTTGGCGAGTCAGCATTAGAGATGATGTATATATGATCGGGGAACGGCTTCATAATCTGGGCGAGAAGCGTGCAAGGAATGTTGGCCAGGCTAGGAGGATGATTACTTCATGAACATCTCCATTTTGTATAAATATATTGTTTCCGGTTTTGCACTTAAATAGCCTTTGATATTCTCTCTTTTCTTTTCTTTTTTCTGTGTCGGTGGGGATCTCTGAAATTGTACCTCTAGGAGGCTTACTCTCACGCAGAATTAACAATATCGTTGGAGTTGCCAATGACTTCCTCATTCTCAATAAAACAGCAGATAGGTTATATGTATGGATACAAACTCTTAATGCTATTGGCCAAAAAACCTGACCTCAATATAATAACTTATACAAGTCACGTGCTTGCTTTTCTCAATAACTCGATGTTTGTATGTATTATATAATCAGGTCACAGGCTTTGGTCACTATACCGAGGTAGCACTAGCTTAGTGTATTCTCCGCATAAACAAAATTTCTTGTTTCATGTGATGCGGCTCTTCAGCCTTATCACTTTCGACAGTCATCCCCTTCATACCAAGGAACGATCTCCTCATAGGTAGTGGGCCTTACCTTGGGTATAACTAGAAAATGCAGGCGATTTTAGCCACAGCTATATTGCCGATCTATAACAAATGAGCAAATAAGGTGGAATATGCGGGGGGCGCCCAAGATTTTAGATATCGTCCTCTAGCTAATTCTCCGCCTTCTTCCCCTTACCAGTTCTAGCCCGGGTCAGCTGTTATAGATAATATTTCTGTATCCTTCTATTGTGCGCGCTATGCTCCTACTTTTACCCACTCGAGCCGATGTAAGTATCTTCGTGAATATTCTGTACCAATGGCCAACTTTTCTGATTTCCGTCGTTTGAAATAAGCTCACCGAACTAATTATGGTGATGATTGTATTTCTCAATTAGTAACCACCAGCCGAAGTCTGATAAAGAATATTCTCCTAAATAAGTCTACCTAATCATTGCTTCCTTTGTATTTCTCCTCCTTTTAGGCTATCAGTGCCTTCCCTAACCACCAAAAGATATATGCTCGAAATTACAATCATTTCTATTCTTGGTGTTCTATGCAAGGCGAATTTCTTACCCTCATCTCAGTGTTGTGACAGATCTCTTAGAGAGCTTTGTCCTAATCTCTTGCCCTAAACTACAGAGAGTACGTGCATTAAGCTTATTCTTCAAGTTCCTGCACGTGATGAGGCTAAGCAAACGCTTTCTTTTTTATGGATAGTTATTCCGTTCCGTGGCTGATTTAGGCTGCATGAATTCCTAGTCCCTGATTGGCCGGCCCCAGGCAGCAATGTTCTTCAGGGCTTTGGCGATATATATAGACGACAACCTTGCCATCGACGGCGCAAGCACAGCCGCAAGAGAAGCAACATCATTATCCCAGCGAGATAGGTTGGTTTATATATCATATTCAAGGCAGTCTCTCTCCTAAAATAATGAGAATCTCACCACAACTTTATTGCTGAGTATTCAAGTGCCAATCTCGACGTCATGTCGGTCCTACGACACGGCAGCGCTTTTCTACAGCGACGGCTGACGAAGCTGTATACTGACACCAAATCATCTTGTGAGAGCGTTACTACAGCTGCCAGGCCGAACGATGATCCAGAGCTTGTATCGCTCAACCGTCATTTTCGCACTCAAAAGGATAGACTGCTAGCGTGGGGTCTAGACTGGAGCGATGCCAGTGCAGCGCAACCAAATGATATCGATGAAGCCTTGACGGAAGCTGGATTCAGCGATGTGGTCGCCGGTGTCATGTCTTCTATCCAGAAACTTCTCAATGAAGCAGAGCGACTACAACACCCTAATACTCCAGCCATGTCACCAGATGGACTGGGTGGCAAGGTTACTGACGGAAGTTACCCGTCTGGTGCGACTGGTGGCGTGAAGACAACCTGGACAGAAGCAGAGATATCTCGATCTAAAGTATTGTTGGAAGAGTTAACATCCCACATCGATACCCTTTATGATTTATCGGCATCGAGGAGAGACATGAGCATGGGCATAACTTCAAATACACCCCAGAATGAAAAATACACTCATCACCGCAACTTAGAGAAACATTCTAAAGAAGCCAAAGAAGCCCTTCGTCCAAAACTGATATCCTCGAAATCTGCCGGTAGCAGACCAGCTTACCATCACGAAATTTCTCCAACACAAACCACTCAGGATATGCCTGCAGGGAACCCTTTTATTAGAATGCATGTTGACCCCGCTCTCGCCGCCATGAATACGGAGGCATTCCAGCAACAGCCGCTCCCATTCCAGAAACAGCCGCTCCAAACTCAACCTAATGGGGAATTCTACCTGGATCGCAGTGCATTGAGCCTTTCGAAAGAGCATATCTCGCATGCCACGACTCCTCCTCCATATGAAGCCATTGCCGCCTCAACCACTTCTAGAGCAGTGGGGTATATCAATAGAGAAGCTATCCCATCTTGCATAGCGGGAAGTTGCCATGGGGCTTCCATCCCAGTGATGGTCGAATTTTTGCCAATTTTGATGGAAGCACAACGCTCCCTTTCTCACCCATTGAAGCAGCGCTTGAAGTCTATAAGCCAGACCCTTGATCGCTTGATAGAAAATTCAAGGGTTTCTCATCTTGGCTTATTGAGATTTATTGGTTATTATATTGACATGACTTACTCCCGGTACGGGTTCGTCTACCAGACCCCCATCGATGCTTTCCCATTCCTCAAACAGCCTTCCAATACCATGCAACCTAAACCACTCGTTTCACTTCTTCATAATGGTGATGACAAGCAGGAGGGTCCCGTACCCAACCTCGAAGATCGGTTGGCTTTGGCGTATAACCTAGTGCTATCAGCTCTACATCTACGGAGCCAAAACCTGGTTCATGGCAGTATAAACAGCAACAATGTTATGATATTTCCCGGGGTCCATGTGTCCAATGCGGGCTCTACAAATAACCAGGACCTAGACTATCGACGACCTTTTCTTACTTCCCTCTGCCAGTTTGACGGTGACGACAAAACTGCGCCCCCGGAACCCTTATCATCAAGTATGTACCGGCATCCTGATGATAGAAGATCTTATGCCGATAAATCTGCCTGGGCGTACGATCTATACAGTCTTGGCCTAGTCCTACTCGAGATAGGGCTCTGGACACCTATCGGGAGACTATGGAAATTGAAATACAATAACTCCATGTTCAAGTCAAGGATTGAAAACGTCTACGTGAAGAAGCTGGCAGCTAAGTGTGGCGGCGCGTACATGCAAGTAGTCCAGATTTGCCTTGATGCTCCAAACTTCCATTTATCAACGGAGCCCATGGCCGATTTAGGCCTCAGAATTCCGCAGACATACCATTATCCCTGGCATGACCCAAGCAGCTCGAACGATTGGAACACATTCTCAAAAAATTTTGTTTATACAATTGGAAAGGTTCTTTGGAAATGCTGCGGTGTTGATGTCTTCTCACCACCTCCGGCCTCTGACCTAGAAGACTCTCTCCCTCCACCCCTGGGACTTGGCTCAGAGTTATCATCGGTTCATGAAATACCTTCAAAAGAGCCAAGTCTGCAGTTCATGGAACCAACCGTTTCCATCGATGTGTCATATGACCACTCTGCGAACCCAGACATGAAGAATATTAGTGAAATATGCGAAAACAACGAGAAAAAGGCTCGCAAACGCTCTATGAAGAAATGGTCAAACGTGGATATACCCGAAGAGCACCTACAAGCCTGGAATAAGTCCTTGATGCCAAAATTAAGTAAACTTCTACAGAAGATCCTAAAGGATTCACCAGAATCCTGTAGCGCAACGCTACTAGTCGCTGGAGAAACTATCGACACGGCTAAGACAACTATATGCGTTACTTGTACTAATGTCCGAAAAGTGCGCGCCGCATTGAAGAAATACTTTGAATATGATCGCGAAAATTGGAATCTGATTGTTATTCGTGGAGATATAAAGCGATCCAAAGTACCACGGAAGAAACGCCGGAAACCACAGACAAACAAGCACATTGTTTCCCCGGAAGTCTCCACGCCCGACTTTAATTCTAAATATCAAAGAAAACCGATATGCGGTGCTTCTATTGGTGCCTTCCGCTACGATGAACATTTGCCACCTGTTTCATACGGCGGCGCGATTCTTGTGGATGGTATACCATATGGGATGACAGTTCACCATATGCTAGATACCCCATGTGATGATGACGATGATTACGATGATGGATACGATGATGACGATGGAGATTATCCCCCACGGTCTGCCGCAAATTACATACTCAACCCTGCGATCACTAGCTCTAACGCTACCTTCTCATGGGGTGATGACAACCTTCCTGAAGCCGCCTATCCATTAGAATTTTCAGATGATGAAGACGGTGATGACGGCCAATCCATAGCACATAGTCTTGATGAATCATTTGATGACCACTGGTTATCTGACGGTTACTCCAGCGATGAAGGAGACGATTATGGCGGTTTTGATGACGATGATGCAGCTTCCATTGGTGATACTGTTGGTGTTGAGCCCGACGAAGAGCCTAAAATCATGGTCACACAGCCTGCACTCGATGATGTTCATGAGGATTTCTTTCCAACCCCTGAAGATAAGGATGATGAGCACCTTGCATCTCATTCCCTAGGCTTCGTCCATGCTTCATCTGGAGTTCGACGATGGACTAAAGACGGTATTAAACATGAGGTGGATTGGGCTCTTATCAAGATCGATTTAAACAGGATGGAAGTCAAAAATCTGGTCCCCATATCATCACCGCAAGGGAATGATTCAAGATCCAGCCGGAGACAACCATATGGCCCTACCGGCTCCTTTCGGACTTTAACTAAGATTGCAAAGATTGGCGACTTGGGTGGCTTGAATGTACAGTGTTGTGGCCGAACGAGCGGTTTCCAGAGTGGACGAATATCTAAGGCGTTAACACTAGTAAAGATGTATGGTCGCCAATCTTTCTCGACCAGCTTTAGCGTTGATGGGAATTTTGGAGGTATGTACACTCGCTGTCCCTCGTTTTATCTATCAAAGTACTCAAAACCACTTCTTTATAGTACCCGGAGATTCAGGTGCTTGGGTATTCAACGACAAAGGTCAGGTATGCGGCCATGTCCTTGCGTGGTCTGAAAAGAGCCGCAGTGCATACATCGCACCGATGGAGATCCTGCTCAATGATATTGCTCGTACACTTTGCGCCTACAGTGTAAAACTTCCCGGCGGTGATGAGGAGATATGCTATCAAGACTCTTCTTCATCGGCACCTTTGCAGGGAGTTCCTCCATCAGTTCTGCCTGTTCACTCGATGAAGCCGCTTCCGCCAACTCCTGTTATGGCAGAGCGTCTTCCAGTAGACCTGCATAAGCTGTCACTTGTTGAGGAACCAGCTTGCAACAACCCCCGAGTTGGAAGTGTTACGAAAGATGTTCCTGGGACTTATAGAGCTAGTAGTCATCTCATGCCGCATGCTTGTGTGGGCCGACAGATTGCTTGATATGTTGTATCTATGCTGTATATTTTTGCATATATTTATTATAACGCCCAATACCCATTACTAGTTTCCAGTTTAAACACGCTGTCTTCATATACATTCCCATAGCTGGTAGAATAATACATTTGCCGTATCATATGCCTGCGCATCTAATCATCCCCCATTCGCAATGTTCAGTAGTATCGTTTCACCGTAATTCTAGTTTCCATTCCCATCATTCTGGGAAATCGACTGATTTCATAACAGAATCACTGGCTTCTACATTTGTAATTAGATATAAAGATATAATTCGAAATGAATTTTAATAGATTTTTTTTGGCATGATAAGAAAAGTCTCTAAGCTCATTATATAAATACTTCCCTTCATCTCATGATAACATAAAACATAAAGACCAAAAAAGAAAAGAATATACAGATGAGAAAGTTGAAACAAAACAAAACCGTGGAAGAGATGAAGCAAAGCAAAAAAAAATAAGATGATTAATTACATGGAAAAGGAAGCAGAAAATGTAAGCTTCGGCAGTAAATGGTCAGATCACGATGAGCCCAAGTATTTCAGCACAGCAGCCTTCTCTGTCTCGGGTAGCATGCTGAGAACCTTCTGTACGCCGCGGAGACCACCTTCCTTGTTACCCATAAGTAGAGCAGCAACTTCAGCAGCAATGCCATCGGTTTTGAGAGCCTCGATCTTCTCGTAGACATTTTTCTTGTTTTCTTCATACCAGATCGCGACGTCACGGTCATTTGACTCGAATTCATCGTCGGGGATTCCGGTCCATGATTGGAGTTTGGTGAGGTTCTCATCACGCTGTGAGCGTGGAGTGGTGATGCTAGATACGTTGGCTGGAGATGGGGTATTAGAAGGGCTGGGGATGGGGGAAGTGGCGGCGGTAGTAGACGGCGTTTGTGAGGCAGCAGTGGAGGCTTGAGTCGTTGCTGCCATGCGCTTAAGAATGACCTCTTCGCTAAGACGACGGCGGAGGCGCCAGTAGAAGAAGCGACGGGCGTTCTTCCATTCAAGAGGTTTGCGGATGGTACCCTTGGCTTCCATACGGCCAGCACGGTCGTGGAGGTCCGCGAATTGGAGGGCAATCTGCATGTATACGGGCAGAAGTCTTTCTTCGCGCTCGGTCATCTGGGCTTTGATTGAGGAGAGTTTCTCAGCGCCGAGAGACTTGTCCTTGAGAGACTCGCGGAGGGCACCATATTCGGGGTCTAGACGGGCCATGGTATCGAGCTGTTTATCGCGACGGTATTTAATGTTGACGATACCTTCGGGCTCCAGAATACCACCGCGCGCTTCAACATCGGCATACATCTCCATCTGATCCGGGTTGATGGTTGGATCAATGACGACCCAGGAGCCACCACGGAGTTCACCGTGTGGTGGGATGTAGACGAAGATGGGCTGCTCATACTTAACCAAGGCGTCGACAATGTAAGAACCGTACTTGAGAACTTCATTGTACATGTCACGTTGACCACCAGAGAAACCACGCCAGTTAGCGAGGATCATGACGGGCAGTTGCTCACCATTGTTGAAGTCCTTGAGAGCCTGGGCGGTCTTGAATGCAGAGTTGGGATACCAGACTCCTCCGGCTTCAGTAGAGAGCACTTCCATGGAATCAGGATTAGCAGGGTCAGCTGGCGTGACACAGTCGACAGATCGAGTTTCAACAGCGATAACACCCATAGGGATGCCTCCAAGTCTAGCACGGCCGACAACGACAGTTCTAGCCCAGCCACCAAGGGCCTCTTCGAAGGAGCCCTTGTCGAAGAGACCAGAAAGGAATCCTTCATCGTCTTCCTTTCCGTCAATAATCCAACGGACGTCATACGGTTGCTTGGGTGGAGGGCAGTATGTAATCTCTCGGTTCCAAGGGTCAGCCGATGGTCGAATGGGGATTGGAGCACCCTTCTTCTCCGGGATGAAAGACATCCATTCCACAATCTTGGTAATACCGGCAAAGTCGTCGTTGGCAGTCATATGCGATACACCGTTCTTGTACATGATTTGGGTACCGCCTAGTTGCAAGTTGGAGGTATACACTTCGCGGCCAAGGAGTTTGTTGATAGCCGGTGCGCCGGTGAGAATGATGGGCTGGCCCTCAACCTGAATGGCACGGTGACCCAGGCGAACGAGGTAAGCACCAATTCCGACGGAGCGGCAGGTGACTAGAGTGATGGTGAAGATGTCCTCATATGCCTTGGAGGTGGCACCGGCAATCAAACCAGAACCCCTGAGACACTCAACACCAAGGCCATCTTTAGCTCCAATGATGGTGGTGATCTTATAGCGTTCCTCGCCATCTTCAGTGATAAGCTCAGTGATAAGATCCTTCTTCTTCTCCTTCTCAAGACGCTTCTCTACCTCTGGCGTGAGGTAAAGGTACTTGAATCCGCTCTCTGGCTTCTCAGGGTTATTCCAAGCAACACTGAATTGAGACATGAGTTCATCAGCCATACCAATACGGGCTCCGGAGTTAGCAGACAAGTAAATTCTAGGAATGCCCAACTTTCTAGCCAATTCAGTACATTGGTAGAAGAACTTATCCTCCTGTGGTCCGAAAGAACCGATCTGGTACGTGATGTCGTTGGCAACGACAATGAAGCGTCTTCCGCGAGGGTATTCTGGCGTCTTAGCCGTGATCAACCATCCAACCATACCATGGGTGTTAGTTCCGGGTTCACGAGAGACTTCAGCCAAGTTATCTCTATCATCGAGAACAAGTTCAGAGTATTCGATGCATGCCCCTGGAGGAGGCCTCTTCTCAGCCAAGGCAGGATGATCAGCGATGGCAGAAGCCCAGCTGTTCTGGAAGGCTTGACGGAACAGCTCTGGGAAATCGTACACGTACTGAGTACCCATGAGATGGGCCTTGTAACGCTTGGGCTGTAGCCATTCCTTGGTTGGGTAAGGAGTCGAGACGGGACGCAAGTGCATGGATCCAATCTTGGTAGTGCCGCCGATGGAGTGGAAGATCCATTCTCCCTTTTCAGACTTACGCTCAACGTAAAGCTCAACTTGGATGATGTAGCCAGAGGTGTTAGTGATCACCACCCTGAGAGGGTAAGGTGAACCAGTGGCGGGGTCAGTGCAGAGGATACGGATCTCAGCGCCAGTGACGCGAAGGCGCCAGAGACGGCGGCCGAAACGCTCGAGGAAGCCAGCCAGGGCCTTCTCGACGTCAGTTGGCTGCAAGGGGAAGACAGGAGTGAAGTTAATGAAGATGTGGTTGAGATCGGAGTTGTTGTTGCCAATAATCTCAAGGGCGTCAAGAATATCAGTCATTAGGTTGTCGGCTTCAGAAATAAGATACTCTGCTGTTGGGATGTCATCACGTAGTCTGCCGGGGCGGACGACAGCACGAGTGAAGTAGCGCTTGTCAACCGCATTATCACTAAGCTCTGGGCCTTTACCAATAGCCTCGTAAACGTGCAGGTTACGATTTTCAGTAAAGACAGGCTTGATCTTGAATTTAGACAGACGGCCAAGTTCAAGCTGGAAGGCAAGTGCTGGTTCACTGTGGCGGATACTGACGTCTTCGGTATAGGTTGGTCCACGGAAGGTGAAGTAGCCGGGATAACTGCCATCCTCATGGCCGCAGACAAAGGTTAGACGGCGAATTCCACGAGCAAGCAGTTCAGCCTTTGCATCGTTGACAAGGGCGGTAAGGCGAGAAGCGAGCTCGGAGTCATCCAAATCTTCAACGTCACGGATGGCAACGTTGCAGACACCAGTAAGTTCTTCATCAGGCTCAGAACGTGGCACAGGCCTGCTACGATCAGGCAGAGAACCGTTCTTCTTTGGCTTGGCTGAAGCAGGAGTGACGCGTGGGAAGACACTAAGTGCCTTGTAGAGAACCTCCTCAGCTTCGTCGAGATAGTGCGCAGGAATCAAAACACCCTTTCTCGTCGCCTCGTCGGGACCCAATCCCTTGTTGGCGAAGGCCATGTCGCTGATAGATCCAATCTTCTTGAAGGGATTGATTTCTGAGATTGGCGTGCCTGGAACAGATGACACAGTTGATTGGGCGGACAAACCGAATTCGGAATGGGGCACTTTGCGGAGGATAAAGTCCCAAGAGACGAAGTATGGTGCTTCGCTTGTGTTATGGTATTCGATGCCCTTAAGGGCATAGGCACGATAAGCGCGACGAACATAGACTTCCAATGCTGCGAGGGAGACCCACTGATCGTTGTGAGCGAAGAAGAGCGGCAGGACATCGAAGACAGTGTACTTGGAGTCAACGACTTCCTTGAGAACATTAAGGTCAGGTTCTCTGTGATCCCAGCCAGTCTCTCCGTATTTGGACTCAATCACAGAAGAACGCAAGATGTGTTCCATCTGAGCAACTCGCTCCTCGAGAGAGGGAAGAGCACACTGGATAAGCACCTCACGGGCTTTCAGAGCAACCTTGGCGGTTGCGCGAGACTCAAGTTCAGCCAACTTGCGGAGGATAGCCTTGAGGTAGTTTGCAACGTTGCCAACATTAGGCTTGTTGGGACGATACATGTCAAGAATGGCGAGGATGAGGTTGTTCTTGGATCCGATCTTGCTATGCGAAAGCACAATCTGAATGACCTTTGAGATGTCATCCTTGTTCTCGTCACGGAGTTTCAGGATAACGCTCTCATCACGAGTATTGCCTTGTGCGAACAAGCGCTCGACCTCCCAGTATTGTTCAAGCAGGGAGACGATGATCTTGTACTCCTGCACCTTGAGGCCCTCCTTGTAGCGCTCAATGATTTGAAGGAGAGGCGCAATGGTAGCTCGCAGGGTGTCGGCATCGGCAGCCTTGACGTTCTCGTCGATAAAGCGGGTAACGGTCTTGAGGAGTTGGGCAGCTGGGAAATCCGCTTTGCGGGTCTTTGCACGCTCAATGACCTGTGTCATCTGGGCATCGAGTTTCTGTGGCATGCGAGAGTGCAGGGCAGAAGCATATGCGTTCCATTCTCCATATGGAAGTTCTGGGTTGCGCAAGACCTCAACGAGTTCGTTCAAGGTGCTTCCCATGATGACTTGATTGTCATATCCACGCAGGATATCCTGGAGAATCTTGAGGAGAACCATGAAGCGCTGTGGAGGCTTGTTACCCAGCACCTGTGGTGGACCGAGCTCAGGGAGTTGGCCGGTGAATGGAGAGGCGTGCTTGACCCGGGATGGGTCGTCAAGGGCGAGGATACCAAGAATATCTCCAGCTTCGAGAGTAGCTCCGGGCTGCTTGATGAATTGAACGACACCATCCTCCTGGGCGATCAAGGGCATGTACATTTTCATGACCTCAACTTCAGCGAATGCTTCACCGGCACGGACGTGTTCTCCGTTCTCAACGGTGAACTTGACTAGCTTACCAGGGCTAGGAGTTCGGAGCTGGGTGGGGTCATTCTCCTGCTCAAGAAGACAGGTCTTGCCATCGACGGAGAGACGGGTGGCAGCCGCTTCTTCCTTCCAGTAGACGTTGTGGCTTCGTCCGTCGAGCAGGATGAGAAGTCCACCGTCAGCTAGTGCACGAACACCAACAGTGCACTTGCTACCGTTGATGTACAAATGATAGCTGTCGATGCTGGAGCGAGTAGCGGTGAACTTATAGCGCGAGCCTTCATAGATGAAGTCAATTGGGAAGACGGTGCTGAGGACGTCTTTGGCAGGTACCTGACCCTTCTCAATACCCTTGCGGTATTCAGACTCGCAGGCTTCGCTAGCCAAGTGGGCTTTTGTCATGGCACCACAGATGACGGCGACCATTGGGTCCGGGCGCTCAGCGGTCAGTTTCTTGGTGATGAGCTCGTCCAGCCATCCGGTGGTGATGGTGTTGTCCTCGAAAGCAGGAGTTTCAAGCAGCTTAATCAGATACTCAACCGTAGTTCTAAAGTCACCACGAATACTCAATTCCTTGAGAGCAACAACCATGTGCTTTCTAGAAGCAGATCGGTTCTCTCCGTAGGCGAAGATGTGACCGAACTGGGAGTCAGAGAAACTGTGGATTCCGCCAGCAGTACCCACAGAGAAATAGCCCCAGACGTTCGAGGAACTTCGGAAGTTCAGTTCGTGCATCGTACCGCTGGAAGGCTTGAAGCCCTCACCCGGATCCTCGGACGTGATTCTGCAAGCGGTGGTATGGCCCTTTGGCTGGGGACGACGCTGAACCTTGGTGCTCTCCTCGTTGGAGAAGCCGAAGTCGATGGCGGAAGAGGTGTTGGGGTCGACACCATAGAGAAGACGAATGTCACGGATGCGGTGGAGAGGAAGACCCATGGCAATCTGGAGCTGGGCAGCTGGCAGGTTAACTCCGGTGACCATCTCGGTGGTAGGATGCTCGACTTGTAGACGAGGGTTGAGCTCGAGGAAGTAGAACTTGTCATCCGCATGGGAGTAGAGGTATTCGACGGTACCAGCAGAGACGTAGCCTACAAGACGACCGAGGCGAACGGCAGCCTTCTCCATCTCCTGGAAGGTAGCCTGTTTAGCGACGGTAACGGGGGCCTCCTCAATGATCTTCTGGTGTCTTCGCTGGACAGAGCAATCACGGCCAAAGAGGGAGATGTTGTTGCCATACTGATCAGCGAGAAGCTGGACTTCCAAGTGTCTAGCGTTTCCAGCAAGCTTCATGATGAAGATGGGAGATCCAGGAATCTCACTAGCAGCGGCATTATAGAGAGCCTCAAAGTTCTCTTCAGAGTCAACCTTGCGGATACCCTTTCCACCACCACCCTCAGAAGCCTTGACCATGACCGGGAATCCGATCTCGCGAGCCTTCTTGAGGCCTTCCTCGTGAGAATGGGTGCAGCCCTGATCATAAACACTGTCATCCACGGTAACGATGCCCTCCTCATCGACTTTGACCTCATCTACGCCCGTGCCCGACCACGGAATGCAGGGAACCCCCGCGTGCTGAGCAACTATCGTAGAAGAGATCTTATCTCCGAGAGAGCGCATCGCATTACCAGGAGGACCGATGAAGATGATCTTCTTGGGTGAAGCGGCAAGGGATTCGGGGAGCTTGGGGTTTTCAGACGCATGTCCCCTGGAGGGATTATTAGCCGTGCGTCAACGCATGCAATAACGCCAAAACACTTACCATCCAGCCCAGACTGCATGAACACCCGTTCGTTCCGCAACGTCGACGATCAGCTCGACGTTTGCGTAATTATTATTATTAGTTCCACCAGGGACCTATCCAGAGTCAGTGCCCGCTTTCTCCGACCATATCATAGAACCACCAACCTCTACGTATTGATCTGCCATACGAATATAGTCTGCATTCGCCCTCAAGTCCTCCGGCGTGGCCATGACGGTAAACTGGATCGCCCGCTCATCGCCAAAGGTCTCGTACGCCCATTTCCGCACTGATCGAATTTCCTTGACGGCCGCAATACCGTTGTTTGCAATCAAGACCTGCGCATATTAGCCAATTATTCACTCGCAAGCATCCAGAGTAGAAAAAAAAAAAACATACAGATGTAATGACAGAGTGGCCGTCATTCTTAGCCACAAAGTCCTTGACCGCACCCGGAGGAGCTAGATCCAACCGATTTCCACCGATAAAATGTGAAGGGAGATTATGTTTGGCAGCGTACGCGCTACCGTAGCCATTGACAGACGCTGAATTGCTTTCCGGCATGGTGACTGATTGTTTATAGGAGGTCTTGTATATCGTGAGATTGTATTCTTTTATGGGAGAGGGGATTCGGAGAGTTTCTTGGATTCGGACTCCGAGCTCAGTCTCGTCTCGTCTCTTTTATTCTCTGTGTCCGGAAGGGTTCAACGGTCTTGTCTGTGTGCTGTCTATCTTGTATCGTGTCTCTCTTTAGCCTGAACGCCGCCAGCTGTCTGCTACCATCCGGCAATGGCAATGGAACTGCGCAAGGAGTGAAGAGAAGAGAAGAGCAAGAAGAATTAGGGTGAGAATGCGGCTCTACGCAGGAGTGGGAAGAGAAGAAGAAGCAGAAGCAGAAGAAGAAGATGTAGAAGTATGAGAGGATGAGAGGAAGAAGAAAAAGGAGGAAGAAGAAGAAGTTGAAGAAGAAGAAAAGTTGTTCTTGCTTCCCAATCGGGCGATCGAGCTTGTTGCGTATTGATGGTGTATTGATACTGTACTAAACTTTATGGCCCCGCACATATGCGATGTAACTTACCGTAACGTCCTTACCCGCTTTATATCCACCCGCGCAAGGAGCTTTTTGGACGTTGAGCTGAGTGAAAACATCCGCTCAAAGTCATCAACGCTGCATCTATACACACCGTCCATACATCTTCTATACATCTATACCTTCTATACATATACCTTGTATACATATACCTTCTATACATATACCTTCTATACATACACCTTCTATACATATACTCTTCTACTCCTTCTACTCTCCTTCTATGCGTCTTGTCTATGCGTCCCTCTGCTTACTCATACTCAACCGGGCCCGAGTTTTCCCCCCAACAGAAAACGACGCTAGCTTCTTCTGTCACTGACTAAGCAAGGCTTAGGTAAGGCTCGGCGCGCCATGCCGAGGCTAAAGTTTTATAGAGAAAAAGGGCGGAGAGTTTACGTAAAGCACGGTTTGATAGCTGCTAGAGATATAGCAGTAAGGCTGACAAGGAACAAGATGCACGATGCAGGAAGAGGGCTAAATAGAAATGCTCCGAGAAAGTAGGACAGGGTAGTATTATTCTCTAGCGTGGGTGTACATACATGGTGGCCTGGAGATGAAGGATAGGGTATAAGTGGCATGAACAAAGGAACGAAACACATGGGTCATTATTTATCTAAGATGATAATGCTCTGAAAGAGTGGAAGGGCTGATGATGATTAGGAAAGTAGATGTGAAGAAGTAAAAGTCAGGTTTGGTAGTAAAGTTGGTAAGCTGGGGGTTGGGGATGGATAAAACTGTCCGGTCCTCCCCCCCCCCCCCCCGTATTATTCGCCGCGGCTAGATGGCGAGAGAGGCATGTAATATATGCAGGGAAGAAAGGCGCGGGAAACGATGGTTTGCTATATTCATTAGGCTTAGTAGGAAATCGATACGTTAGTATGTCTCGCCCAGGCTGCCCAGGGAGGAGGATGGTCGAGGCGTCATGGATGCCTTCCTCCTGCCAGCTGACGGCGGAGGCATATCGCCATCTCTCCTTCCGAGGGCTGAGCTGGTGCGTCGAGGGGTTAGGTTGGCTGGCGTAGGTATAGAAGACATGCCGCCGCTGGTTCGTCTCTTCAGGGCAGCAGGGGTTGGGATAGAGCTGCCGGAGCCGGAGTAGTCGTAGCGTCGTGGAGTGGGCGTGTGCATACTCAGGTCCATTTCGGCGTTGTCTTCGTCGATGTACGACATGCTGGCGGATGGGTTGTAGTTGCTTAGCGACGAGCGTGGGCGGCGGATGCCACCGCTGCTGCCGGTGCTGCTGACGGATGGGTGATGCTGGTGGTGGTGGTGGTGGTTCTGCTGAGAGTCGGTGATGCTGGACATGCTCATGTTGAGCGAGTTGGCGGTGTAGTGTCCTGGGGTGCGAGAGCTGTTTTGGCTCTGGCGAGACTCCGGGCGAGCTTGGGCGACGCTGCTTGACGAGGTCATGTTGCTGGCAGAGCAACGTGACGACATGCTTGTGCGACTGCCTGGCCGCGAAGGGGTCGACAACGCGGGTGCTGGGCCACCGAACGAGTTCCTCCCCTGTGGGGGACGGGGTGCCGGGGTGACTGGCGTCTCGTCCTTGGTGGAGCTGCTCGCGACGCTGCCGTTCGATCGTTTTCTGTTGCTGCGTACCGTCACCGACGACGGCATGAACGGATGGCTCATGGCAGAGCTGGTGCGAGGGGACGCTCGAGGTGGCGTGTCGACCGGTGCTGGCAGTCGAGATCGGGCAGACTGTACGCGCTCCTCCAGCTTTTGCATCTTCCCGATCAGGCCGCGGATCTGGTAGAGCGAGCTTGACTTGGGAACGCTGGTGGAAGTAGTCCGTCGTCCCGCAGACGGGGTCAGGCGGCCGGTGGTGCTCCCCATGGATACTGACGGCACCCGGGAGTGACGTGAGGACCGCGAGGCCGACTTTTGGTGTTTTGATAGAGTGCTAGACTCGGATATGGAGACGCGGGATCGCGGCATGTTCGGGGTGCCGCCTCTGAACGTCCCGTTCGTCGACGACTCAGAGAAAGGCGGAGACGGAGGAGTAGCGATCTCAGATGCAACAGACGAGGCAGATTTCGTCAATGGCGTTGCAATGGGTGAAGAGGCAGTCGTTGTTGGTGAGTGGCCCGCTGGATCGATGTGATGGCCATTTGTCGAACTTGAGTCCAACAGCGACAGCTTCGCCTTTCGTTCCAGAGCGGCTTCTGCCTTTCGCAGTTTCTCCTGGACAATATGGGTTTCTACCTTGAGATCTGCCAGTTCGTCACGCAGTCGCTGCTCCCGGATACGCAGCTCCTCCCGCTCCTGTTCGCCATTCTTGATCTCTTCCTCGAGCAACACCCCTCGCTCAATCGACATGTTGTACTTGGATTCCACATCCTCTAGCGAAGACGTCGTGTTCCGGGCCTGTCTCTCAAAGTCATCGTTGGCCACTTCTGTGTCCCTGAGCTTCAGCTGCAGAGTCCGGTTTGCGTCTCGTAGCGTAGTGATCTCCTTCTGCAGCTTGTTCTGAACCGAGTTCGCCTCCGTCTTTGCTTGTTTATATTTCGTCTATCCAACCAACTTGTCAGTAAGACAGTCATGCGCTATATATTATACATATATATATATACTGAAGCTCACCTTCCACTCCTCGACCTCGTATCCCAGACTCTCGACCTTCTCCTTCAGCTTCCGCTCCCTCTTCTCCGACGCCTCAATGTCCTTCTCTAGTTCAGCTTCGAGCTCACGACTCGATGACTGGAAATCAGCCAGTTCAGCTTCGAGTAGCTCATACTGCGACTTGTAGTAAGCGATAGCGTCGGCAGTGTTGGTCTTTGCATTGGGCGGCGATGACGGAGGATCTTCCACCGCCATGTTTTCTGGCCTGAAACCGCTCTCTCTGGGATTATCGACGTTTGAGCGTATCCTCGCAAGGACTGCCAGAGCTATCCGATATCGCGACCGTCTTGTAGTATATAGACTGCTCGGCCAGACGGATGAAAAAGACGGCCGTTCTTTTTTAATTTTGCGCCCAAGGGGGAGTCGTTGACGTAAGAAGACCTTTGGGTATCCTCAAGATACTCGGTGAAGGGAGAGGCCACAGATGTTGGGGGAGGAACCTGCCTGCTTACCTTGCTACTTACCCGTCCGTCTACCGTCCTCTCGCCGTCGGAAGTCGAAGTCGTTGGTCTGTCTCGCGATTCTTCTTCTTCTTCCTCTTCTCATCGTCTTCGTTTCCTTCATTTCCGGCTTTCGTTCTTGTTGTTGTTTGATGTTTGATGACTTGCTGACTCAGCGATACCATGACAACCGTCACGTGAAGGCATCAAGACATACAGAGTAGGGTGATAGAGTATAGTGATAGATGGCAGATGACGGATGACAGATGATAGGATAGAGATGGTGATATATTAAGTGTTACTGTACAAGATACCCTGAAGATAACCAATATATGCCATGAAATTGCAACGTAAAGCCATAGTATATCATGACTGAGGATCTCTTGCGCCCTGCACAGCCTTGAGACCAGCTCCGGTGATGGTTTCGATCCTTCCCTTGGTGGTGCCGGCCAGGACACCTACGCCGATTATACCGCCATCACTTGCTTCCCGGAGGAAGATGCTCTTCCCTCCGTCCTGAGGCCCACCGCGCAAGAGTATCTGGTCGATATAGCTCTGCACATGCTCCTTGTACCTCGGATAGTGCTGTATTACACCCCCCGAGAAGCCAACGACCAGCTCCTCTGGGCTCCGGAGGTCGCTTGGCTGAAGGAAAGAGATGGCGTCCTGGGTGGGCGTATGTGGAATGGAGGCTATTTCCTCGAGGCTGCGTAGGTGGATGTGTCCCGTACACGCGAGTAGGCCAGCGGTGGCAGCGGCAACTAGCGCGGCAGATCGAGTCTGTACGGTTGCTGCGATGGTGCGTAAAACACCTGCTGTCTCTGCGGTCCAGTTCCACGCATGGGACGAAGGAGGGGGTGGGAGTTTGGTTCGCAGCTCAGAGGCAAGACTCTCCTTTGTAGCAGAGGTTGAGGCGACGGTGAGAGAGAGTAGATCGGTTGTGAGGCGGTACGGCTCAACCAGGTTGACAGGAAGTGCCTCATGAGGGACCCCGCGGACGTTTTCAAGGTAGTCGCAAGCGATGATACGGACTAATTCGCCTATGTACCGGCCACCGACCATGTATTCCAAAGGCTGGAAACCCGGCCGGCTGCTTCCTTCTGAAAGTTCGATATCCCACTCTGTAGCAATGGCGAGCTCTAGCAGCGGGATAGAAGAGTCGCGGAGAGTCCATTCCGTGCTAACCAGCACCTCCGTTGCATCGGGTTGATTGACTCGGACCGGATGGGTTTTCTTCTCGTTGAGGGCGTCCATCTTCATCAGAATGGTGGCGTTGCACCCCGAGCCGACGATGAGGCCCATGACAGCCCGGCTGTTAGGGAGTGATGGCACAGAATATGCCAGAGACGCCAGCGTCCCAACGGTATCGTTTGTGATGGCTACCACTCTCAACGTAGGCAATCCACTGCGCCGCAGCCGCTTTGTGTCCGGGTCAAACTCGCGGTTGGAGCGCCGTATATGACGATCATAACCGTCCAGCAGAGCTTCTCGAAGATTGAGGTCTGAATTAATGGCGAATCCTTTGCCAGTAGGCATCAGTATTGCCTCATTAAGGTTTCCCTGTCTAGTACAACGTTAGCTCAAGACCAGCAAAAAAAAGAGAACGGTGAGATGACGTACTTTATCGGGAAACAAAATGAGATACCCATATCTACAGACGGAGGAGAGCTACTTCCCATCGGCTCCAAGCTGTCGGCCACAACCTCAGCGACACGGTCTCCGATCCAAGCAAATAGATCTTTGGCGTTATCCTTTTTCAGACGTTCCTCTATGGGCCACGCCTTCTCGAGTGTCCGTCTTACATGCGGCGAGATGACACCGTCTTTATCGTTAACTCTGGCTGCTCGCACGGACGGACCGAGCAGATCGATAAAAGCAACCCGAAGGTACGAGAGGCCGACGTAGGCAGCTAGATAGTGGCCGGTCTCCTGTCCCGTGGGGAGACGGGTGACGGCAGTAGGAAAGAACTGCTCCAGAGAATTCGCAGCAACGTCCTTGAACTTCCTCGAGAAGCGGTACGCAAGGTCATATACTGTGCTATTGTCCAGAGCCAGCGGCTTCAAAAAGTTGACTATATCGTCGTCATCATTACTGTCCTCTACATCTGTGCTGGGGACAAAGCTGTCTATGCTGGGTATCATCGTCAGCAGCTCCCCTCCATGCAAACTTGACGGTAAGGAGGGAGTCTCCAGCTTGCACCTAAACGCATATTAGCACGAGATAGCACCAGACAGGCGGGTTCCCGGGGTTGGTCACATCTTGATATATTCCTCAAGCATCCATATATCCGTCAAGGTCTCTGGTCAACCCCAACTCGTATTTATAAAGGTTAGCTGTTTCAGCCTGTCAGTGGCGAACCTATTGTCTGCGAACATCTACCAGGCCCGCCAACTTGCTATAGCCTCTCAATACAAGCATCGACCAGGCCCGATAACTAAACCATATAAAAATATACGAGAACTTCTTCTTCTTCTTCGTCTTTTCGTTCGTTTCTTCGTCTTTTTATACCCTCGAGGCTCTTGCTGAGTAAGCGTCACATGACCGCGCCTTTTCGCCAGCAAGAAAAAAAAAGCAGAAAGAAAAAAAAAAAAAGTCGAAGATGAAAAGAAAAGAAAAGAAGAAGAAGAAAAACGACGTGGTGGATAAACAAGTGCGAGTTGTATAAAGAAAGACACCAACGCAGACATCAGCGAGCTTTTCTCGTCTTGCGGGTTAGGTGAGTGTTTTATCCTTCTGCGGCTAAGCGCCTCCCTCGGCAAACCCGCCAGGCGCCGGCTTTAAACTACCTGGCACCACCACAGCTTTTCCTTCATACCTCCACGCACGGCGAACCTTGGCCCATAACGCATACTATCCTACCCGCTTTTTTCCTCCCAGACAATCCCGGCGCACTTGCTGCTGTCTATACATATGCTTGCTCGCAATGGTGCTAACTTCTGGAAAGAAGGGCAGTCCGCTTCACCCGGCCATGCGGCGAGCATGGCGGACCCCACGGACTTGAACCTCGATGCGCCTAGCGATCTACAGGATATCCCCGACCTGTCGCCCGTCGATGACCTCGTGCCGCCCCCAGAGGGCACATATCCTGATAAAGCGTCGTTGATAGCGTCAGTCCATGCTCACGCAAAGGCACACGGGTACAATGTCGTCGTCAAGTCGTCGAGCACGCCCACCGAAAAGAAACCAGGGCGAACCGCGAAGGTCTGGTTGAGATGTGATCGCGGAGGCCAGTATAGGCCCCGCAATGGGCTGACGGAGGAGACGCGGAAGCGGAAGCGGACGTCTAGGCTGATGGATTGTCCTTTCATGCTCGTGGCGGCGGGGAATCCTGGTATCTGGACGCTCACCGTCCTGAACCCGTCACACAACCATGGAGCTATCGTGGATAAGCCGCGCCAGACACCTCACCACCGAGTCAAGAAGGGCCAGGTTACAGCCGTACCATACGATTGGCCTCATGACGCCACATTCACCCCCTTCACCACCGCTCTGGTAATCATCGACATGCAGCGAGATGGTAACTTCCACACCCCTGTCCTGGCCAAATCTTGAGATCTTCCCTAACTATATATATCCCCTTTAGTATGCTTGCAAGAAGGATACATGTCATATCAGGGCTACGATGTCACGCCGGCAATGGCTCTAATCCCTAAGATCAGACGGCTGCTGGACGCCTTCCGAGCCGCTGGGTTTCCAGTCTACCACACCCGCGAGGGCCACAGATCAGACCTCTCTACCCTATCAACTCGAGAGAACTTTCGCTCCCATAACAACCCCACAGCCTCGGGCGTTGGGTCCACCGGCCCTCTAGGCCGTTTCCTCATCCGTGGCGAACCAGGCCATGATATCGTTCCAGACCTCTATCCGATCGAGGGAGAACCGATTATCGATAAACCTGGGCGTGGAGCGTTTGCACACACGGATTTCGAACTCCTGCTACGGAATAAAGGTATTAAAAACCTTGTTGTTGTCGGCATGACCACAGACGGCGCTGTTGCGAGCACCCTCCGTGAAGGCTGTGACAAGGGGTTCGACTGTCTGCTACTGGAAGACGGCGCCGTAGCACTCGACCCCACTCTCCATCTGAGTGCCTGTAATAGCGTAAAGATGGAAGGTGGGCTGCTGGGCGCCACTTCACGCATCGACGATATTGTGCACGCTGTGGATAATTTCAAGAGTCTCCTGGTGAAGAAGATGGCACCGCAGATGATGGTTTCTTAATTGATGCCACATCTTATGAAGACTCCCTATATTTGGATTTCGGTTACTTCCGGCGTTTACTAAGCCATTTTACTTCTTTTTTTTTTTCATTTTGGTTCTTGTTCTTAGTATGGCACATTGATGGCGTTGGGTCATGGCGCTTGGGTCATATATGGGCTTGACAGTAGGTTATCGTTTTCAATTGCTCTGCTTCCTGGCTGGACGCTCTTTTGTATCTAATTTCGGGCTGGCTTAATACCTCTTAATTTGCCAAAGGAAGTTGGACTGAACATATTAGTTGGAGCTCATTATATTTGTTCATTCACTCGGTCTAAACAGCAAAGGTAACAGAGCTTTAATAGCCCTATTTGCACACAGGCTCTAACGCCTGCCGAGCGAGTTATGAGTTTATACATCTTCAACTGACCCACTGAAGCGCAGCATCATAGTCTCCATCGCCTAACTCTGCTTACGTCCATATCCTAGGAACACATTCGTTCAGCTCAGAGATGGCCGGAGAAACATGGCGTAACCCCTGGGCCCAGGTCCGACAGGAAGTATAGAGCGACAATAGTACCAATTGCCACCCAAAAGCATAGGATCTCGTGCATAAATCTCGGAGCTTGAAAGGCCTGGCCCAGCCGCATCTGTACATATTTCCCTGTCTATCAAGGCAGTGGTGCGAAAATGTGTATATCGGGCCTCTTTCAAGCGCGAATTGTGTATTCATCCCGCATGCCATGGTTACAGCCATTTCTTTCCCGCCGCCATCACTCTGGCGCGAAAGGCAGGACTTGTAATCTCCATGCCCCGCCGATAAAACGGACTCATGGCCGCCTTCACCCAATTCTCGTAAACTTCATTCATAAACTGCCGAATGGCATCTTCTGTCTGTGGAGAGGTAGGATTATGAGCTATCGACGACGATGAACCGCGTGACGACCCTGAAGCTCCTGATAAGAAACCGGAGGCAGAGAGACCGCCGCCGCTACTGCCGCCAGATCCTCCTGTGGCAGGCTGAGAGGCAGAAGGCGGGGGTTGATGTAGTAGGATAAATCGAACGCCTGTTCCTGTAAGGAAGGCAGAGACATATGCTGAAGCTGGGGGGTATGTGTCTATGTGCTTGAGGTACCTGTTTGGAACGGTTAGAAGAACATCACAGAGTTAAAGCGGTTTTAAAATAGTAATAACATACATGGCTCCATTAGTCCATTGAACTTCCTCGACGATATCCAGACTTGCATGTATAATGAACTGGCTCATATATCTCTCGTTATCAGCATATCGAAATCGAGCAATGCCATCTGCGCCCCCTTTGGAAGTCCCAAATGCCAGGCTGAAGAGTGGTACATCTGTCGATGATAAGATCGTAAAGTAGTATGACATTCTGCACCACTGTCTTCTCGATAACCCCGCGCTTTGTACACTGCCGTGTTGTCTCTCAACCCTTCAAGCTGTTGTAACCAAAAGATCGACGTGACGTCTGGGATATGATTATATAAGCAGGATGAGGCTCAATATCACGTGTCAAAGACGGCCTTCAAAGTTTCGCGACTTTCGAGCTTCGATAGAATCAAATGTCCAGGCAACCAATTTTAATTATCCAGATGGCACCTCCGAAGCTCAGTTACGGACTTAATTTGTCCAAGGCGAACCCTAAGAAACCCTCACCTTCAATCCTTGCAGGTCAGAAACGAAAGAGCTTGTGGGATGACCCGGACTCTGAAGACGAAGGCCAGAAAGGAGAATCAAACGGAATTGAGATTACAACGCTAGGCGGCCTATCTCCTTTCCCGGAGGAATCTAAATCTCCAAAACCAACAAGCGAAGCTCCGTCAAAAAAGAAAACAGTACTGTCAAAGTGTGCTGATGCGCCGCCCAAGCGTGAATACACAAACCTCGCAGCTCTACACAGCAGCAAGAAGCATGCAAATGAAGCTGAATCGCTTGACCCGTCAATATATGACTACGATGCAGTATACGACCCTCTACATGCGAAAACTAAGTCTAAAGCCTCCAACTCGAATAACGATCCCTCAGCGCAAGGGCCAAAATACATGACGGCTCTTCTCCGGAGTGCAGACACACGAAAACGAGACCAGCTACGAGCGAGGGATAAGTTGCTTGCTCGCGAACGGGAAGCTGAGGGCGACGAGTTTGCTGATAAAGAGAAATTTGTGACTGCAGCGTACAAGGCACAGCAGGAGGAGGTGAGGAGGATAGAAGCAGAAGACGCCGAAAAAGAAAAGGAAGAAGCGGAGAAGAGGAAAAAGGGGATGGGAATGGTGGGATTCTATCGGGATGTGCTTAAGCGGGATGAGCAGAGGCACGAAGAAGCTGTTAAATCAGCGGAGGAAGCGGCGAGGAACAATGCCGCAGCGGAGAAGGGAGAGGGCGAGGATGAAGAGGTAAAAGAGAAGACTGCAACGCAGATAGCAGAGGAACTCAATGCCAGAGGCGCGAATATTGCTGTGAATGATGAAGGTGAAGTTGTTGATAAACGACAGCTGCTTTCTGCAGGGCTGAATGTTGTATCGAAACCTAAACCGGCGGCTGCAGCAGCTGGTGCCTCCAAGGTTAGTACAGGAGCAAGAAGTGCTGGCACTGGGTTTGATCGGGGTGGTATTCGTGCTGCGCGCGAGATGCAACGGGCCCGACAGACGGAGATGCTCGCAGAGCAGCTTGAGGAGAAACTACGGAAGGAGAAGGAGGAGGAAGAAGCTCGACTACGAGAGTTGGCGGAGAAGACTAAGAGTCAGAAATCGAAGGAGGATGTCATGAGTGCGAAGGAGAGATATCTTGCTCGAAAGAGGGAGAGAGAGAAGGAAAAGGATAAACAGAAGGAAAACAGCTCTTGAATGCGTTGTGTCATATTCTCATGTATGTGTATTTACAACGAATCGATCTGGGTAAAGGTCTATATAAACTGGGACGAATTCTTTTCGGCTTCAAGGCAACGCAAACAACTCAATAACTCCGGCCATGGAAGAATGAAGAATGTTATTTCGATGAATATGGCTTATTTGGCAGTCAATGCAAAGCTCAGACCAATAATACCCATTCCCGCGAAAGCAAAGCCGATGCACAACCCTCTCCTGTGCGAGAGCATCATGCTCTCAGCAAACAGCTGCAGTCCTACGTTCGTCATCACACCGGCGGTGATTGCGAACATCCAGCCATACACCGCCGACGACGGCCCATCGAGTGAGCCATCGTCTCCAGGTCTGTTGCCAGGCTTGGTTGAGCCCCAGATCCACAGGGCCGCTATTCCCGCTCCAGCAGGTTGACTAATCCCACCTAGCAAGCTAGACCAAATGATAGCCTTGAGCCGTGACTTGAGCGCCAAGTATAGCGGCAAAGACATGGCAAACCCCTCTGTGATATTGTGTATGGAGATTGCGACAAAAACGGACCAACCCAGCGTAGGGTTTGTGTGGTTGGTTGCATAGGTGATGAAGCCTTCGGGTAGTTTGTGCAGGGCAATAGCGAGAGATGTTTGGAGACCAATGGATAGGAAGGCGTTCTGCGGGACGTGGTGATGGTGCGCTGAGGGCCGCGGTGAAGGTGGCGAAGGAGCATATGCGGTGGTTGCGGTGCTAGATGATTGAATGAAGCAGTCTTGCCCGGCAAGATTGACATCGCTAGCCCCTTCAGGAGTGATAGGGCGGGGTGAGATATTCTCACTGTTGGCTACGGGTGGAGGAACAATGGTAATTTCGGTAGCTCCTCCAGGTACGAGGTCTTCCTTGCTTTTTTGTATTCTGAGCTTCGCGCACTCGAGCCCGCAAGCTTGCGAAACACCAAAACACTTTCCGTTTGCACAGGAAGCATTAGAAGGGCCGCCCATCAGGCGGGTTAGCTGCTCGGATAGGTGGGCCGTTACCGACGACTTGGTTCGTGTTTCTGTGGTGGGCCGAGATGGTGTGCTGCTATGCTGATGAGGAGTATCTTGACCCGCAGATCTAACTGTGTTGTGATCGTGTGGTAGCAGAGGTGTATTCTCTGTGATATCATGATGCGTATGCGCCGTCTCTGCGCTTTCTTCGATATCATCCGTCTTGTGCGGAAGTGAGTGCGAGTGCCCGCAGCTGACGACGTGGGACGGCATCCATCGATGTAATAGGGAGGAAAAGATGTTTATAACGATAACGCCGGAGAGAAAGAGTCCTATTAGCGTGTACGCTGCTGCTTGTGGGGAGTAACCAGCCCGAGTAAGGTAGTTCTTCGCGGTAGGAAGCATGCTGTACAATGCCGTAAAGAGCTGAGTTTGAGTTAGCCATGGCCTGTCCCTTTCATCCAATGAGTGGATTGTACTTACAACCACACCACCACTCAGGCTCAGCGATGATGAGAGAAATACATCACTCTCTGCTATCCTAAAGTCCTTTTTGCCAAAATACTGTGCAACGACATCTACACAGATGAGACTGGATCCGAATGCGCACGCTAATTTTCCACCCATCAGCACAACACATATCGGCAATAGCGTAGGCTCAACGTACCGATCCCGCTTATACAGCTCATTATCCAGCCCCGGATATCATTATCGGACACCATCCTGCTGGTAGAGAAGAGAAAACCCCTGACACCGATAAAGTATATATAAATATATGGCCACCCCGCTTGTCTATACTCCAAGCTCCCTCAGAGATGTCTCCAGGAGTAAGTCTACAGCAGAGCTGGGACAAAGAACGAAAAACATAAACAGAAGAGAGGGAAGAAGACAAAGATAAATATTGATGGAAGAAGCTCAGATCCAACTCGCTCTCTGCCGCGCGTTTTGTAAGCGACGGACTCCGTAGAGAGAGTCTTCCCAAAGCGGACTAGCTTGGCTCTCAAGGTCCCTGCGTCGAAATAAAGCTCATCACGTGCAAGACGTGGATAAGCGACGGTGCATGAGGAAGAACGTCATCGGCATCCAACAACGTGGTAGTTCCGCCGGGTATAAGACGCCATCCAGACGCAGTTACGTGCTCCCTAGTGTCATAGTTGAAGGAGGTGTTTCACTGTGACGATTAAACCTTTTCTGTGTATCATGGTCCTAGACATGACACCTCCAGATGGAGTTCCGAAGACCCCACAACCGACAGGGAATGATGACTCTTGGCCAACCTACCCCATGTTCTCCATGGAGACCCCAGAATTATCCGTTTCAAAGGGCGTAGCTGACACTCGAGGTATCCTAGCTATCTATCGAACAAATCTCCGTTACCAGCGTATAAATGTGGTAAGGGCGCATCGCGGCTATGCGCTTTGTAGCCACCTTGAGAGCAAGGCAGAGTCACATGATCTAAGAATTAAGGTTTAATTCGCGGAACAACTCCACTTAAAGCTGACTAATTGCACACCTTTATCAAAAAAAGGGCGCCTTCGCTTTGTCTCCAGACCAGCTGATGGGCAAAGAAGCATTTTGCGGAGTATTACTTGAGACATGGGAAATCATCGACAGGGAAGATAGGCTAGCAGCCCTAGAAGTCAGAATATTTCCTCATTTTCATTTAGACTGTTCAGCTCTCATTGCTAGGTGTGCACCCTCATGTTCGTCTGGCTATCAGCATTCTCGCAATGTATCTCGATGTACAGAGTATTCCACAGGTTACATGTATATGTCAGAAGGATACCGAGGCCATATTTCGGTTTCTAACTTGCCCCCAGAGACAACTCAAGAAAAGAATATTATAGACTTTACCAACGTTACTCCAATCGCGCAGTAGTTTGATTATTACGCCATGAATAAATTGAATTCCCCCGAATACTTACAAAAGGCGAAAACCGCTAATTTACTAGAATATACTTATGAGTACTCCATTTTGTAGATTAGTTGCGTTTACTTGGGATATAATCTCCAGTTCATGACAAGCATATCAATATGTCGATTATGAGTTTTACATCGAGCTTAATAGATCCATGATGGCCTTCGTGTGTTACCACCAAAATATTTACTCGTCCTTTCTTATGCTGTTCAAAATGGCAATCTATGGAGCATCTTTCGTTTCCATACCTACAAGTTATCTGCGTAAAGAAAGGAGGGCCTGGGAAAATTGTCGGCCCGATGGAGATATGGCCCACCTGCACATTTTCTTTATCACCAGATCACGAAGCTGACCAGAGGCGCTAACGACGAGGACGAAGGCGGAGGGCTGATATTCGCTCATTATCACGTCCAGACACTCGCTACGGCTGAAGCTATCCCATCGACAACTCCGCTATATTCCCATTGAAGATGTCGAAAGCTACGTTCGCTATCATCGCCGCCGCCGGTGTAGCTACAGGCGCCGGCGTTACTGCTCTGATATATTCCTCCAGCTCGTCTCGTCACCAGCCTCATCAAGTCCCGGCTCGAAGCTCTCCTCCACCTCCTCCAGCAGCTTCACCTATTGCTACAGCCGCTCGAGTTCCATCCCCTGCGCTTCCTACGCGCTACTCGGACGCGCCAGTTGATCCCACGGGGCTCTTCCAATATGGCTTCCCAGGCCCAGTCTCGGATGAGGTCAACAGCCCTTCTCTGACAGCCGGCTTTGACCGTCGAACCCGCAATCCAGCATGGGTAGCCGAGCATATAACTCCTGAATCATTAGCTCAGAGAGATGGAGATCGATCCCACAGCCAATTTTATGAAGAGGAGAGCATCCCGGCTGCGTTCCGCGCGCGATTGAGTGACTACTACCGCTCCGGATATGACAGAGGCCACCAGGTCCCCGCAGCCGACGCCAAATGGAGCCAGGAAGCAATGGACGCTACCTTTTCGCTGGCAAACATGTGTCCACAGGTCGGAGAGGGCTTCAACCGTGACTACTGGGCGCACTTTGAAGACTTCTGCCGCAGACTGACACATAGATATCCCTCCGTTCGCATCGTTACTGGACCGCTCTATCTGCCCAAACGGGACCCCGCAGATGGAAAGTGGAAAGTCAGCTATGAAGTGATTGGCAACCCTCCCAACGTCGCTGTGCCCACCCATTTCTACAAGGTCATCTTTGCCGAAGACGGGAATGGAGAATACGGGAAAGTCAGCCTGGGAGCTTTCGTGCTTCCCAACGCTAAGATCCCGAATGAGAAACGACTGCAGGATTTCGAGGTGCCGTTGGAAGCTATCGAGCGTGCCAGTGGGCTTGAGTTCGCTAGCAAATTACCCCCTTACAGACGTGGTGTTCTCTGCCAGGAGGTGAAGTGTGATATCACAGTTCGCGAGTTCAAGAAAGCAAGTGACAGGAAGAGCTTGCCTCAGCGATAAATCGTTTTGTGGCATTTTCACGAGCCTGAAGCGTTATGTATATCCCTCTTTTTTGTTTATTCCATGTAATATACTACTAGACTCTGTGTGCAGTTCCCACTTTCTGTTTTTTTTTTTCGGGCCATCTTCTTATTTTCGGAAGCAATAGCTTAGTGATGTCAGCGAGCAATCATATCAAGAAATTTCATGGCTTAGTATTTCTCTCCGTGAAACCTCTCCTAAAGTTGTACGACCGACCTATACCGGTACCTCTTTTCATACATACCATGTCAATCCTCCAATGCATAATCAAGGTTGCTAGCATTTAATGCCATGTTCAATACCCGGACTTTGGACCAATGCAGCTTGCTATCCAGACGGTGAACGGAAACATGAACTGCACTCGTCCGCTACCAGCATTTCATACATGCACAGTTTCAGGAGCTCTGCAAGCCGTCTAATATAGACAAACAATTACTACAGTTCTTCATTTTGCTCCTTCTATCAGGTTTTCTTGACTCAAATCATCTATAAAGGTTCTACATCTCAGCTACCGTCTTTACACATCAACCAAGCTCTTGATTTCTCTACCATATCACATTATCACTCCGTGGAAAGATATCACCATGGATAAACCCTTTGGCAAGTAGGTAGTGTCTTGTGATCTATTCTAGCGGCCAAACTTGTTAACTTTAGTATAGGTTCATCCGGTCGAAACTATTTACCTTCCACATTGGACCCGAAAAGGTTCCTTTCGTGGTAAATTCCGAGGCCATAGCGAAACAATCTTCTGCTCTCGGTGCTCTGGTCAATAGCAACATGATGGAGGCTCACTCCAGGACTGTAGCATGGCCAGATGTGGACGAAGATACCTTTGTTCGGTTCTGTGAATTCTGCTATTTGGACGACTATTCTCCGCCTAGTTGTGCGTGTGATATCAAGCAGCCGGTTGAAACTGGTGAGACTGAAGCTTCGCCGGCTGCTGCCCTAATGATACCAAAGCCAGAGCCAGAACTAGAGATAGCTTTGTCTAGTACTGGTAGATCAAAGAAGGGGAAAAAAAAGTCTGGCTCTCAGAAAGCCCCGCCTCTTGATGATTGGACACAGTTTTTTGAAGAGGAGAAAATGTCCGATAATCTCCCGAGAGACGAAGACTACCCGTTTCCTGAAATGAAAGGAAAGGAGCTCGACAATCTCCTGAGAGACAAGGACTACCCGCTCCCCGAAAGATGCTCACGGTTCACCGAACAATTCAAACCTTTCTCCAATGTCACTGAAGATCAAGACTTTAGCCCCGTTTTCCTTGGGCATGCTCGACTATACGTGATAGCGGACAAATACTGCATCGAGACCTTGAAAGATCTAGTGCTGTACAAGCTCTACACGACGCTAAAGGGCTTTACCCTCTTCAAGAAACGGATTGGAGACCTCATCAAGCTGATCAGATTTATATACCACGACGGCAACACACGGGGACAGACCAAGGTGCTAGATCCCCTGAGGAAGTTGGTGACACTCTACGCAGCAACTAAGCTCAACGACATCGCTTTAGATGCGCTGTTTCTTGAAATCCTCGAGGATGGAGGCGAATTCGTTGTTGATTTCTGGAAGCTGAATTGGCAAAAGCGAGCCCGGCTGCCCTGGGCTGGCTTGTAGTTGACCCTGGTTTTATCACCATGGGTTCCGGGAAGAGTCGTGGGATTCACAGCAGATAACCCACCACACCGGCCATCTTACATCATTTAGCAGTTTCCATATATGCATCTAGAAGCCAAGTGAGGAGAAACCGCATAAAAGGGATGCATACCAAGAGTCTTCCGGTCCAATGGTCTATGACCAACGCCTAAGCAGCCTATAAAGAACCCTGTACAATGTATGCAACGGCCGGTAATCACGCTATGAACAGGGAGACACATCCAACGGTAGTATCCCTTAGTCACGGCACCCCCAGAATAAATAAATTAAAACGGAATCATCTTCTTAAAACTGTTTTCCTGTTTCTTCTTGGTTTGTTGACTTGTTATAGAAATAAAAAAAGGCTTTCGTCATAGGCAGGGATGGAAGAGAAGGCGGAGAAAAAAGCCTGACTCGTGATTGGTTGCTTTTCTCGTCCTTTCTGCCAGGATTACATAAGCTTATTTTTTCGACTTTCTCAACTTCTTCGACTTCGACTTTCTTCTTGCTAACGAGCTGACAAGTTGATATCTTCGTCTTCCACGTCGTTTGACAGAGAAAAGGGTCATCGAGAGCATCGAGAGTGGAAGAGGACCTCGCTTGGGCCCTGTCTGTGTTTTTTTTTCCGCGGTAAATAACCTTCCAAGGCTGACGCACTAGCCTCATCTCACGTCTCGCCCTCGCAGGACTTCAGCTGCAGCCAGCGAAACACGCCCTCCCTTTTTTTTTAAAGACAAGGAAAAAGAGATAGTGAAACTTATCACATCGACTCTATCACGCTGTTCACTCAAGTACGACCTGATCTTGAAACCTTCCAGGCAGGGCTTCCTCCTCCCTCTCGACCATGACATGACATGCCCAGCGTGCGATGTGGAGGAGATCCAACACCACCACGACCACCACGACCACTACTATTACTACTACCACTACGGAGACGGTCACCGCTATCAGGATGCCGTGGAATCTCCGAGGTAGCTCGAAGGATAATACTACAAAGAAGCATGTGTCGCCCGCGCAGTCAGAGATCGAACTACCGCCTCGCCGGAGTGAGCATTCGACTCGATCGCGCCCTCGCTCCCCGCTGCCCAGTCTGTCAGAGACCCAGACCGTGGCTGGAGAACGTTCGTTGTCCACCCATGATTGCAACATTGGCAACAGACTTGATGTTGCCCGGGGGAAGGACCTGTCTCGTGCAGCAACCAAGAGAAACCGGTTTAGTCTGATGAAGTTCCGTCACGCTTCTGACCCTCAATTGTCGTCCAGTTACCAAAACTCGGAACCGCCGCCAGTGCCAAAGCTGGTTCCTCGTAGGTGTTACCAGTAATGTTCGGATGAAATGGGAATGGAGAATGCTGACTGACTTCCCTAGCCCCTACCATCATCACTACTTCGCCGACGAACCACAATCTGGAACAGCCGGCAAAGGGTCAGACTCCGGGCCAACCGCATAGCCAGCTGCCTTTTTCGCGGTCATCGCATAATCTCGTCTCTGATGTGGAAGCAGCATCTCGAAGTTCGAGTCCGGGGCCCACGGGAAGGCCCAAGAAGGATCGGAGTGCCAGCTCCACACCGCCGGCCTCGTCCAATGCAAGATATTCACACATCTGCTTCGAAGAAGCCGGAAGACTGTCGACCGCCTCTCTCCGTAGCGGATACCGGGCCCATGCACACGCAGACTCGCAGTCAGGTCTGTCTACCGCTCGTCTATCGGAATCATCTCGCTCAGATGCCAGCTCTGGTGACAGATCGATGTATCATGGCCAGCCATCGAAGAAAGAACCCACCTCTGCGTCCTCCTCTATATTTCGATTCCCGCGTCTGAAGAAGAGCCGGGCGTCTCTCTTCCCCGTGCCTAAAATACCGCCTGCGGACGGCCAGCCGTACCACCGCCAGACTCAATCGAGTAAATCTGCAGAATTATATAGTGATTCTACCGTCCCATCGCCCTCCCAGTCGTCTTCTGGACGCCCAGCATCTACTGCCGGGTCTCCTAGACCTCCCCTTTTCCGTAAAGATTCCACCACTTCTGGTCGCTCAAAGTCATCTGTCTCTCCCGCTGCCACAGATCGTGCCAAACGCCGTGCCAGGTCGTCCACCCTGGGCTCCCTGCACCATATTCAGGATGACACGGATAACAACCTAACTCCTGAGGTCACTCCGCCGGCAGTCGGTGCCCCTCGTAAATCCTTCAGTGACCTCTTCAACATTCACACCCGTCTCAAGCACAGCCAGAGTGACTTTACTACGACTCCTCCTTTAGGAACTCCAACAGCCTCCACTCCTGTGGCTGGGACCAGCCCAATGACGCCCACAGCGTCTAAGGCCAACTCGTTCTCCCTTGCTCGTGAATTATCTTCCTATCCACCACGTTCTCCAGACGATACTCCTGCAACATATCTCTCCCGCCTCGAATCCAATGTCCACCGTGGCGCAATTGCGACTATCCTCTCCCAGTCTGCGGACGAATTCTATTCTGTTGCCCTACGCAAATATATGCGTGGGTTCTCGTTTTTTGGTGACCCTATGGACATGGCTATTCGTAAACTGCTTATGGAAGCCGAATTACCGAGAGAAACTCAGCACATTGATCGTATGATTCAGTCCTTTGCCAACCGTTACCACGAATGTAACCCGGGGATATTTGCGTCCACAGAACAAGCTTATTTTATCGCCTTCTCACTACTTATCTTACACACAGACGTGTTTAACAAGAACAACAAGCGCAAGATGCAACGTGCAGACTACGTCAAGAATACTCGCGGCGAAGGTGTGATGGATGAAATCCTGGAATGCTTCTATGACAATATCTGCTATACCCCCTTTATCCACGTTGAGGATGAAATCAACCTTAGCTCTCGTCTCTCTTCCCCCAAGGCTAGAAGCAACCTAATGACAAAAATGGCCAGCACCGACCATTTAATGAAATCATCTAGGGACCCAATAGACCCGTACGCGCTCATTCTCGAAGGAAAAGTATCCTCTCTACGACCTAACCTCAAGAATGTCATGGAACTCGACGAAGTCTACTCCTCGACCCCGGCAACAAACACACATCTACCCTCTCCTCCTTCTATAGCACAGCTAAATAATACGTTCGACAACCCGTGCAAACTTCAGATTGTCTCTGCTCGTTCGCGCCCAGACGCATTCTTAACTGAATCATCAATTGCTAACCCAGCAGAGTCCCAACCTGGACTAGTTGATATCCGTGTTGTCAAAGTCGGTCTTCTCTGGCGCAAAGATGCGAAGAAGAAGAAAGCTCTGTCACCCTGGCAAGAATGGGGTGCCGTTCTTACTGGCTCTCAACTTTATCTATTCCGTGACGTGCAGTGGGTAAAATCGCTGGTCTCGCAGTATGACGCAAAATATAAGCAGGACAGCCGTCCCCCAGCAGTGACATTTACCCCACCCCTCACAGCATTCAAGCCCGATACAATCATGTCTACCGCGGAGGCTGTAGCATTGCTTGACTCAGGTTATAAGAAGCACAAACATGCCTTCCTTCTCGTACGTAACGGTGGGTATGAGGAAGTGTTCCTTGCCAACTCGGATATTGAAATGGCAGATTGGGTAAACCTGATCAACTATGCTGCTACATATCGCACTAGTGGCATTCGAATGAGAGGATCCGAGAAAGGAAAACTGGCCAACGCAGACCCGCAGCATTCACAGGAAGCACATGCCGCTCGCCGCGCGCAGATATCAGCGCACATCAAAGAAGCGAATGAGAAATTGTTTGTTTCACAACGTCAGGTTGACTTGTTACTGCGAAATGCGAGACATCTGCAGCATCTTACGCCCATTCATACACGTACTAGAGGCCAGGTCATTCTTGCGGCAGGCCGAATGGCCGCCAAAGTCAAGTGGGCTCGGCTTGAGCTGGAACGGTTGAAGTGTCATAGGGGAATCTTAGCTAGGGATTTGGCAGAGGAAGAGGGCCGGGTTGGTGCAGGTGGCTGGAAAAAGGAAGTTGGACTTGCCCTTGGGCAAATGATGGATGGTGCTGGGGATGTTTTAGAGGTTACCACTTTACCGGGCGAAAAGGACAATGAGAGGGCATCGATATCAACTGCCACGGCGCCAAATGGAAGTATACTAGTCGGACCCGATGCAGCGCCTATTAGTAGAGAGAGCCATCGCCAATCGACCTCTTCTACAATAGCATCTAAGCAGACCAACTTTTCTACACCTAACCCCAACTCTGTGACGACGCCCCTCACAGACACAGATAGCACATCCAACGCAGCCACTCCAACACCAAGTGTCACAGATGATGATGAAGAACAACGTTTCCTCCGCGAAACGGGGATTCTCGCTTTGGATACCGTCCCCCTCTCAAGTCCGCCTAATTCCCCTGGCAAGGATGAAACCATCACCCCTATACCTAGCAACACTACAAACACCAGCACCGCCCAACCCTCCCCTCCACCATCTTCTGAACGTTCCAGGGTCCGCCGCAGCTTCCAGCGTACCCTTCGAGAAGCCCATCACAACGTTCCCCTTCACCGCACAAGCCGCAAAGGCCGAGACCGTGATTCCTCTTCCCACTCTTCCATTCACTCTACAGCTGCTGGCGCCGGTTCTAACAATAACAATAGCCCTGGAACCCCATCTACTCCCACAGCCAAATCTGATGAGCTAGGAACTCTTCCTCGTAAATCTCCAAGCTTCACTGTTCATGGCAAGAAGGCTTCTATCATCACATTTGGCTCTGAATGGCAGACTCTTTCGCCGGAGCAGAGACTAAAGCAGCGTAAACCGCAGTCTCACCAACAGCTGCAAACTCAGTCTCAAACAGACGCACCTAACGATGACGGCACTGAATCGGTCTTTGCATCTTCTATCGTCTCAACCCTCGGAGGTGACGGTGCAGACCAGGTAGGCTCGCAAATAGCTAGATCAACTAGCATTGCTTCTACTTCTGCACTTACCCTCCAGTCTACAGACACAGCGGTTACGGGCGTTGCATCTCGTTGCTCGCCAGCAATAAGCGACGTGACACATACCTCCGTCTCCGGCTCCGGCAATACCAGTGACCATCAAGTGTCTCATGACGATTCAAAACTCGTCGTAGCTTGAACACATACATACATAAATACCCTTTCCAACCTTCCGAACTTTACCTTCTCCTTCGACCTCGACCAATCTTTTTTTCTTTTTCTTTCCTTCCCCTTTGCATTTCCCATTTTTACCCCTCGTGAATTTTTCCTTTCCTTCTTTTCTCTTCCCCAGAAAGAAACGCATGATGGATGGCATAACGAAACGAATACCCGACTTTTTTCATCTTTGTGGAATATATAAAAGCGTTTCTTTCTTTTCTGTTTTATCCTTTCTCACTCACGCTGCGCGCTAAAACTTCTTCCTTCTCTTCCCTGCTTTTGCTCCCTCTATTCTATGGGCGCGATGTACGACGCTACGTCCCCCTCTTTTTCCTTCCGTTTTGTTTCACTATCATTATCAAATGTCGACGTACATCAACTATGCTGGTCATGCGTATGTACGACGCCTCACGTTCTCTTTTCAACTCTTCTTTTTTTTTCCCCCTATCTCTGTGGTAAAGAATGGCTGGATGGATGGTGGAATATGTTGCCGCTTTTGCTTTTTTCCACTTTATACATTGCTCTGCTTTTCTCTTTCTGTTTTCTATCCTTTTCCCCTCTTACCAGGTTATGTATAGAAATGGTATTAGCATTCACTTTGCAGCTGTGTAAATTGATAAATAAAAGCATAATATTCGAAGTAATTGGTTGTTCTTTGTTCCAGAATCTTTTACTTTCTATTATATAACTACGTATTTTCTCGTGTAAAGATATTGACGTTGAATGAAAGATCTCAGGATCATGAAGAGTATCTATCGACTTTCCTTGGTGTTATATAGAATCAATCTAGAGAATAGAACTACTGCCTTTGTGACTTTATAAGCGCATTCTCTTGCAGGTTATTAGCTATACAAGCATATCAGCAGTGCAGTAGCACATGCCACCACTGTGCATGATCTTATGGCCTTATAGTCCTATGGTATCATCCATATACAGCCATTACACCCGGGGCCTTGTCACCATACCTTCTTCGGGCATTGGTTATAGCGGTATGGGAGCATCTCTTATCCCGCGAAGCAACGTTTCTTCTCGGCGTTTAATGTACAGCGTCATTGCATTTGACCTGGTTCGGCGGATGGTTGGGTGTAGTTTAGGGATATCCGCATAGAATGTACTTTGAACCCGAAAGGCATGATCGTTCTATAACAGTCAGTATGATAAAAGATGTATTATCATGGGGAATAAATAAGCGTATTTTCAATAATAGGTGTCTCTAGAAGAGATATTAGGACTCCGTCAAACGTTCGTTCTGCCCGTGTGGCTAAAATACGGCGCCGCGCCATTATGGCGGCAGAGAGACGAGTTATTCTTTTGACACATCTTTGGGTGTCTCTGGCTTGGGCCGTGAGTGGCTCAGGTGACCCGGCTGTTTATTCTTTCTCTGGTGGAATTGCAAGTAGCCATATCTTCATGACTTAAATGCAAAAAGGTCCACCTTCTTTATCCGTTTAAGCCTTCCGTTTTATATTTACTCGGCATCACTTCCCTTAAAGGTCCTTGTCCGCTAAACGGTCTTCCATTTTTGATCTAATAACTGGAGAACGATATATTAATCCCCGGCAGTACAAATCTTGGCTTGATAGTGCTGAGGTCGAGTCTATGATGACATTAGCACGCCTTGCATAGATTTAATATAAAGAGAGTTCGCACAAAGAAACTCACACCATATAGCTCTGCTTCTTAACATATTTTTCGGCCGGAGGGATTTTAATGAAACAACATAGGCGTCCTATAATCCATAGATCCGAGCGGATACCTTAAGTCTGACAAGACGCAGAACATTCATCCTTCTTAAAATGACTAGAGCCTTCCTATCTGGTTGACGGGGTGAATATCAAATATTAGAGGAAAGAACCTCACCCGAAGGTCGAAAGGAAGAAAGTGGAGATAAAAACTAATAACTCTTGACGGTTCTGCGTTGGAGCATTTGGCATTAGCCTAAATCGGCGAAATCTCAACGTATACTATCCTTTATATCCACAGCTAAACATGGGGTTGAAGAGCTTGGTTGGTTTGCCGGAACGTCTTGACAATTACCATTCACCAGTCGAACCAAATGTCAAAGTGGAAAACTTCGGTGACCGTGGCTTTGGTCTCGCCACTACCGCGCAGATAAATGTCGGCGAGCACATTTTTCATGAGCGGGTCATGCTGCTACCAGAAACTGACAAGGATTTGCATCCATCAAAATACGACGCCTTGGTCCTAGAAAAACTGAAACAGATGCATATCGAATTCCAAGCCTTTTTCAAGTTACTTCCAAAAGCCGGAGATGATAATGAGCTGGATAGCCCAGGTGCAAAGTTTGACCGAGCGTGCGTCCCATGTCCGAGTTTGACTCGAGATGGAAAGATAATAAGAGCAGTGGCTCCATTAATCTCGCGGCTTAATATTCTTGCACACCAAATGCACACCAGATGGTAATTGGATTAAGGGGCAGGGGAGCCACCGAGCGGAAGTTTGTCTCAATAAGGGCAACAAAAATAATACCTAAGGGAGAGGAAGTGACTGTCCCTTATGATTTTATTCATATGGCCCCAGCGGTTAGAAGGCAGTACATGCTTAACCGGTTTGGATTTGTCTGTCGTTGCAATTCCTGCGACTTCCCTAGTCCAGCCATGGAGGAATGCTTCGCAAACATGCAGCAGGACCTTAGACTTATCTCAACACAATTCTTCTCCGTTATGGATCCGGCAGTATTCTTCCAAGCGGTTGAACGGTTATATATCCTGACGATAATCCTGTCCATCCGTGACTTCCGGACCGCACAAGTCCTTGAACAGGCTGCTCGGTTTGCGGCTTACCATTCTGACCGTGGCCGGGCACTAGCATTTCTGATGATGGCTAAAGCTCAATATAGCTTTGTTGAAGGAGCGAAAGGACCTCATGTGGCTTGGATATCTAAACATGAACATGACGTAAGTCTGATTCCAGGCTACGGGACAAAGGTAACGGGGCAATCCAAGGATACGGATGTCTATAAGATAGGTCCTATAGATAGAAAAGGCGTGGCTATCGCATGTATGGCCGGCATTAGGAAGGGCAGATACCTCCACTTGAGCTCTCTGCCAGACCGCCAGCAACCCCGCGCGAAGGACACTGAGAGCTCGTTAAAGCCAGAGGAATTGGAGTCCCTGATCAAAACCTTGGAGGAACAAAAGAAACTCCATGATTGAGAGAGGCTGAATCAACCATCAGCCAAAGGAGATGCTGCAAGTACAACGAATGGAGGCAGCAAGAAGAAGAAGAAGAAGAAGAAAAAGAAAAAGTTTTGTATGCAAAGTTGTGCTTAGTCAGCATCCTTATCGATTTGAAGCTTTCGACTTCGCGACTTTTTTTTCATCTTACAAGCTGAATAAAACAGAAAAAGACCGTCTACTTTGGCGATTATATTACTATCTAGTTTTAATTAACGAGTGTAGTTATAGCGTATAACTGTTACAGCCATTCTATCAGCTAGGGGTACCTAATTGGTTTACGTACGGCCATGGCTCATTCAAAGCGCAACACCTCGCTCCCGCATTTCACATCCTACGAACGCTCTCTCCTTCGCTCTACCTGGGGATCCCAGAGCACTCGACTCTCACGCGAATCCTTTCTCCCATTTTCCTCATGCCGTCTCTGTCTCCTACCAGCTCGTGAACCCGTCGTCGCCTGCGCCACGAACGGCGACCTCTTCTGCCGTGAATGCGCCGTCAATGACCTCCTTGCACAGCGAAAGGAGATTAAAAGACTAGAGAAGGAACGGGAAATTGCAAAACAGGAAAGAGATGAAGATCAAGAGCGGCTGGCAGCCGAGGCACGGGATAGAGAGCTCAAGGAGTTTGAGATGGTTAGTATGGGGCTGGAAGAGAAAAAGATGAAGAGGAAGCGAGAGCTAGAAGAGAATGGCGGTGGGAGGGATAAGGCTGAGAGGAACGGGGATGCGTCTATAGAAAGCATGGAGCTAAAAAAGAGGCGAAGAGAAGGATTTGAGTTGGATGAGGAGGGAATGCGAAAGATAGCAATGGAGGAACGAGAAAAGATGATGAAGAGGATTGAGAAGGAGAAGGTATATGTTGTTTGCACTTTTATTTACTTTGAGTGTACTGACGGAATACTAGGCGGAATCATCGAAATCTCAACTTCCATCATTCTGGGTACCATCATTAACACCTTCGGTTGCTGAGAATGGCGAGGATGTCAAACCGGCAAAGCTCAACCCGATATGTCCGGCGTCAACACCTGAGAACAAGCATGGGTACTCCTTGAAAGGGCTTGTGACGGTTCATTTCACAGAAGAGAAAGATGAAAAGGCAGGAGATATGGTTCGCATATGTCCAAGCTGCAAGAAGGCTCTTAGCAACGGACTTAAGGCTATGCGTGGGTCTTTCAACCACTCCAAATGGACACAACTAACTCATATTCTTAGTGGCCAAGCCCTGTGGACACGTTATCTGCAAACGATGCGTAGACCAATTCATGACTGCAGACAAAGGCGCAGACCCGCACTCTACTGATCCATCTGAGTCAGAACGGGTAGGAAAGGTGTTTTGCTATGTATGCGACGCGGATTTAACCAACAAAAGAGCAAGCAAGGAAGGAAAGAAGGATAAGGATAAAATACGGCCGGGCTTGGTCGAGATATCGTCTGAGGGGACCGGATTTGCCGGTGGTGGGAAGAATATGGCCTCCAAGTCGGGAACGGCTTTTCAGTGTTGATAGAGAATAAATAATACAGAAGCGGTCTTAAAAGTATCCGGTAATGCGGCTGGCCCGGAAAGTCGAAAAGACCATTCTTCGATTAGTTCATTCCCTCTGGTGGAAACTATCTAACTCACGTACAAGGCGCTGTTATCATATGGGGAATTACTATTTACTAGGAGTTCTTTGTAATATCTCTTAATTGCTACCATTCTGAATTACAGCTTGATAAAGTTCGGCTATTTTTAGTGCAATAATTTTATTGGCTGAGCTTAAATCATTTAAGGTAAGTCACGTGCTACAAGTATTTGTTGACGTTTTTTACTATATAAAAATGTGAAGATGGAGCTCTGATAAAGAACTTCCATATTATACCAGATTCCTGGACTAAGTTCTGTAACTGAAATAGAGTAATAAAAGATACTTGCATTAAATATAATCATTCCAGGTACTAATAGATGTGTGAGTTTTTCTCCTGAGTATATGGAGTATATCAGGCATCTATATCCCTTCAGCTCACTTGCGAAGAATATTTTTTACTCTTGGCCCAGTTATAATAATTTCAAGATATTCAAGTTTATTAATTTAACGTTTTTTAAAAAAGGCCTCATACTAGTAACTGACTCATTTAGGTAACATCATCTTTATGTACCAAATATAAAGTAGACAAGGAGGCTGTATTTAGTTGGGCTTAAAGATAAGTGCTAGTTAAATTTATAAAGATAAAGAGTAATATGGAAGCTGACTAGAAGTATAGATTATTCCAAACTAACTCATCGATAGACTAATGTCTAAACAGTGAATGGTTTTTATTGAGATTTGCATACTACAGACTGTTAAAGTGAGAGATGTGTTGTCTGTTATTAAAATAACCAGACACAACGTTAGCCTCTGTCCTCTACAGTGCAAACTATGTCCTAGTGAATAAATCTCTTAGCGCAGTATTGTCTGCAATTATGTGTTCCTCGCTACACTACTATATAAATTCCTTCTCTAGTTGATCTTGAGTAACTATCAACCATCGTCAACAACCAGGTCCGGCCCCAGAGCAAAAGTAAAAATGCCTGCACAGCATCGTAAGTTACCTCATATGCCTAAATATGCGTCCTCGCTAACTCTTCTAGCCTACCTGAAGCTCAAGCTGCCAGAGAACGCGCCGTTTGTGTTGAAACCCTCTCCAGGAAAGGGATGGGGCGTCTTTGCAACGAAAGACCTCAAGAAAGGAGAATTAATCTTGAGAGAGGATCCTCTCTTCGTTATCCGAAAGCCCATTGATAAGTCCATAGATTTGGCGGTCCTTGCAGGTTTTCAGAGACTGAAGCCGGCGGATAGACAGCAGTTCCTGTGCCTCCGCGAGAATAGTTCCAAAATATACACCAACATGACGGATGCCTTCTATGGCAACAATATGACAGTGTCAAGCGTCGTTAAGCTCAAGGACAGTGAGCATCCTGCCCGCGGCATGTTCATCCTCCAGCCGAGATTCAACCATTCGTGTGTCGCCAACTGCAAGGCTCCCTTTGACGGAAAGGAGTGCATCTCAACCTATGCAATCAGAGATGTAGCTGCTGGCGAAGAGCTCACCATCTGTTACGATGGTAGCCTCACATTCTATCCCGCGAAGGACCGCCACGACGCCCTGGGCTTTGTATGCGATTGTCCAGCGTGTCTGCCTGGGACTGGCTTTCAGAAGCTCAGCGAGGCTCGACGAACGCTCCTCCGGGGGCTCATGTACCTGCAGGACGGTGAAGATATAGACAGGAAAAAGCACAGCCCCGGGTCATCGATCATCATGGATCCGAAGCTGAAGAAGGCAGCCGAACAGTCCAGAATCACCCTCGCTAATAGGTTCATCTACCAGCTCCTGGTGCTGTTTCTCTTGGAGGAAGAAGGGATGCTGGATATCTACACCCTCAAGTCGCTCCGCCGCAGACTCGATAGGACCGTCAACCTCTTCCAGGAGGAGAGAAATGCACGAATCGCCAGGCTCGCCATGAGACGCAAGACCTGGCTGAGGAAGTTCCTGACGGCCTTTAAGCTGTACGGACAGGAAGACGGCGCCGATTTCTTCGCTTCGATGTATTTTGGAAAGAAAGGCGGCACGCACACTGTCTTTGTCTAGATGAGAAGACCCCATCTCAAGCCCATCCTGATCATCCAGTCCGTCCTGTCCATCTCAATCATCGAGTGAAGTCCTTTTTTGTAACTAAAATAAATCGATTGTGGCTTGAAGTTTGTGGCGTTTGGATTTTGTATCTTTTTTTTTCTTTTCCGGTTTCGATGAAGTCATGATCTTCCAAGGCCAGCAATCTCCAGACATCCAGCGATGAAATAACAAATACAGACACCTTTCAATTGACCGACTGACCGATTCTGTCGATGGCAAGATGCACGTCACTGTACAGCTCAGCCTACTCCTGTCTCTCGCTTCCTCGCTCCCCCTGGTCTCGGCTATCCCACAGCACGATGGCCAGGCATATACATTCCCCTCGACCGGCCGCAGTGCCACTGCAGACACAGATCCAGTGCTAGAGGTCCGACAGGGCGCATACAGACCGCCGTCAGCATGGACAAGGCTGCGGGACTCGATCGTTGAATCGGTGTGGGGGGTTCCGCAGCGTGGAAAGGACAGTGAGACGAAGACGGGGAAGCAGTCAGAGGCGGCGTCAAAGGCACCAGCGACGCTGCAGGCGAGATACGGAGAGGATGTGGTCCTTAGATTTACGATCAAGACCCAGGAGGAAATGAAGGCGCTGGTCGAGGCATCGAACATTCTATTTCTTGATGTCTGGGGCACGCATGATGACGGGGTAGATATTCGTCTCTCCAGGGATGTGGTATGCCCTTCTTTTTATCCCTTGCCTATTCGTAAGTAACATAAGTTGATACTGATAGCGTGTAGATTCCATCTCTCCTCGGGCTGCTTCCCCCGTCTCTACAGACCTCCCATGTCCCATTGATCCGCGATCTGGCGCAGGCTATATACGAGTCGTACCCGAAGAACAACCCATCCTCACCATCACATCCGGGAGCTACAACCCGCCGCTTCTCTCCGTCTGCCAGCACGCCGGAATCACAACCTCACGAAACCAAGAACATCTTCTTCCAGGACTACCAGCCCCTCTCAGTCCTTCTTCCATGGATGCGCCTGCTCGTGTCCATGTTCTCCTCCCACACCACCTTGATCAGCGTGGGCACGACAGCTGAGGGCCGCGATATACCTGCCCTCCGGGTCGGCGTACACCCGACAAACAACGCACAGCAAGCTCCCAGACGCCGAACAATCGTCATCAGCGGCGGTGCTCATGCCCGCGAATGGATCAGCGTCTCCACAGTCTCATACATTGCATACTCTTTCATAACAGGCTACGGGAAGTCCCGATCCATCACCAAACTACTAGAACAATTCGACTACGTCTTCATTCCCACCGTCAACCCAGACGGATACGTATATACCTTCTCTACCGACCGTCTGTGGCGCAAAAACCGACAATCGACTTCCCTCTCCTTCTGCCCCGGAATCGACCTCGACCGCTCCTGGGGATTCGAATGGGATGGTAACGCGACTCGTAGTAACCCCTGCTCGGAGAGCTATGCAGGCGAGGGGCCGTTTGAGGCCATCGAAGCCCGCGAAATCGCCGACTGGGCCCGCAAAGAAGTGACGGAGAACAACGTCCATTTTGCTGGGTTTGTAGATCTGCACTCCTACTCGCAGCAGATCCTGTATCCATACGGCCACTCGTGCGCCCATCTACCCGCCAACCTAGAAAACCTAGAAGAGCTAGGTGCAGGTCTAGCGAAGGCCATTCGTCGGTCGTCGCGAGAGATATATGACACTAAGGCTGCATGCAGAGGTATCGTGGCGTCCGGTGCTAGGGAAAAGGGCACCAATGAACCAGTTGCCTCGTATGCACTCGAAAGCACGGCCGGGAGTGCGCTGGACTGGTTCTACCACGACCTCGACGTACGGTTCTCATACCAGATCAAGCTGCGGGACCGAGGGAGCTATGGTTTCCTGCTACCGAGAGAACATATCGTCCCGACCGGCAAGGAGATCTACCACGCTGTTGTAGCTATGGGGAAGTTCTTGGTTAGCCCACATATCCTGGAGGAGGAAGTGGACGAACCCCATGCCGGAGAGCAGACACAGGACAACAGCTACGACGAGGATGGAGATAACTTATTCCGCGCCCAGGGAGGCGATCCTCAGGTGCGCTTTACTAGAAGGAATATTGGCGCGCATGATGACGATTCCGAATAGCTTCACTCTTCTCTTTCTACCTGATGTTTATATTTGGTGTATATTTGTGTATAAACTTTGGTTTCCTGGCCATCTACTTGGTTAATCTGATGTCTCTTCTCGTCTCTTCTCGTCTCTTCTCGTCTGATATCAAAATGTGGATCAGATAAGAATCCCAAGCTTTCTTCTGCTCCACTTTTTCCCTTTAACTTCTCGCCGCTTTGACCGCCACAGGGAAAAAAAGGTCGCTTCTTCACGTCCTGATCTCGATTCAACCGACATGAGAGAGCGGAAGAGGAGGAGGGAGAAAGCTGCTCTCCCGGCCAATGGGGTCGTTTCCATACCGCTGCCAACCATCTTACTCTTGTCGCGTGCGGGAAAAGCCACTTCTGCCCCTCATCTTTGCTTTTCTTCCGGCAGCATCGTCCTCCCCTGCCACGTTCTCCACACTGGCAGTTCCGCATGGCAGTGGCCGGCCAGCGGTTGCCGAGCAGGTTTTAGTGGCCTTATCTCGTGGTCCTTTCCGCCGCGAGCGAACCGCGTCTATCCAAGATGTGCGAGGAAGCGAAGATATTCTTAAAGACCGCACCGGCTCGTATTCAGCACAGCTGAATTTCTTCGACGTCCAAATAAAAAGGAATAAGAGGAGATAAAAAGGAATAACAGAAGTTGGCACACGCCTGACTCTGTTTCCGAAAGTCTGCATATTCCTTTTGGGAGAGGGGCACAAGCGTACCTTTTTCACTGTGACACCCGCGACGTCAACTTTGCACCCGCGGCAGAGGACGAACATGAAAATTTAGATTGGTCTCAATATAGGCTGAAAATATATCAACAATGCCGAGTCCAGCCTCAACGGAAGAACAGCTTCTGGCTGTTGACGGAGACACCAAGAGGCCGAGGTGGGCTATCGTTGAGAAGGCTGAAAGGTCACACCGTCGTGTACCGGGATTGAGAAAGATACCACTGCCCGCGCTGGCTATTATACTGTTCGTTGCATTTATTAATATATTGGTTTGGATTGCAGTCGGGATTGTGTTGGTAAGTTTGTACATTGATTCAAACAGGCTGCAAGGTGCTAACCGAGGACCAGGCATACCATCCGTAAGCTTGCCATCACCAGTACTATGCTCTCCGCTGGCTTACGGTGACTGACAAAGTCTGTTATGCATAGATTCCTTGCATCAACGGCTGCTCTTGCATATTCACTCGGTTTAAGACATGCTCTTGATGCAGACCATATATCCGTAAGCGGTCCATAACCCTTCTTGGTTATTCATTGGTATGCTAACGTTCTCTATAGGCTATTGATTTAATGACGCGGCGTCTCCTTGCAACTGGCCAGAAAGCAGTTACAGTAGGGACCTTCTTCTCCCTTGGTCACTCAACGTAAGTTATTTCTAAAAAGGTGTAACCATGAGCTAGTCGTCTAATATACCTAGTATTGTCATCGTCACCTCGATTGTGGTGGCAGCCACCGCAGCAGCAGTATCAGATAAGTTCGACAAATATGGCTCAATAGGTGGTATCATCGGGAGCTCCGTCAGCTCCGCATTCCTTATTCTGCTAGGAATCATGAATGGGTATATCTTGTATAAACTCATTCTACAGATGAAGAAAGTCCTCAATAACAGAGACGGGGGAGAAGAAATGTGGAAAATTGAGGGAGGAGGTATTCTATTCTCCATTCTCAAAGGGATGTTCAAGATAATCGACCGGTAAGTTAAATCTTGCACCAAGCATAGGCTCAATAGAAGGCACTGACAACCGAGCATTTAGACCTTGGAAAATGTACCCACTTGGAGTCTTGTTTGGACTGGGTTTCGACACATCTTCGGAAGTTGCTCTTCTTGGGATATCCTCCATCCAAGCATCAAAGGGAACAAGTATCTGGTTAATCATGATACTCCCCATTTTGTTCACGTGTATGATTCATTATCCTCAATGCACTTTTGGTATTCACTGCTAATCTGCTTCATAGCTGGTATGTGTCTGATCGACACTATCGACGGAGCTCTCATGCTCTCCCTATACGTTCAACCAGCAACACACTTTCTACGCTCAAAGTCGCAATCATCATCGTCAATTTCGGCGCCAATTGTAGCGGATGGGCCTCCATCACAGCCTTCCGCAGCTGAGGAGCCCATATCCCGTAATCCACGAGATCCGGTCGCCTTTCTGTATTACTCCATAGTTCTAACTTGTCTGACCGTTGTAGTTGCCATTGTGATTGGGATTATCCAGCTCCTGACTCTCCTGCTAAACGCCTTGCAACCACATGGAAAGTTCTGGGACGGCGTCCAGGTTGCTGGCGACTATTACGATGTCATTGGCGGCGCCATCTGCGGGCTTTTCATTATTTTTGGAGGCTTGAGCGTTCTCATTTATCCACGGTGGCGGCGGTGGGTAGGGAAGAAGAACAACCTCCCTAGAGATAGCACTGGCGATGGGGTCCAGATTGATGAAGAGAGTGGGATCAGTGGCCTGAACTACAATGCACCAAATGCGGGAAGCCCGTCCAATTTTAGGGCGGGTGAAGATCCTTTGAAAACCTCCAAAACTGGGACCGTTGTTGGTGCGGACCTTGCTTGAATGCTACCCATGCTAATGATTATCGATCATGGATCGGATACGATGCAAGATTCACTAGCCACAGTGATGGACATGACGATCAAGCATAGGCTTATGGAGCATTTTAAGTGTAATTATCGCACGGCCTACAACGTTGTAAGATAAGATATCCCATAAGAACCCAGGGAGAGGCCCAGTTATATAAGATTGAGATACGAGATGATATGCTGATCAATCGGAATTCTTATTTTCAACTCATATTGTTTCGTGTGTTATGCAGAAATACGGTTAGTATAATCATGTTTTATGAAAAGTGCAGAGAAATGTTATACTATTATATACATGTCCATTCTCGAGGGGCTGAGATGTATCAAACAAGGCTATTGCGTATATATATATATTTTAGATAAAATGCATAGTATTAACAGTTAAAATTAAGTTGTGAGTAAAGAAATGAAGTGAGAGTTCATGAAGCACTGCTTCAATATGTTTTGGGCATCAGAATTCAAAGATGAACCGCTTAGTTCCAGAATCTGCCGAAGGTCTTGCGCCAATGGTCGGTACCGAAGTACTTCTTCCAGAAATCATCAAAGTTGAAGTCATCGTTGGGGAATGGAGTGTGAGGGTGCTGAGGAACGGGGGCGGGAGCGGGAGCGGGCTGGCCTGGGGCTGGTTCTTGGGGTTCAGATGGCTCTTGAGGCTCAGATGGCTGTTGAGGCTTGGATGGCTGGGATGGCTTGGGTGGCTGGGATGGCTGGGATGGCTTCTTGCCGCCATTCTTTGCGTCGCCGTTGTTGATGAGGATGTTGGTACGGGTACCTGGGCCAGGGTTGGTGACAGAAGAGGTACCGAGTTGCTTCAGACGGTCGCAAACAGCGGAACCAGAGATACCCTCAAGAGCCATAATGTAGGCGCCAAGACCAGCGACGTGAGGAGAAGCCATGGAGGTACCAGACATAGACTGGGAACCGCCGCCCGGACGGGTAGAGACGATGTTGGAACCAGGAGCGAAGAGATCAACTATACCAAATTTAGCCATGATCAATTTTTAACTACATGATGTAGAAAAACTTACCAGCAGGACCCCAGTTGGAGAAAGAGGAGCGTTCGTCATTCTCAGCGGAGGCACCAACGGTGCAGACAGTGTCTTCGGAAGCAGGGGAGCTGGTGCGAGCATCCTGGTTATCGTTTCCGGCAGCAACAGCAAGGAACATGCCTTTCTGGACGGCCTGAGCGGCAGCACGGTTGAGGGCAGAGCTGGAGCCTCCACCAAGAGACATGTTTATGACAGCCTTATCGGTACCACCATTCTGGCTAGCATGCTGGGCACACCAGTTGATGCCAGCAATGATACCACTGGTAGGGCCGCTGCCATTGTTGTCCAAAACCTTGACTGCAACGACCTTGGCCTTCTTAGCAATACCAAAGGTCTTGCCGACCATGGTACCAGCAGTGTGAGTGCCGTGGCCGTTTCCATCCTTGTCGTAACCGTCCTCGATCATGTTGGTACCCCAGGAAGCACGGCCCTCGAAGTCTTCGTGGTGAATATCGACACCAGTGTCGACGCTATAGACAGTGATACCCTCACCAGCGGAGCTATCGTAGGTATAATCTTCGGTTCCGGGGCGTTGGCTGGAGATACGGGCAAGACCCCAAGATGGGACGTCATTTTGCGTAAGTTCTCCGTGGATAGTGATGGTAGTGTCAGGCTCTACAAACATGACCTGAAGCAGTATTAGGCTCTGGTGTGGAAATGGGAATGGCACTGGTCACAAACCTTGGGGTCATCGGAGATATCTTTAATGGTATCTTCGTCGAAAAGTCCGGCGTATCCCATCATGCTGCCGAAGCCATATTTGTGTCTCACTCCGGCATTATCGAGAAGGCCACGGCGGGTAACGTTGTGAGTATGGATGGACTGGACCCAGCTCTGATGGTGAGTGAAATCTTCTTCAGTGGTGCCATCCTTCATCACAACAATGTAGGAGTTGGGAATGGTCTTTGCATGACCCATAGAAAGAATGTGGCCAGCATTGGCCGCGGACACAGCCGCAAGAGAGATAGAAATGAATCTGAAAATACCCATTGTGAAAGAAAATAGAAAAGCAAAAGACTGAAAAAGAATGTAAAAGAATGTAAAGAGTGTGATACCAGGACACTGGTGTAAAGAGTGTAGATAGTTGGACCGTGGTTGTCGTTCAATTCGAGTGAGGAGGAAGAGGAAGAATTGACGATTTATATAGATATCATCCTCCTCCCTGAGCTCGAATATCGAACTCATACCATGTATGGCAATGCTAGTGGGTCTCAAGAAAACCCATGTAATAAAACCATCGCATCCTAACCCATTCGGAAAAATATCCTTGTGTATATATACGAATGCCCACACCTATAAGTGAGAGAATGGCGCGAGCGGACTTCACCAGGATTGGCATGCCCACAAAGGTAACGTGGATAGAGAGCTATAGGACAGGTTGCTAACCGCCGCCAAGGGGCAGGCATCTCAAGGGATAACGATGAGGTAAGATGGAGCCCATGGGTCCAGCATATGTATAAGTCAGGTCCCCGAAGCAATAATATTATTGCATGTACCAAACCTTCTATATTGGCAAGGTGATATAGACGGGACCACCGTGACTTGCAGGCGATTGGCTGCGGGTATATCCAGGTCAATTTCAGGGGGTAACGAGATTTATTATAGGCTACCAACGCCCTTTTCAAGCTGCAACAATAGTGAGCTTTCATTGGAATTCTCAGAGCTGAATCGGGGATACTGAAAATGGGATCATAATCTAATGCAATCAAAACGAAGAACATTAATTCTGATTTAGGTTTATCTCGTTGAGTGTTTGAATGCGTACATAGTATACACAGCCTTCTTGTACTCCGTACAATGGAGGATATGCATGTGCCAGCGGAGAAGCACTGAAGCTGAAACAGAAATCCGTTTACAGAGCTCCATATTGTCCCAGGAATAACACCAAATTGTGAATATTCCTCAAGACATAATCTCTTTTGGTAGGGGATGTTCCCTGCGTAATCCTTGCACATGTAAGGGGGAAGCTCTGGCCAGCTACGCCATACTTATCATTGATGGATTTTAATTCCAGCGATCACTCAAGCAAGGGATTTTTTTTAACCCTGGTGTACGTTTATGCAGCACGGGTTGATCAAAAGTAAACGGCCGGGAAGTTATTGCCAGTAAAGCCCAACAATACAATAACCTTTAAGAACTCCCCCTTACGCCAAGCCTAACAGGGAGTGGAGTGAGTGGTCAGACATGGTGCATGAAGTGGATGTCCTGCATATAGACTGCCAGTCTCGAAAACGAAGATATGGATCATGGCTGGGTTTCATGAAAACAAGCAATCGTCCGAGAATTATCTGGTCCAGTGTCTTGCAGGGCGGTGCGAGTGTGCAATGCCAGGGCGACACATACAAGAATTGAACGAAAAAATACTGCAAGTTGCATTTTTTCCTGCATAGACAGCAGACATGCAATTCCGGCGCTTTGAATTATACATCAAGGGGGAAGTTATATAATCGGGGTCCCCGTGTATCATGCCCAAAGTCCAGGTGGAACGACGAAATTATGATATAATGGCGAGTTGGACGTTGGCGAGTTGCAATGGCAAGACACTTGCCACAAGTATCCATTTGGTTCCTGCGCTAAAGCAGCTTAAGCTAGTGGCACACGGCTGAGATTGGAACCACAAAATAATATCCACGATTATATCATATAAAATACCGTTATTATTAAACCTGACTCCCAAAGAACTCGAGTTGTGAATATTTAGGAAGAACATACCGCTTCATTGCCAGAATCTTCGGTCAAAACTCCGCATGCCAAGCCTGTGAGGAAAAATTTCTCCTGAAACATTCACACCCGCGTCAAGAACATGATTCATGCGACCGAGGAAAAGCCTTCTTTTAGACATTTTTATGGAGTTGACCTTATCCTTCAATTCCCATGATCCAAGACTCTATCACACGTTCAAGCCAGCAATGTGGCTTAGCGAATAGAGAACCTTGCATGTCAAGTGTCACTCTGCACAAGCGCGACCTTCATGGGTTAATTCACCGACGTCTTGGCTTTTTGTTCCTGGCATGGATAAAATGCCCCTATGAAGGCCCTTGTAACTTGATGCAGGCTATTTCGCCGGTAATGAGTTGACACCGTTATTGCTGCAAAGAAAGTCACCGGGTTGAAAATACCTATTATGCACTCCGTATGCAGTTTGGGAAGAAATTCTGTAAAGAGTAATACTCCGTACCGCACTCTGGACATACAATATCTTCGCTTTCAGGAGACTGAATGGAGAAGTCCGTGTCAAACTCTTAATTGGTACCGAGTACTCCGTACTCCCTACTCCATTGAGGTGATTGCAAACATGAAAGAAGAACCCGAATTCTGGTCCCGTGTTTACTCCGTATACATACAACTCGCCAAAGTAGCAAGATCTGTCATTCCTTGGGTTCCGTTTCCTGAAGTAGAGTTTTATCGGGGATGCATTCTTCACTATCATCAATGCAGTAGCTCGCTGAGCCCAACACCCTTTAAGACCAGGGTTCAATTAGGACCGAAGCCTATGTAGCCTTCCTGGTCTTTATACTAACCATAGGGTGACCATTTGACACTATCATGATCCTTTCCAGTGAATAATATATCAAATTATGAAATACTTATTCCAGATGCGTGACGGGATCAGAACTTCCTAGACTTTATTATCCGTTGAAGGGCCTTTTTTTCCCGATGTATTCTGCATATGTTGACGTGGAAAGGAGTTACGGGATCCATTGAACCAGGCTTCCAGGTCTTGATCCTAAATATCCCATTCAATGGACGCGGAGCGTGGGGCCGGATAAAGGGGAGTTTGTCGTTAATCTGATACTCCGGTGGCCCGCCATTAGCTTCTAGCTGAACGCGGTTCGAAGCGACGGTTAAGCTCCATGAGAACTCTGAAAGCGAGTACGTTCTCGAGAAGTTTTTATTTTAAGAAGCAGTACCATACACATAGCCTTGGGTTCAATCCATCTGCTCTAAAATGTTCTGTTTCTCTTTGAAATTTTCGACGTCGAAAGATTTTCCAAGTCGACAAAATAAAGAATACCACGTGACGTATTATCGGAATAAATTTCTTCCTTTATCGCAATTCACGTGACAAGATATCAAATTGAAACTCTTGAAATAACGACAAAAACTTGAATTTGAGCGTGAAGAGCGAACAACTTTTCTTCATCCTCCATTCCGCATGATATCGCCAGGAGGAAGCTTATAAAGTGCTTCGTGATGTGACTTCCTGTTGACGGTGGTTTTATCTTGTAGCTGTTCTATATTGTCGATGACAGGTTTTTGTTGGAAATATCCATCTGGATACTTCTCTTCTAGCTCCTGGTGTTATCTCTGTGATTCTTCGAGCCATTGAACCCCCTGTGTTTTTCATTGACTGCACACTGTATATATTTATTGAAGGCGCTGCTATGAATTCGAGTTATATTGATTTGCTGTTGAATCTTGAATCTTGCCCTTCCAGCTTCACATCACATTCTTATCGAAATGGGAAGCCGATAGCGTTCTCTGGCGATAATGGAAGACAGTGTATCTCCAAGTTCACCGGTTGCAGATGATGGAGGGATGATTGATCTCAGTTCATGCCCTACTATCTTTGTCCTTCCCACCCATATATCCCTGGAAGAGCTCCATTCGATCGAGAGTATCCTTTCGAGATGCGGTGCGCCATTGACTTATGATATCACAGAAGCGCGACTAGCGATTGGTAAGGTCTCCCATGAGAAACGTGCAGTGTTGGAACTTCGTTCAAAAGGGCTTTGGACAGAAAGTGTACCACTGGTAACAGAAGTTGAAGAGACTGCTCGGAAGCGGCGCCGACTTGATGACGACGATAAGAGCATTCAAGTTGTCAACTTAAACTGGATACACGAGTCGCTGAAAGCAAAACGGCCTCTACCAATTGATCCTTTTATTGTTTATCAAGGCCATACGATACCAAAACCGCCTACTTTAACTATAGGGGAAACGTCTTCTAACTTGGGCTCACCGTGTGACTCTAAAGTTCGGGATGTTTCTGCGAAACAAAGCCCTGCTAAGAGCATTCTGGAAAGGGCGAGAGAGGATGTAGCGTCTTCTCCAACACAATTTATCCCGTATTCTCCGCCTCGTCGAATGAAAGTCACATCAAGCAGCCCTTCCATCCAGAAACAGAGACCAAAATTATACCGTGCATCTACATCTGACCTTGAGGGAGAATCTATCCCGGATCCCCCAGAGTGGGTGCGCAATAATGTTGTATATTCATGTTGCCGCTCTACCCCGCTGCACCCACCAAACGAAGAATTCATAAACCAGCTACAAATGGTCAAAAAGATCAGAGAGTTAACCTTGGACGAAGTTGGAATTCGTGCATATAGCACTTCCATCGCTTCGCTGGCAGCATATCCGCATAAACTGAAACTTCCCGAGGAAGTTGTGTCACTACCAGGTTGTGAGAACCGAATCGCGAATTTGTTCGCAGAGTGGAAACATAGTAAAAATGGAACTTTGGACTCCGCCACGCCACTCACTACTGACCCAGCACTGAGCGTCATCCATTCATTCTATAACATTTGGGGCGTTGGAGCTAAATCCGCTAGGGAATTTTACTACCAGCGACAGTGGCGAGATTTAGATGATATTGTCGAGCAAGGATGGGATACGTTATCTCGTGTCCAGCAGATAGGAGTGAAGTACTACGATGAGTTCCTGGCTGGAATCCCAAGGGAAGAGACGGCATCAATTGCCGCGACGATATGGCGCCACGCAAAGCGTGTGAGACCAGATGCTGATTTTGATGGCGAAGGAGTCGAATATATTATTGTTGGAGGCTATCGGCGAGGAAAAGAAGTAAGCGGTGATGTAGACGTTATCCTTACCCATCGAGACGAGAGAGTCACATCCAACCTTGTCTTCGATGTCGTTGCTAGCCTCGAGCAAGAAGGATGGATTACACATACGTTGGCCCTGCATCTCACAAATACCAATCGTGACCAGCAGACTTTACCATATCGCGGGGAAGCAAGCGGAAAGCCTAGATTTGACAGCCTCGATAAAGCTCTGGTGGTCTGGCAGGACCCTCACTTTGAAAATACCCCGTCATCGTCCCCATCGTCTGAGCTTGAGTTCCCCGAGGACTGGCAGTCAAATTCCCGCGGGTCAAAGGGAGAAATAGGAAAAGCAAAAGAGAGCAAAGGGAAAATGAAGCTACAAGATCATGCCCATCAAGGTACGAGCCCTGGTGTCATGGCCAAAGAGCTTGAAACAGCAACCGCGCGAATCGCGGAAAATCCCCGAAAGACAAACCCAAATCTCCACCGGCGTGTTGATATCATAGTATCTCCGTTCCGTACCATAGGATGCGCAGTTCTTGGATGGTCAGGAGATACAACGTTTCAACGTGATTTGCGTAGGTATGCAAAAAAAGTACACAACTGGAAATTTGATTCTAGCGGTGTACGATCTCGAGACGGAAGCGGAGGGAGGATCATTGACCTTGAGAGCAAAGGAAAGACATGGCAGGAGAGAGAGAAATTGGTTATGGAAGGATTAGGAATTGGATGGAGGCCGCCAACAGAGAGGTGTACGAGATGAACTCCTTTGCACTCACTTCTCTGCCAATGACTTAAGGAGCACGTCACTGGGCGGGGCGGGATCCAACAGCTAACAGCTCTGACCAGGGATCGGAGCAACCCCCCCATATTGAAACATACTATGTATACATATGGATACTATACATATATGACATGTGATATATATAGCTCTCACGCCCATCCGTTTTTGGGTTTCGGGTTAAACTCCTGGATATTCTGAAACGGGGGTGGATCAACCTAACTGGATTGCTTTGCGAAAACGATTCCGCTCACCCGACATGCACTGTGACAACATAGTTGAATTTGCGATGGGTACGTGGAAGTAACAGATATATATTAATATATCAGGTTATAAACCGGAGGGAAGGGTAGAGCCCGACGTCTAGCTCCAGAATTAATTCCATTTTGTCAGGGCGGGAAGTTGATGAACATAAATGTATAAGAGGGGGTTGAGTTGAATAGTAGCTTGTACATATGGAGTAAACCAAAGGGTAGGAAAGCAAATAGTATAAAGGCGATCAATGTCCCCTGCGCAGAAGAACCGGTCTCTCCTAGCAAGTAGACAAAAAAAAAGGGGCAAAAGGGCGATCTAGAAGGCGAACAGAGCGATGAAAGGAAAATGAGGATGGGGAAGAGCAAAAAAGCTGGCTGCTAAATCGATCCAAATCCAGGGGGAATAAAAAGGGGGCTGGAAGAGCGTAAAAGCTGCATCCCACAGAAGTGTAATGGTCATATCAAGAACAAGAAATGATAAAAGAAAAGCGAAAGTAAGAAGGAGGCATATGGGGAAGATATTATACTACATTCAAGAGCAAGATACTCAAGTCATTGGCCGTGAACTTGCCATTTCTCCATATCGTCCTCTGCCTCTTGTCGTGTCATAAGCATTAACAACCCTCATCTGGCCACCTTCATCGGCCTGACTGAAAGCATAACCTCTCTGTTTGCGCATGCGCTGTACCTGTCTAACCTTCCGGATAGCTTTTTGGAACTGCTCCATGCGCGGCCTGTAATCCTGTACGTTGTACTTCTGGATTTCTTGGACATGGTGATAGCTTTGCGGGTAGTACATGCGTTTGGCGTACTTCCAAGCAAAATCACGAACAAGACAGAGGCAGGGTATGAGAACTGCCATGATCCAGACTGTTGGGAGTGGGTAGAGGTGTGGGATGAGGTCGATATATTCAAAGGAAAACCCAATTTTAGGAGCGGCGTATGCGTATGCTGGAATGAAACCGAGCCATACTATCAATGAGCCTGGGATGGCAATGACGGTATATTTGGTCCAGACATTGGTGACCAAAGCGGCTTTGCCTAGAACGGTTGCTAGAACGGCAGTGTAAAGAGCTGTACCCCATACCCAGAGGCCGGATGTAGTGCCGTCTTGCGTGGGCATGTCGTTTTTGAAGATTTGTCGAGAGATAAGATAGGCAATGAGGGAGTGATAGAAGCCGTTCCCAACCCAGGACCAGAAACTGTGCATTTTGAAAAAGGTGCCTTTCTGGCCAAGCTGGTAAAGTTGAGGGTATCGATCCAGAAGTCTCGCAGAGATGAACTGGTCGAATATTCCCATGGCGAAGGGAGGGAGAACCGTGAATAAAACGTTATATAATGAAAGCGTCCAAGATTCGTAAATAACCTGTCCTGAGAACGAGTTTTCAAAAGCATACTACATTAAGGGTAAGTTGTTAGCAGTGCATCGAATATTTGTCGTGTAGGTAGAGAATGAAGTCTTACCCAAAACTGCGTCATGTAAAGAACGATATTCTTGTAGAACGAATATAGAATAACCTTGCTAACTCGTGAATAACTCCAGGAGCCGTGAACCAAGAGTAATTTTCGAAGATAACGGAATTGACCAATTGCAATATCAGCACTTCGTGCTGCTTGAAGACCTTCCATACCGCTTATACCAACGCCAACATGTGCTGCTTGAATCATAGAGACATCATTGGCGCCGTCACCGATGGCAAGCAGAAGGGATTTGAGATGGCGTTTTACAAGTTTCACAACAAGAGCTTTCTGGAGCGGAGAGACACGGCTGTCAAGAATCATTAGTTACGAATGGTAGAAGAGTATGAGGATATATATAGGAGCGACGTACCAGCAAATCACTGCTTTACACATAATGGCAAGATCCAAAAACACCTTCTCCAGTTCCTTTTCAAGGGCATAGGTAAGTGACTTTCCATCAATGATAAGAGCTAGTGTTTCGACATCGGCAGAGTTGGCTTGACTTTTGACTTGATCCAGCTTCTTTACCAAATTATCACGGGTACCTTGGGCATCTTCCTCGTTAACGATGAGAAGAGTCATGTCTTCGGAAATCAACTTGCAACTCATGCCGATATTTATGGCTGTCTCTTGTCGATCACCTGTAAGAACCCAGACTTTGATACCAGCCTGTTGTAAAGTGTGAATGGTATCAGGAACGCCATCTTGAAGTCGATCCTCAATAGCCGTTGCACCAAGAAGGAAAAAGTCTTTTTCGATAAGTTCGGCAGCTTTGTCTAGCTCTTCCTGTCTGTTTCCGCTGACGGTAGTAGAAGCTTTGTTGAAGACCTGCCACCACTCTTGAAACTCTTCTTCGGAGATTTCTCGCATTGCAAGGCAAAGAGTTCGGAGACCTTCTGAAGCGTATTCCTCTAGATGCTGCAGGGTCGTTTCTACGATAGGGTTATTCTGACCCAGGCGTTCGAGTATCACTGTGTCGGCCCCTTTGCAGTAGATCCTGATTTTACCGTCCGGACATCTGAATATTGTCGACATACGTTTCCTAGTTGAGTTGAATTCGCAGACGGCCAACAGTTCAAACTCCTGTTCTACCCCTTGAGCGGAGATACCAACAAATTTTGGCTTTCGGTTCGTGAATTGATATCCTAGCATGACGGCACCCTCAACGAGAGCACCTTCATCCGGGGAAGCTGCCTGATATTTGATATCACCTGGTCTGTCCTCGTTTCGTTCAGGAATAACAGTATGACAGGTGGCAAGTAGTGTGAGAAACTGTATGATTGCTTCTCGGGTAGGATGGGACTCAATGTTTTTCTTTAGTTGCTTGAAGTCATACATGGCCGTTTCGGAATCCTCGTTATATCCCGCTCTTCGGTCTTCGGGCACGACTTCAGCATACTGGATACCACCAATGGAGCATTGTCTAAACTCCATCTGATTGCAAGTGAGGGTACCAGTCTTGTCGGAAAAGATGTATTCGATTTGACCCAGTTCTTCAACAAGGGAGGAGGTTCGACAATTCGACGGGGTATCAGATGGTTCATAGTAGATATCGAGATCGGAGTTGATGAGAAAGGCATGGTAGTATTTGACGATTTCGATGGTCACGAAGAGGGAGATGGGGACGAGATTAGAGTATAAGACCCAGTAAGTGAAGATGTCGGAGAAGAATTGCTGAGCCAGGTTGACGTTGCTATAGTCCAGGTAAGATTTGTTCTGAGAAGCGGTAGTACGGATGACCAAGTCGCCGACTGAGCTTATCAAACTGAGGGCGACAAGAATTCCGACCAGCATGAGAATCTGCAGATTGACCATCCGTTCGACGGCCGTACGCTTGATTGGAGTTGCGGTGGCATTTCTCATCAGCTTAGTTTCGTGGCCGGTGAAGACGACGACGCCATGAATCCAGGGGGTGTTGCGCAGAGTGGCTCCTCGAAGAAGCAGCTGGTCTGGGGCGAGAGGAAGTTCCTTCTCACCTCCGCCAGACTGCAGGGTCAGGGTAGCTTCGTAAGTGTAGAGACTGCTGTTTGGCTGCTCAGATTTGATCCTCGACGTCAATCTGCTAAGCTGACCAGCGCTTACCAGATCGGCGGTTTCGGGGATACCCTGTTTGATTTTCAAGTTTGTCTCTCCATCCAGATTGGCTGTTTCGATGTAGCAGAGTGCTTCGGGCTCGGAGCTGGCGAGGAGAACCAAGTCTGCTGGGAAGGGCTCCTCAGACTCAACCCGGACAATGTCCCCTACGGCGACATCTATCCATTTCACCTGCTCGAAGTTTGAGCCGCGCAGCACCTTTGTCTTGGAGTGATTAAGAGATTTATCAGAGCTCTTCCGCTTGTAGTCTTCGACCAGCTCCTTGATGGCGGAGACTATCAACACGACGATGAGCGGACCGATGGTGGTATATCGGTTGGTGGGGGAGATGTTTGGAATCTGCTGGAGGACGGCGGTAAACAAGAAGAACAGGTTGGCGTATTTTGAGAATTGTTCGAAGAGGAATTTGGGTAGGAAGGTGAAGATGTTATATTTGGCGGTGGAGATGTGGTTGTCGACGAACTTGTGCGCGGCGTTGGCGGGAGCGTTATTGAGAAGGACGATACGGGGGCCCAGGGTGGACGGGTCAGGCTCTCGTCGTCCAAAACCGAACTTGAACTTCCCTTGCTTGTTGTATTTCGAGCCGGATTTGCCTGGGGGGGTCTCGTCTGTTTCGGCGGTTCCCACCCTTCGAGAGGTTGCTCCAGCCTCCGTCAATGGCAGGTCCATCTCCGAGTACTCTGGTGCTATCCCAAGCATGTTCTTAGCTCTGCCCATGATTCCTCCGCCCAAGGCGAGTATGCTGTTTCTGTCTCTCGCCCTGGCATCCTGTATAGGCGTGCCGTCGGACCTGTCTCCATCGTTGTAGTATCCATACGCCCGGTCGTCTTCAATATCATCTAAATCGGAGTAACGCTGATAATGGTTCAGGTCAGAAGTCTGTGAGTACATTCCGGTAGCGCCACCATCGCCGGCGTACGCCCTGTTGGCGCCAGGAGACTGTCCCCGTCCATGGGCGTTACTACTGTGGCCATTACTGCCTTGCGCGACATGCCCCTGGCCGACGAAATCATCGTAGGAGACGGACGGCCGCGAAGGCGGTTGGTCGGAGTCGTTAATATTGTACTGCTGTATCAGACTATCATCGCTCACCGGCGGTCTCTGTCCGGTATTGTACTGCGAGGGGGCATCGTCGAGCTGGAGGAGGTTGTCGTCGTGGTCTCTATGCGAAGTCGGGCCTCCAGGAGGCCTGCCGCTGGCCATGTCGCTTCTTCTGCGCGACCCAGTCACGGAGATGTAGATGCGAAGACACGGTCAGTCATCGAAATATAGCCGTGCTGCAAATAATACTCTTTCTTCGTCCGTTTCGTATATGCGACTTTCAAAGGAGGTTTTCGTGGCGTTTCTGTACGGGTCAATATATATGAAGCTGTCCAAAACCGTCAATCCAACGGCGTCAGAGGCGTGAACAGGGAGAGGGAGAAAAAAAAAACGGACTGACACTATACACTAGATCAGGCTGGCTGTTCCTGAAGCACCTTCACGACCTCGCTGGCCCTTAATACAGCCTGCTTATGAAACTCGGAGTGTTTTTTTTTTCTGTCAGGGAGATTCGTCGTTCTGGGAGGCGAAGCAAGTTCAGCCACAGCGAAAAAGTAGGCCAAGATCTAAAAAGGACAAACACGAAACGGTGAAAGAAGGACTTAATATTTACTTATTGGTGTAAAAGTAGATGTTTATAGGTGTGGAGGAGCTGCTGCTGGCATCGTTAATGGCTAGTTTGTATTTATTTATACATAAACAGATCGAGCTATGCCTCTAATATCGACTATTAATAGCTCGAAACAGCGTCTCTTGCCGGTGGGTCGATCTCTGCAGGAGTTGAAGATCCAGATGGGAGCTGTGAAGCTGGGTGTTTCTGTTGCAAGTCGGTCTGTGACATGGCTGAGGCTGGTTTGTGCAGCCGAGAGTTCCGTCTCTGCTGTGGAGCGGACGTAGATAGTCTACCGTGTAGGGGGTAGATGTATCTCGAACGTTGATGTAGTGTACGGCTTTCCAGGCAGAAAACGGCGCAGATGGGATGTCGTAACTGCTTTCCGTGCGTCATCTCTCATTAGCAGCACTCAGTCCGGCCGTGGGCCGTTTCTTCTCCCGCATCTGCTTGTCCTCCTCCAGCTTGGCCGAGATGAGCTTGTTTAGCTCTCTGACCTTGGCCAACGCAACGGTAGAACATGTCACCATGTTCACCGGGTCGGCCGGTGCGCCGTCAGGCTTCGAGTACAGTGCAATCTCCCCCGTCTTGTCGAGGGCGATGACAAGCGACCCTTCACTGACAACCTCTTCGCCTGCCGTGGCGTCTAGAAGCACAATCCTGCCTTCGTCGTAGAGATTGAACGTGACGGCTAGCGGGATCTTCGTCAGGTTGAGTGACACAGGCACTTTCTCCTCCATGGAAAAGACGGTCACCTCGCCGTCTCGAACGGTGGATTCCGGCAAGCGGAAGTGAAGCAACCCGGCCATGATGGCAAGGCAGCTGGCGTCAATCAGTCCTCCGTCACAGTCCAATATATGAATATCTGCCCGGATATTCCAGCATATTCTCCCCTTGGCGATGCATAGTGACTCCGTATCCAGCGCATTGGATCGTCGAACGATCTTGTCAAGGGTCCGGGACAGGCTGACCTCCAGCTCTGATGGTCTGCGCAACATTGACAAGCTACCCGTTAGCCCCGTTCGTCTCAACTATATAGAGTAAACACACCGTCCGGTCTCGTAGCCCGGCAGGGCCATGTCGTTCAATTCCACTACGACAGTGAATATGCCATCACAATCGCGCTCAGGTCGCGGGGTCGTCAGCTCTGCGGATATGCGCACAAGGACTCTACTCGACACATATCTAATCAGCATATATAACCAGCAGAAAGCACATAGATACTCACGCTGTCTTCCCAAGCTGTACCTTGACGGTGCCATGTTCCTCCCCAAAGGTCAGATCGACAGACCGGAGCTGGTCAAACTTGCGCCCATCGAGTCGCACATTCTTGTGCAGCGCTTCGAGGATAAACGCCCGCTCGTTAACAGAGATATCCGCGTCTCTGCCCATCGTGTCGAGCTGTCTTGTTGATCTTCTCGAGCTTTCGCAGCTTCAGCTTTGCAACTTTTTGCCCGCACTAACTTGCTTAGTCATCTTCTACTTTGATAAAGAGAGAATCGGAGGATAACATGTTACAGGTGTTTTTTACAATTACAAGTGGCAAAGGATGGACAGGGGAGTCTATGGTTTGGAATAAGGAGAATATTGGATGTACGAAGATCAAATGATATATCAAGTTATGGCTTTGTCGATGGTTAAATAGCGGATATATTTTGACAGACGCCTCTACCCCTATTTAGGTGGCGTGTGGCTGGTGAGCATGTTGTCTGTGAAGGTATCAGCTCCACGGAGTGCTAATCCTAGCCATATTCATCTGCCCACGTCGTGCCCTGGATAATTAAAAGGGTCCGTCGGTGAGCTGGCAGCTGTTAGTTAAATGTGTAAAGGGTTATATGATAGAGAGCACTTACTCGGACGTTTAAAGACAGAGCTTCTATGTCGTATGGCATGTTTAACAGCAGTGGGGATGGACCGGTGAACCCATTGGTGATGACGGTTATACCGTCGGTGCTATCCCTAGTAGCTATCTAGGGGTGGGTGTGCTTCCACTAAGCTTGGATGATATAACTTTGCCAGGTTTGTTGCTTCACTTTGGTTGATTGTTTGTAAAAAGCCCAGGAAGCCCTGGAGGAGGATATCCAGGATTCGGTTGTCCGAAATTCTGAGGTGGTATTCCTGGAGGTGGGAACTGTTGGTTAGGGAGCATATGGCTCATGTTTGGCGGCATATTGCCTGACATGTTTGGGTTAGGAAAGAAAGGTGGTGGCGGCGGTTGAGTGGTATGTGGGAACGGAGGTTGGCCCTGACCGGGTGGTGGTGGAGGAGGAGGATAGCCCCCCTGGGATAGCATGGCTGCTAATCGCCCTGGGTCCATCTGTGGAAGAGATGGGGGTGGTCCGGATGCGTTTGGCGGCGGAGGAGGGGGTGGTTGTAATGCTCCAATACCAGGAAGTAATCCTGGTATACCATGACCTTCGGCAGGGGCTGCATTTTGAATTCCAGGAATCTGCGATTCAGCAGTTTGTCTCTGATCCATACGGCTTTCGTCCTCTGCCTGGGCCTCCTGTTCCTCCTCCTCGCGCATCTGTTTCCGCCCAAATCCGCGGTTCCATGTCCCTTGTGCCTCAGCGGCCTCCTCTCCGATGTGGAATCGGTCCTTGAGGTAGTTGATCTCTCCAGGCCTGGCACGAGACCAGAAACGAGTGAAGTTATCTTTAGATCCTGAGGCCAGGATATGGCCAAGGGGGTGCCAGTCAAGAGACCAGATAGTAGATCCATGCGCATACTGTATCTTATGGGCCGGGAAGATAACCTGAGCCGGGGTGTTGGCGGGATCCATGGTGCCATATGGGGCAACTGTGGGAAGCTGCCCAGCGGGAAGATTAGGCTCATCCAGTAGGTAATGATACAGAGACCCATCCTCACTTCCCGTAGATATCATATTGCTGTGCATTGGATGCCATGTCAGGGACGATATCGGCTTCTCATGGCCTCGCAGGATGCATATATCACGCATCATGCGCAGATCAAAAACACGGCCGGTTTGGTCGCGGGATGAGGTCCCCAGCAGGTTCGTGTTCACCGGAGAAAACTTTGTAGTTGTTACGGTGTTCTTATGAGTATGTAGTGTTGTCAAACACCTGCCGGTGCGAGGGTCCCAGAATTTGACTTGGTGGTCCTTAGAACCAGAGACTAGGAGTCCCTTTGTCGGATGCCAGTCGCAAGATTTAACGTCCCACCCATGCCCGGTCAAGACCATCTCGCATGTTCGAGCTGTGAAATCAAATATCTTCAATGTTGTATCATCAGAAGCTGAAAGGAATTTTGAGTCGTTGGGACACCATGTCAGGTCCCTAACCGCTTCTTGATGTGCATCATCAACAGTTTCGACGTTGTTAAAATTCGGTCTCCAATACTTCACATCACCTTTCTGCCCACCAGATATAAGCCAATCATGACTATGCGACCACGCAGCCGATGTCACACCAGCCTGAAATTGGTCGTAATGTGCCTGTTGTCCTGGTTAGTATAAGTAGCCAACTGGGCAGCTAAGAACTTCCTTACATCCATGACAGTTTCAAAATTGAAAGCTGTACCATTCCATAGCATGAATTCACCCGTGTGACCCCCGGTAAGCAAACGACGGCCGTCTGGTGTCCATCTTACAACTGTTATAGGCTTCTTCGATTTCCCAATAGACTGGTGCAGATGCCGAACGGGAATAGTATCCGCAGCTGAATGAATAGTAGCAATAGGAGGAAGCATCTGAACAAGTTAGCCTTTCGGTTCTCTGGGGTAATTGTTGAAAGAAGCCTTCGACGAACATCAACAGTATAGCTGGCACTCGGCCTTTCCGCCTCCAACCTGGGGGATCCCTTGTATCGAGGCTGCCGAACTCTCATCCATTGCACTAACGACGACCCATAATCCGTGACAGGTCCTGTAGATATATCAATTAGCCATGGCAGGTCTGATAAGCTCTGGGAAGACGAAAACATACTTGGACGTCTTGGGCCTAACGTAGGCCGCGGCGCAAAAGCTCCTTCGGCCCCGTCCTCAAAGAAGGCCATGATTAAATGAGAGACAGCACAAGAGGTAAGAGGACAGAGAGAACGACTAGAAGATGTTCTTTAACAAATAAATATCAAAATGCGAAGCTTCAAAACTACAAAAAGAAACTCGTTGCTATGTAAGCAAAATCACATGATGCACCGCGTCGCGTTTGAAACAACACAAAGAGAGACAGAGAAAGAGAGAGAGAGAGAGACAGAGAGAGAGAAATATATAATTGACAGCTCAGCATGGCAGCGAATAACCCAGAAAAGACGACAGATACAGGAGAGACAGGAGAGAAGAAGAAAAGGTCCGAGTTATCGCCGTATACCAGGGGCTTGATAGTTGGCCATCGGGAAGCCGGAGCGTCTCTAAGATACATCTCGAAGACCCTGAATATACCAGTGTCTACGGTGCAGAATACCATAAAGAAGGAGAGTTCCCGGGTAGACGGAGAGTCAAAGCCGCGCTCGGGGAGGCCTACAAAGCTATCTGAGCGCGATGTCCGGATGCTCATCTCGCGCGTTCGATCCAACCCTTCGATCTCATACAACGAACTTGCAAGCGGGATGCCAGACAATATCTCAAAGTCGACAATATATCGGACTCTGAAGAAGCATGGGATCACCAACCGACCTGCGAAGAATACTGCAACAAAGAATTAGACGTTTATTTTTTTTGTAATATCTCTCTTTATACCTCTATGACGGCCCTATGAAGTTCGGCAACAGGAACCCCTTTAAAAGTTTACAATTCATCAACACTGGTTTCCACGACCGCATGGACTGATGGAAGGAGTCATGCATGTTTGCACATTTTGTTACAGCCAGAGGGACGCTTCTAGTCGACGCTTGGCCACTCGAACCCAAGACTCAACGGGACTGTTTCAAAGCCAGGTCGATGGGGTAGCTGTACCCTTGAGAACACTGCTGAGACGGTTGCAACCAGTCAAGCCCTCCTTCGATACTGTAATATACAGTGGTTTACGTTTCTGCATCAGAGAATCAGGCGGAAAGAGCGCTCAAGATACCAGAAGAACAGTCGAAATGTCAAACACGGCATATAAGCCTGGTTGTATCTATGTATATAATATAATATGCATAGAATACCACTGTTTGTCCCGAATAGAAGTAACAAACTTTTCACCTGGCCATATTGAATCATCGACGTTGCTGGTATCTATGGTTGAGGTCGGTAGAACCAACGGAACCAACCCAAAAAAGCAATGAATCACCCCCATATGCCTTCTGCTGAAGAACCCCTTCTCCTTCTCCGTCCCTCCCCAGGCCACTCTCTGGATCTCATTGAATCATCGACTTGACGGCATCTATCGTTGTGGTTCATCCGGAAAACACAGATCCAAACCATGGGAAAATATGACTCGCTGCCTATATAAATCCCCTTCCTGGTTCCCCAGCTCCTCTCCTCTTTCCCTTCTCTTTTCCCCCATCTTAACAGCTTTAGATACCTTGCATTCCTGCTACGATTCAAAGCTATTACCTATATTAACGCCGTATCTCCTTATACCAAGATGCCTGTCGAATACGGCCTTTACAATAACCCTGACTGGGACCCTGAAGAGGGCTCCCGCCAGGAAGCTGGAGCACAGCACCCTCCGGCTAGTCAGCTTGCTCTAGAAGACCTAGATGAAAAGTCGGAGGGTGGTGCCCCAGAGCCAGCCTCGATGGTGGCATGGGAAGGGGAATCCCAAGTAAGTATCACTTATCCTACGAGATCAGGGAACTCATATTGATCTCATCATTCTATAGCGTCCGATGTCTGAGGCGTTGGTAGAGAGTAGCGTAAGTACCCGTTCATTCAAGTCCATTTCAAGTATATTTACTGACTATAATGTTATAGCGCCAGGAAGCAGAGCTTAGCGAGCTCTCTGAACGATTACATGTGAGCTTTTCTCCAGCCTGGTAGTCAAGCATAGTCTAACAGGAGGAACACAGAGTGTCGACATATTCGTGAGACTTACGGTCACGGACCTTGGCACCCTCTACATAAGGAACATGCTACTAGAAATTATCAAGAAGCTATTTCTTGTAGAGGGCGATATGTCGATATATCGCCTACAAGACCTCGCGGAGACTGTCACATACGAGGAATTTGACAACTTCCCCGTACCGGCAGAATATTGGTATCCCATCCGACACGTCGCAATCGTAAGTATAGCCTAGTCCTGGTCGACAGACAGAGAGCTGACATGCTGGTTACTGTTGAATAGTATATCGCGGAAGATGAATCACCCTTGTACGATACATCTTTGTATTTCGCGGTTCTGCTTACCCAGCCAGAGAACAGGTGGCTTCGCGCTAGATGGAGTACAGCTTTCGTGCTTGCATACGGAAGAACCATCTACGACGTCACTGGTGCTCGGCCGGAGGACATGTTGGTGTGATTTTCCAGTTTGTTTTGTTTGGGCCTCTTTGGAGCGTTTGGATATGCATTTATTGGACTACATTTTGGCGAGTTACTCTTGATACCATATACCAAAGGGATATTTAATACATCAACTTCATTCACCTGATATTATTCACTTAGTTTTGTAGAGGCATCCGAGTAGTCGTTGTATCGTCTAATCTTTGTTGGAGATGAAAACGCCGACATGCAAGATCGGAGGCTTGTCGCGAGAGAGATGCAGCGTGCATCTGCATGGGAGCCTTGTCTATACTATCCAACCTACTTATGTATGTACAGACAGGGTGCTGGCCCCTTGTCCAAACGGCGCTGCCGTGCCAGTAAGCTGTTCCCATGTAGCACGGAGGAGATGCTATGGCTTCCATCACTGCGTCAAGACGTCTTTCTCCTCCGCCAGACAGAAGAAACGACCGAATAATATCCTGGATTCTGGAGCATGTCGCATATCAGCCCTGGTGCAGATTTGATGCATAACTAGTAGTTTGAGATGAAACCAAGTCGAAGCAAGGAAGCATCCCAGGCAAGTTCTGGCTTCTCGAGTTGGCCCGCCGTCCATGCCATGTATAAATGTATGTGTAAGAGCAGTCTATCGTATAATACTATCCTGCCGTGTAAGAAGTAGTTATCCTGTTGAACCAGTAGTTATGTAACTGTACATAAATCGCCTTGCCGACAAGGTTGGGAAGAAGTTCCGAATCTTGGAAGAAAGTCCATGGCAACATCGGGAGACGAGCTTGGTTTGTTCCCTTTTTTTACCCTTCGTCTTCTTCTCGCATCTTCATCTTCATCCTTCATCCTGTTGCTATTCGATCTCGAGATGGTGTGAGTTGAAGCTGGTTTTCCCCTGTCTCTGATTTCTCGTCTCATCGCACACGGAACTTCCGCGCAGGTTGGACTGGTTATTTATACATGAATCCAGATGGGACGCAAGGGATAAAAAAGCCATCGGGATAAAATACTTGCTTGCTCCACGGGGGAATCATTGATTAACTATATAAATTAATAACTATCAGCTCGGAAATATGGCGATAGTCACAGAAACAGAGGTCAGCCACAGCAATGGGGTCCTCGAGGACAGGACAAACATCGCTTTGAACGGACGGGGGAACTCGCTGCAGGACCACCAGAAGCATCATCAGCAGGAATATCAGCAGAAATCGAGAGGCCAGAGGCTGAGAAGCAAGTATCGACATGTAGCTGCGTATCACTCGGAGGTGAAGCCTTCATGTCTGAGTCGCGACACGCAAAAGTCGCCCAGCTTCCTCGGGTTCAGGAACCTGATGGTCATCGTGTTGATAGTCATGAATCTGCGCCTGGTCGTGGAGAACTTCATGAAGTACGGCGTCCTCATCTGCATTCGATGCCATGATTATCGCAAGCAGGATCTGATGCTCGGGGCGATTCTGTACGCCCTTGTACCCTGCCACTTGTTCGTGGCGTATGTCATCGAGCTGTCTGCAGCGCAGCAGGTGAAGGGGGCCATGGGGCGGATGAAGAGAGATGAATCTTCGACCTGCACGAACAAGGAGCTGTCTGCGCTCCAGACGACGTGGCGGTACGTTGCGTTTGCACATACCATCAATGCCAGCCTGTGTTTGCTGGTGACGACGTACGTGGTGTATTATTATATCCATCATCCCGGCATCGGCACCGTATGTCAGATGCATGCCATCATCGTCTGGCTGAAGAACTGTTCGTATGCATTCACCAATCGGGATCTTCGACATGCGGTCCTCAACCCGTCTCCGGACAACATGCTGCCGGAAATATACAAGTCGTGCCCTTACCCGCACAACGTCACTGTTTCTAACCTCTCTTACTTCTGGCTTGCTCCCACGCTGGTGTATCAGCCTGTATACCCTCGGACGGAGCGCGTGAGGTGGTCGTTTGTCGCCAAAAGAGTGCTTGAGCTCGTCGGCCTAGGCGTCTTTATATGGATCATATCAGCCCAGTATGCAGCCCCCGTGCTGCGGAACTCGTTGGACAAAGTCGCCATGCTGGACTGGGTGTCTATCCTCGAGCGGATGATGAAACTGTCTACCATCTCGCTAGTCATCTGGCTCGCAGGCTTCTTTGCGTTGTTCCAGTCCTTCCTGAACGCTCTGGCTGAGGTGATGCGGTTCGGAGACCGGGAGTTCTACAATGAATGGTGGAACAGCCCCAGCGTAGGCTCCTACTGGCGATCATGGAACAGGCCCGTCTACCACTTCATGAAGCGACACATCTTCTCTCCCCTCGTCGGCCGTGGCTGGAGCCCGTTTGCCGCCAGTCTCGTCGTCTTCACTTTTTCCGCTGTCTTGCATGAAGTCCTTGTCGGCATTCCAACACATAATATCATTGGTATGTCTACATCTATCTTATATATCGAGTTATAGAGTATACGACGTGCTAACACTAGGTAGGCGTCGCTTTTGCCGGCATGATGCTACAGCTTCCTCTGATCGCTGCAACGGTGCCGCTGGAGAAGATGAAGGGCCAGACAGGCAAGATAATAGGCAACTCTGTCTTCTGGCTCAGTTTCTGCCTTGTTGGACAGCCGCTGGGTGCCTTGCTGTATTTCTTTGCCTGGCAGGCCAAGTATGGCAGTGTGAGCAAACAGGGCTTGGGCCGGGGTTGATAGACGGGCCTTTCTTTCAGATTATTGTTATTAACTAGGTGTATTTGATACTATATTTTATCTATTCTTTACCCATTCAACCGCAATACAGCATACACGATGCATAGTATCTTCCAAAGACGCTTACGAGTTATCTGCTGTGCCGCTAACCCGACGAATTATACATCGCCATGCTGATTGACTTGTTTACCCAGCAGTTATTTGATGGAACTCTGAGAAAAAGCGTTAACGGCGTAGCAACTCAAGGATGCTTTTACATTCGAGGATTATATACTCCCATGGCGGCAACCTTCACCCTTGGACGGACTCTTGGGGGTAAACTTGGCCGTTATACGGTCACAAAGCACCTGCAAGGTTGCATTTGGCTTGCAAGGTATGCCATTTCAATTTCACTAGCACGTATATTTACTAAAGATAATGAAGCTTGACCATCGAGACAGGCCGAGTGCTCGTCAGCTTTTGCAAGATAAGTGGTATCCCCAATCTTGATGCCCCAAGATCCATAGTTGATTCTTAATTCCATCTATCTAGCGAAGTACCAGCCAATTCCTGACGCCAATCTCTTGATGAGGACGACGGACACAGCTGTACCGGCTATGTTTTCACCCTTGGCTCAGTGCTATGTACCCTATCGGGTTCAAAGCCCACGCAAAGTTGTTTGATGCGGTAGACTGTAGGACATACATATTGGCGAGTTAATGGGAGTCTGTCTACTCCAAAATATAACACAGACAGGACGTTGGGTGCTACTCTCTAGCCTCTATCAACACTTTAACCTATGCCATGGAAATAGGAACATGGCTAGAAGTATGTTTATACCTAGCTGGAGATGGGTTGATTTGGGGGAGGATACCCAATACATTTCTCCAGTATTATTTAACACTAACTTGCAAAGCTCTTCCCTGGATGTCTCTTCTATGATAAATAACATACTATTATCCGTATAAACAAGGGCTATTTTGAATGCCTTTGCTATGATCGATGGCGTGGTCTCATGGCCTTGAATACTTACTTGATGATCTCAGCCATACCATTTTAACGAACCTCCAATTCCCCCCTAACATACCTCTAGTTCTATCCAAATAGATATCTTCAATAGGCACGCTGCAGTAATTCCTTTGAGGTGGCTGTCTGTTCAATATACGAAGTCTCATCCCTGGCTCTGATTCGTCCGCGTTTCATCCGACGAGGGACCGGCTGCAAGAAGTGCGCCGTGTCGGCCGGTCTAACGACCCGCAGGCCGTCTGGGGAAGAGAGCATGAAGAGCTCGAAGCTTCCATGTCGCGTCGCTGGCTGCCTGGATGGAAGCCTTCTTGAGCGTATAAATATCTTAACTATATTGTCGAGCTGTAGCTTGTTTGTTTCTCCAGATCACATGGTTGCGTCATCAAAAGCAGTGTCAGCATCGACTTCTACTTCATAACATCTACAACACCACATCTTCGACATACACAAGTCCAAGCAGTCAAGCATTCAAGATGATGATCCCAGTACCAGACGGCTATGGGTAGGTTGATGCGCCCACGAGATGGAAAATAGATGAAGCTGACATCTACCGACCAGCAACATCCTCGCCATCGCCATCGGTGCCATCCCGGTGCTCGGTTTCGCCCACGGAGTCGTCACTGGCATCAAGCGTAAAGCTGCCAACATCCCATATCCTCACAGCTACGCCTCAATTGAACAATGCAAGGCTGACGTGCGTCCCTCTTATCCCTCTTTGTACAACACTAGAGCTAAATAACATCTCCAGCCCAAAGCCGATGCTTTCAACTGCGCCCAGCGCGCCCACACCAACTTCCTCGAGAACGCCCCGCAGACAATGCTGCTCACTCTCGTCGCTGGCCTCAAGTACCCTGCCGCCACGACCCTGATCGGTGCTACCTGGGTGGTGATGCGTTGCCTGTTCTTGTACGGATATGTGTACTCTGGCAAGGCTGCTGGTGCGGGACGTCTGTACGGAGGAGGATTCTGGCTTGCCCAGATGGCGCTCTGGGGCATGGCTGTCTTTGGAGTCGCATTACCCATGATGCAGACCCCTGCTTCCCCATTCTAGTGTGTATGATATATGCGTCTTCCTTTTTCTTCTCTTGTTATATCTTGTCATATTAAAAATGCACATGAACTTTTTCTATCTTTCTTTACTTTACTTGGAGACACGCTTCAGATATGCATCCCAGCCGGCCTTTTGATACTGCTTTATGGCCTCCACGGGGTCTGGGGCGGCATATATCCCTCTACCGGAGATGATAAAGTCTGCCCCTCTCCCTATCGCCGACTCGGGGGTCTGGTACTGCTGACCCAACTGATCCCCCTTTGAAGCCAGGTTGACGCCCGTAGTAAACAGCACAAAGTCTTCGTCTGCCTTGCGTGCCACCACTTCTGTCTCAACATCACCCAGCGACCTCGTAGCCACAAACCCCATGACGAACCCGGCATGCTTCCTCGCCATCTCAACAGATAGCTTCGTATACTCTCCCGTCGCCAGCGAGCCCTTGGACGTCATCTCAGCTAGTATAAGCAGCCCTCTCTCGCCAGCTGGGTAGGGGAAATCACTCGACGAAGCAGCCTGGGCCAAAGCATCGACGATACCAGACCCCGCCAGCACTGCACAGTTGACGATATGTGCCCATTCCGATATCCTGAGCGAACCACCATGGTACTGTTTCTGTACCGTGTTGCCGATATCAACGAATTTCCTGTCTTCAAAGAGGAGGAAGTTATGTTTCTCTGCCGCCGCTTGTAGACCGGCAACAGTCTGCGGGGAGAAATCGGTGATTATATCGATATGTGTCTTGAGCACAACCATGTATGGACCTAGGCCTGAGCTGGTAGTTTGTATTAGCGACCCATCGTATCTCTTCCCGTTACTTCGAATGGTACAAGGACGTACGCTCTGCCAGGTCGAGCAGCTCGCTAGTGGTGGTGACATCTGCAGAGACGACGACGTTGGACTGTTTCTGCACTGCAATTTCAAACAGGCGGCGGGCGAGGGGGTTAGCATGTGCCTTTGCGCGGTCTCCGTATGGGACTTGGGATTTCGAGGCCATGGCTGTTGTTCTTCTGCCTGAACTGTCTTGTTTCTTCAAGCCTTCACCTTCATCTTTATCTTCAAGATATCAACTCATCCCACTTTCCACGCCTGCCAGTGACTATCATGATCCTACTGCATCCTCCTACCAATGGAAATGGCCTTGTGGTCTAGTGGTATGATTCTCGCTTTGGGTCACCAAAGTTGCGAGAGGCCCCGCGTTCGAGTCGCGGCAGGGCCCCATTCTTTTTTTTCCCCTCTCATTAACTACTATTTTATACTCGTTATTCATGCTTGTTATACTATCTCAGTGTAATAAATAAGGCTGTGGATGGCGGATGTGACAAGGGACTGGGAAGTCTCCAGCTTTGTACATTTGACACCAAACGCAGTCGTCGTTCCAGCTACCTAATTAGCTTGAAAAAAAATCTATTAAGGATTCCTTTGTTCTTCAAATTCTATAATGTACCTGGCGTGGAATTAGCCGCTGCTCTTCTTGATCTGCTCTACGAGGCCGAAACATCTACGCGACTTTTGGCGCTTATGGTTGTCCAATAGGAAGGAGATCAGGGATTTAACGCGCAGTTCTAATAACAAACTCCTGAGAACTTCTTGATAACAAAAGATCCTCAAGGGGATTTTGATGTTTTCTTCGCTCGCTTTTTCTCTTTCTTTCTTTCTTTTTGCTGGAGAATCTCTGAGGCGACGTACTCCCCCAGTGATATCCCAACACGTCAGAATTCACCTACGGATCCAGCCCTGCTCTGTTTAATATGACGAACCTTTCCCAAGACGATCGAAACACCATCGAAAAATACCCTTTCAACAATTCACTTGATCATTTAGAAGACTTGCTTCAAGATACAGAGAAACTCTACGAAACATGTCCAATTTCTTATGATGGTGCCGTGGATGGCCTTGATGAGGCCTGTCAAAAAACAGTATCACGGCTTCTCTTTTCTTTACAGGGTACAGAAGCAGCTTTTGCTCTTCAGTCAGGGACCAGCGCTCGTAACATAGCAGCAGAAATAGCGCTTCTTTTTGAACGTGTTCAGAGAGGCGACTTCAGCTACACCCAGTACCGCCCGCTGGTGAAGCTTGTCATCCAAAAAGCATCCGACGTTGACATCTGGGATGCCGTCATTAGCCTTATTACAGTTATCTCACGCACTACCCCTCCTCCTCGCTCTACCGTGTCCCTCCAACAGACGCCATGGCTGCGCAACACGAGCAGTTTCGCCAACTCGTCAGAATACCGAAAGCACATTGACGCTATACTGAAAGAGGAGCTTGGAGACCTTCATGTGGATATCCCAGGTTTCCTCGAAGCTTATTTCGGAAACATCTCAAGTCTGGATTCCATCGCACAAGCCGTCTTGGATACATGCAAGACAGGAGATGGGCCTCTATATAATGAAGAGAGAGGGTGGAGGGACTGGCCACAGCATGCAGTGGAAGAGGAGGTGCTAAAGTGGCTGGCAGATATTATTGGACAGCTTGTACAGTTTGCAGAGTCACATAACTCAGTTCAAAAAATCAGTCGGAGGCCTCTTGCACAGCCCACTCGGCCTGTAGAGGGATCTATTGCCACACGGAAACTTGATATTGGCTTTGTTGACGATCCAAATGCAACCGAAACCTCCAAGTGCCACTGGTCTCGGATTCTTATTCCAGGGGAGCTGAAGAACGATCCAAAGTATGATAACCCCTCAAGTGCGTGGCTTGACTTGGGAAGGTATGCCAGAGAGGTCATAGCGGCTCAGGATTCACGTTGTTTTGTTCTGGGCTTCACTCTTTGTGGGCCGTTCCTCCGCCTGTGGTTATTCGATCGCCTAGGAGGGATAGCTTCAGAGAGCTTTAACATCAACACGGACGGTCTCCGCTTTGTAACCGTCATTCTCGGGTTCCTCTTAATGAGCCCTGAGCAGCTTGGATTCGACCCCACTATATTCACTGTTGGAGATAAACGTTGCATTGAATTTGAGAAGAATGGTATAAAGGAAAGACTTGTTATTGACAAGCTAATCGGGCGTGCGCGCTGTATTGCCGGCCGAGCCACAACCTGTTGGAAGGTATATCGCGAGGACGAGCCACAAATTCCTTTAGTGGTCAAGGACTCATGGCAGTATCCAGAGCGTGATGAGGAAGGGGAGCTTTTACGTGAAGCAACAGAGAAGGGGGTCATCAATGTTGCTAGATACTATCATCACGAAACTGTCCGCATCAACGGCAATTGTGACGATGTCTTAGGCATTCGAAGGGGCCTTAGCATTCCAATATCAAAAAGTGAGCAGGGTGCGAAATCAACCACAAGCCGGAGTCGGTCCCGCCGGGGTCAAAAGGAACACCATAGCGCCCTTGGGCAGAAAAGGTCTTCTAACAGTGTGGACGCTCTGCCTCCTCCCCCCAGCAAACGTACCAAGTCAAGCTCTTCAACTAAACCCCCTACAAACAGCACCCCACTAAATCGGGTACACCGCCGCGTCGCTGTCCAGGACTATGGGAAGCCTATCTACGCGAGCAGCTCAAGGGTGGCCCTACTTGCTGGGCTGGAGGGCTGTATCAAAGGGTATGATTCCCTCTATCAGAATGCTGGGATGATTCAATGTGATATTTCCCCACGAAACCTGCTGGTGAATGAAGAAAATGATAATCCGTCCTGGCGGGCTTTCTTGATCGACCTCGACCTCGCGATCAGAGTGGAACGAGATGGCTTCTCCGGAGCGCGAGGTAAGACCGGCACTAGGGCGTTCATGGCTATCGGTGTACTCAATGGTGAAAAGCATTCCTTTATGCATGATCTCGAATCATTTTTCTGGGTGCTCTTCTGGATATGCATCCACTACGATAGCCCTAACAAAGGCAAAAGAGTACCGCGCTTTGAAAAATGGAATTATATGGACACTATTGAGTTGGCGGATGCGAAGAAGGGAGTGATAAGTGATGAAAGTGACTTTCTTACAACTGCTGCGGAGAATTTCACGCCCTATTATCAACCCCTTGCCTCTTGGGTCAACCGACTACGCCGGGTTGTATTTCCTGATGGTGCGCGGTGGAAGAAACCGAACCCAAGTTTAAGTATAGAGATGATAGACGTACTTCGGCGGGCACAAAGCGATTTGAATGTCAGAGACTAGGGCTCCTGACAAGTTATTTATAGCCATTGTTTCTCACACAGACAATCACGGTTATTACTTGGGGGAATATCTTTCTCAACACTCCTTAAGGAATGCTGTCAAATGTCAGATGATCTCAGCGAAACCGCCCGATTCGCAGGCTCAGCTCAAATGATATGAAGCGAATGTGCTGCGATATTCCTGACATGCCTGCTCATGTGAGGGACGTCAGCATATCGAGCACCGCCGCTAGTGTACGGTAGTCAATCAAGCATCTTCAGTCATTATGGAAGTCCTTATGTCAGGCCGTCGTGCCGAGTGCACGGCATTCTGGTAGCATGTCTTGGTTAAAGCCCTCCGAGCATTACTGCAAACTTGCAGAGAGCTGGATTAGGACGCGCAGAAACAACTCTCGTCCAGCAGTTCCCATTTGCGTGGCACCTAGAGGATATGCGGCTCTTAAATGGAATAAATAGTCTTGTGTATATGGCCTTAGTATACCGGAGCAGGAACGCGGACGCAAGGCCTTCTACTAAATGCCGACGTATGACACCTTCTCCCGGATAATCCATATCATTTCTTCGACGGACTAGAAGCTGACTTTATTTTCATAATCGCTAGGTTCTCTACATCTACAATGGCCATATGTCGGTAGAATAATACTCATATACATTTACTACGCTTGCTCATATAATAGATTGTTATCGTGCTCCTAACATTGTTATATATCTAATTTGGAATATACCATATAGTTAACACAAACTATGGCCGCGAATCTACTATACATCCCATACGAACGAAATACAAAGGGCTTCTTTGCCCACAATTGGCAATCGAAATCCAAGTCCATTTGAGCTAGAACAACCTAGCATCATTTCGGCAGCTGTGGGAATGTTCTCAATTCTCACGGTATGATAACCACCCGTTGGATCTTCTGCCTGTGTGATTGATAAACGGCAAGGGGAAGTTCGGCTAAAATCAAATTGAATAGTCAAATTATCCAGCCTTAGATGCAATGGAGGCGTTGCAACAGTGATGGATTCACTATAGGGCAAATCATTATACCCAATGATTACCATGCTAAGGAGACTCGGCTTGTGAATTATAACATTGCATGGACTTATCTCTATGTCGCTCTGAAAACCATCACATTTCTCTGATGGGGTCTTTGGAGGTGTCAAAGGTATCTTATCCGGCGAGGCCGTTACGAAATTAGCTTCTCGTACGCGAGTATACTGGGCCCGAAGTGTCGATTGCGAAGCTATGGAGGCGCTCTTCGAGGTGACCGATGATGGCCAGTGTGCAAGCGGGAATAGCACACTTTCATTTGGATGGCAACATCCCTTTTTCGATCGCGGAGTTTTCCTTACTTTCTTTTCCAGGATTGCTTTAAAATGGGCTGTAATGGCGGCAAACACTTTATGGCGTTCTGCCGGGATATCCAGCCAGTCTGGTAGTATCCACTTATTATACAGCTTGCCATGGCTCCTTGGAATATAAAATTCCCCATGGAGACCAAAGAAGAGATTGCACAAATAACAAGCACTCTTGCTTGAACAAATAACTCTCGGGCGCGGGTGGCCCGGATGCATCTCGTAAAAGAAGAGGAGTTGGATCTCAGCGTGGACCAGACCGATCCCGTGGGCAGAGTTTGGTATATTGACGTGAAATGATTCTACCTGGATTTTATGGAACACCGGGCATTGCTTATCCCTCGCAGCACAGATAAGCTCGGAAGCAGCAGCGTAATACCGCCCAAGCTTACTAATTGCTATTGGCAGATGTTTTAACAGGCTTGGATCGAGCTTTGCACCCTGAAAAACGCGGCTAAGATCAGTTGCTAACGTAAGTTCGTGGGCATATCTCACGATCAGGCTGAGCAACTCCTGTGCTTGAGATCCCTCCTTTTTCAAGTCCGATATGGCTTCCAGGCTAGTGAAAATATCTTTTAAACGCTCCGCGTTGACCTCTAAGCTGGCATTTGATAAGCCTCTCCTATACTTTATGGATGGATCATTGATCGCTTGACAAAGCTGATTGATAAGGGCAGGCTTTCCAACAGACTTATAGCTTCTCACATGTCGCGACCGTAACCTTGTCAAAATTCGAGATATGTCTAGCTTAACGATCTCCCGAAGAAGGGCCTCAGTATCCTTGGTTCTAGAGTTCTCTAAAGAACTGGCTGATTAGCTTCATTTCAGCATTGGGTAAAAGGCCCACTGACCTCGTCGAGCCGCCCGCTCCAAGACTTCTGCAAGTCTTCTAAAACCTGCGGTAACTGCAGAAAGGTCTCCTGTGTTTGACGTTATTCGAATCGTGATCCCTTCTCCGCTGATACTCTCTTCGATGCAGACGGCCATTACCCTCCGGCTATCGTCCGTCGTGGCCGATAGAAACGCTAGGTTGTTTACGATTTCTTTCTCCCGTGCGAAACTCAAATGACGAATTGAATCTATACCAAAGGAAGCAGAGTTCTCTGTGGGCGCCTCAGGAATCTCATTCACGCGCCAAAGGGAGTTGATAGTTTGCTGTAATTGAGAGCGGGTAGTCGTACCTCCCCACATTGTGTCTCTATCGCTCTATTAAGTCTCGTCAGATTACTTCTGATATATATATATATATAGAGAACTAAAGCACCTCTTCGTAGTTATGGTGCGGAGTAAGAGAACAGCAGCACATAGTATCCATTTTCTACTTTCCATTAGTTAGGCCGGGGTAAGACAATATTAACTAGTGTCCACGCAAATCAAATTCCAATACAAACTGCAGTTGTATACATACATGGCTGACGAGTAATGCAGATGGCTTCCAGGTACCAAGCCTGCTGCTTGTGTATCTAGCTTAAACCCCTCAAGTCAAACCAGAATCTCAAGAGTGAATGCTCGCTGCCTTTTCAGCATCAAATCACTAGTTAACCCGTACGTAGCTAAGGTTTAATCAACTACGGCACGGCCCGAAGAGCCTTTTCCCCCAAACTATGCAAAACATAACGACCAACGGTTTCTTACACATTGTGTTCGAGGAAGCAGCAGACAATACCGACCAGCAGAGAGGGGTTAACATGCATGTGTATAATGCACTGTTGTATGCCCAATCGGATTTCTAGGAAGCAATACAGCTGACATGCATCAGTACCACCATTATAACTTTTCCCCATATGATGGGCGTTGGATGCGTTTGAAACTGGGGGAGGTGGAGTCAGGCAGCATATCCTTCTGGAGAATTAGAATGATTGTTGACATATTTATGATAAGAATAACCATACCATTAAGAGAGCTTGGCTCTCTTGATCTTCTTCGGTTCTCTAACTGCAATACCTTTGACGGGCTAGAAGCTGACTTAATCTTATATAGTAGCATGCTCTCGACATCTATAATGGAAAAGGCGCTGTCACCCGTTTATAAGTTTTGCTGCATATCTACTTCTGGTCTCTCATCATCTCAGCCCAGGGCCTCAGCCTCGTCACTGGGCCTTTGTATGTATGCCTTGCAAAGGATGCATAATATATCAACGCTATGATGACAACTCCTCCGAGGATAACGCAGCTCCAGTTCATCGACTGCGCATTGACATGGTTTTCAAGCGGGAAGAATGAGAATACCCAAGCAATGACCAGGAATATAAGGGACACTGTCTCCATAGTACTGCTCCATTTACCCATGTTCCATCGAGCAGGTGGAAGCTGCTGGCCACGCCACCTTTTCAGTCTCACACAGCCGATAGAAATGATGTAAGAGGTGAGCAGACACCCAACTCCAAGTGAGAGGATAGCATTGAAGGCTACCGATGAGCCAATGTTGATGAGGGCAAGGAGGATGACGATGACAAAGCTGATACTTAGAGCATTCAGCGGAACAACAAAGCGCGAGTCGACCTGAATTTATGCCTTAGTTATCAAGACTGGCACTCTGCTGAAAATAATTTACCTTTGAGATGAAACTTGAGAATGGTAGTCCTCCGTCTCTGGCAAAAGCATACATCTGCCGAGAGGTCGTGGCCACATTACTGATGGCAGAACATCCTTGGAGAATGATAATTAGGACAGTCATACCGGTGGCTGCGGGTACAGAACCAGTTGCGTCTAGAAACACCTGGACAAAGGGTAGACCAGTGGAAGTCTTCAGGAGAGTACGAGCATCATTAACGCAGGATGCATAAGTAATTAACATTGCCAGTCCTGCCCCTCCGTTAATTACCAATGTCCAGATCATGGCTCTTGGTAAAACTATAGAAGCATCTTTGATTTCCTCCGCTATTACTACAGTGTCAGTATATCTGATATGGAATCTTCAGGAGACTTGAGTTATACCCACCCATATGGACAGCTGAATCAGGGCCTGCCTTGATTGTTAGCCGTGGTGTCCCTCAACGGATATATATCTTCCATCCAACTCACCAATAAGCGCATATATAGGTCCAACTATGCCAATCAGACATGCCAGGCCTGTATTTCCCCAGTTGCCATTATCCTCGACTGTGCGAAACACATGGGACGCTGGCTTAGTAGGAGCCACAACCCAGAGCGTAATAAGGACCCCGAAAAATCCAAAACAATGGATTAGTAACATTATACCCTCGATCAAGGGCAGTTTCTGAGCAAAGAAACTGTTAAATATCATGGCTGTGAGAGCTATGGCGATTACGAGCAGCGTAACATGCCACTGCTGCGCGTCATAGGTTTTTGGATAATTGATATGGATGAGTCCAATTATCATGTTGGCAACAGTATATGAAGCACCAGCTATACCAGTGTGCCAGCCCAAAACACATATCCAGCCGGTCAAATAGCTGAGGAACTGCTGGTATTCCGCCGGAGCGAACTCTGAGACCCAGTGGTATTGGCCTCCTGCACTTGGAGCCCTGCAATGGTCGCATTAAGCTCATGGCCTTGAAAGTAGACTTAGGGGGTCATTCAACCTACATCGAAGCCATCTCTGCCATTGTTGGAATGACAAAACAAAAGCCAACAAGCACTGCGATATAGGAGTATATCATGCCACCAACACCACCATTGGTTAAACCATTGTTACTGCCACTGGTTTTGTCGTTGAATTAGGTCATGGTATACCCCTTTATCCACTTTGTTCAGCAGTGTATCTTACAACATGACAGCCTCCCATGTACACATAAGGACTGCTGCGAATCCTAATACAGAGAGGAAACGGAAGTTTCGCTATCATTCTCGTTTGAACGTGTTAGCTCCAACTACTAAGGGGGAGAGCACACGGAGACTCACATTCAACTCCTGAACTTGTCCAATCCTCCACATATCCTGTCCATCATGACTTGTTCCTCCTTTCGTATCGCCCACATCTGAATTATCATCGACGATATCACCCTGAACCATTACAGGTTCGGAAACTTTGGCCCGCGATGTGAGTTTTTCAGCCATAATGAGGGTATTTTCAAGTATTTTAACCAATATCCACTGGTTGAATGAAGAAGGCCTATTAAACTTGATATTTATACGCGGGATCGAAGTTCTTCCAGAAGGTGAACCGGAGGTGCGTGAGTCAGTGGGTGGCATTATACCCATGTATTAAAAGGAGCCTTGCTTTCTTGTACAAGGATAGCTGCGGGCCATTGTATGATGATGCCCACATATGAAAATGAAGATGAGCGCTAAAAAGCCTGGGTTTGGGATGTTCTTATGCACCCGGTGCATATTTACGCTGGATGCATGTTCATAATATATGCGGTGATCCATAGCTGCAATGCTGGATATACAGGGACCAAATAGTAACTATATGGTTCTAAGATACCCTTCCGTAGCAAGGATAATACTTATGAATTGCCTATAATCATCATCCCCGGCATTTATACATGCTACGGTACACTTCGTATACCCTAGAGTAGCAGCATAGAACCAATTCTGATCTTAGGATAACAGTTTAGATGTAATAAGCTATGATCACCGTTTATAAACTAGAAGATTGGACTACATTAGCTAGGCAATTAGTCTAGCGATAAGAAACCGGCCGGAACCATAGGAGAAGATATCAAAACCCCAGGGAATACTCCAAAAAATTGCCATCTTCAAGCGGAAACTGCAGACAGGCTATGTAGTTTTGAGATGTATCCCCCAAAGTCGATCAACAAGCCAACGCACAGGGAAACGCGAGGGTGAGATACACTCAGGTAAATAATTATACCAGTCATTCTCATCAATCACGCTCAAGCAGCGAGATAGGGCAGTGCATTCGTAGTATTCAGGGTAGAAACCGCCCTCTTCCCAGTCAATAATGCCACTGACCACATAATGATCGTTGTTGTTAGGATCCCGTTTTACCATGATATTGTCAGTTCTCAGATCGCCATGGGAAAACACCGACCCGTACATTGAGGAGTTGTCATGGCGCAGAAGAGAACGAAGTAATTTAATATAGGAATTGCTGCCGTAATGACGGACAGAAAACTGCAAGTCGCTGAATGCAGCGGCTGTGGTGATATCTTTGAACGTAGAACATTCATTCACATTCATGTCTTTCGCCCCCTCTCCGCTGATTCCCCCAAGCGGGTGGCCGTCATCCTGTCTGATGGTCCTTAGCCGGCGGAAGATGGCATCTAGCTGACGCTGTATGGACAGTTTGTCCTCATGTGTAAGGTTTGGCCATGCCTTGGTCAGGGTCATGTCGGGAACGTAAGACATAAAGACGACCCGAAACGGAGCGAATGCGATGAGCCCATGAGGTCTTGGGGCTGGGATATCAGGCATCCACCGCTCAAGATATTGTAATATTGTATACTCAGTATACTCGTCATTGCCCATAATTAATTTGGCAACAATATCCTCACTACACTTCACCACGACACCTCTGGCAGGGCCTTCCCAGATTTTTTCTGAGCCTAGAAGAAGACACTTCAAGGATTCAGCGAGATGGTGCCCTTCGTCCTTTGGCTTGTTATCCGAGAGTTCGTCTGAGTATTTGGCAAGCAAAGGTGTGACCTTCTCAGATAATGGAAAGACGACCGTTGCAGTCTCAGCGAGATCAAGACGATCGAGATACTCTGGTGCAGCCTGTACCTTTGGGGTATCTGTCTTTTCGACCTTAGGCCCAGTTGCCATTGTAATTCTTCGGTTATAATTCGATGGAAATACGGATAACAGATTGATCTCTGGATTGCGTCTCAACTCGTCGTCGAGATCGTTTAGTGTTTGGCGATTTATAGCTGCTGGGTAGGAGAGCTGTTTTTCTTCAGCATACTGATGCTGACGGCGATAGGAGTCTGGGAATATGGACATCAGGTCTGCTGCAGGATCTGCCTCTAAAACAGCCTGGAATTCTAGCATCAGAGCTCTGTTCCATTCTGCGGCTTCGGTGTTGGGGAGCGAAAGAATTGGTGTCGCGTCACCCATATCTGTAACTGGAAACGAGTAATAAAACGAGTAAAACTAGCGATGAAGCCGTTCTAATAGTAAGCCAGAGATGGGGAGGTATGTCCTTAGATTGCTTCGAGGTCCGCCTATTTAACCAACTGGTTGAGGCTCTTAATTACATCACGTGACTAACTGCTGTTCATACATAGTAGTCAACGTTGAACAGGAGCTTCACGAATTTTGTTTCAACGATGAGGAGCGAGTACGTTACTTTAACTGTGAGAAAGCCTTTTACAATAGTCCAAATTCAAACCGAAGAAGAATTACTATAAGCCATCCGGCTGTGTCTACCGCGCCCACAATATAACAATCGAGTATCCTCGCGGTGCAGAGGACAATGTTAACTGACTATTCAAGAAAGCCGACTCACCGATTGCTAGGAGCCTGGATAGCCTTTTTGATGGCTAAAGATGGGCCGAAACGCTGTACGCGAGTCCTAATTAGTTATCTCCGTTGAAAAAAAAGATACAGGTACTCCGTTTCAGAACCGAATGTGATATCCGAGAACACCCTGCACTCACAAAGATGTGACTCCTATGACTCAACTGCATAATATATCACGCTGGCTTCACTGTGGCTATCTGGTTGGCTATCATTGTTCTCATCAGAATCACACCTCGTTGCTGCCTGGAGATTCCTAGGATGGACGACCACCACCATCCATACCCATGCAGCTGCTGCCTAGTTAATAGTCCAATGACGGGCATTGGTAGCTGTGCCGCAATATATACCCTTGAATTTGCCTTCTTGTTTTGCGCCCGGCATCATGGGGCCTCAACGATATACTGAGCGATTGGATATTATGGCCCTCATGGTTACAAAGACCTTTTTCTCAATCCAGAGACGCAAGTTCCGAATCCCTGAAGTGCATGGATTATCTGCCTATATAATCTGTCAAGCCTTCCCGCCATCTCCTCATGCTGAGAATAAACAATGAAAACTATCATCACGTCTTAAAACTGCTATTTTACTCAAGCCTACATAATTGTGAATCTTCTGGCACAGCCTTCTCTCTTGAATTCTCTTTGGATTTTTTTATTTTCGGTTTGTCTCAGCACTGGAGCCTTTTCTACGAGGGTCCCACGAAAAGAGAAAAATTCATCTTCCACATCATGGGCTCCTCTACTCGATACCGCTATGAAATGCGAGACTCGAACGCTCGTGACTCCAAAACTCTCGTCGAACTGATCCATCTTTGTGACGTTGACACCTCCCAATTTGATGCTATCAAGGAAGCTGCAGAAACGGCGATTATCCACAATGAGCATTCTGGGTATAATTGTCAGGATTATGTTCTTGAACTCTTAGATGCTTTGGAGGATCGGGGTTGTATCGACGGTAATGATACAGCTTATCAGGAACGGAAGGAAACTGTCAAAGCTAAACAGGAAGGGTTGATGTAAGAGGCGGATCAGGCTATGGCGAATGAACGATTTTCATATCGAGTCTACTTGTTTACAGTTCCAACTACTTTCGCTCCTTAGCTTATCCTAAACAAGACAATTTATATCATTTCTCGCACAATTCTAATGCGGAAACCCAAGATAGTTACTGAACCGCATTCGGTTCATGGATATCTTTCTATTTACAATTCATGAGCCTCAAGGCTGCCAACTCAGCATCTGCACATAATCAAGAGGCCAACTATATGCACACTCTATACACTATTGTTATCCCTGTTTTTGTTTGTCTTCCACGCCAAATGTACGCACCAGAAACTTAATTGAAACCTAGAGTCTATCAAGGAGGCGACATGGATGTCTATTGAGGCTGGTAGCTTTATGTGCCGAATATGCCGACGTAAACTGCTTTTATAGTCTAAGATCTTGATTAAAGACGACGTCTAGATAAAGCTAGGTATACTTCTCACATTATCCTACTCGGACACAGAACCGCCCACTCTAGATCAACAAGAAAACAAAGAACCTCACATCTATACGTAGAACCAAGGATTTTATCCAGATGATCGAATGTACCAACCGGCTCCTGGTCGGGTGAAATGCAAGTAATCGATAAAACCACAGGAGAGGAAAAATAATAGACAAACATAGGAGACTGGTCCTACTTGGACAGAGAGATGAGATACATAGCATCGTCAAAATCGTTTGAGCCATGACAAGAGTTGGTATGGTTCGTTTAGTGGCCGTTAGATCCGTTTGATCCGTTTGCTCCGTTGGTAGCAGTTTTGGTAGTTTTGCGGACCACAGCGTCAATTGCTTCGGCAACGTATTTGAGGTTGGCGATGTTCACTGCGAGAGAAAGTTAGTGGTGTGATTTTATTTTGTATGGTGAAGGTGCTTGGGGTAACTTACATCCGGCAATTGAGATACGGCCGGATTCAAGCAAGTAGATGTGGTACTCGCGCAGGAGGCGGACTTGCTCCTTGGTGAGACCGGTGTACGAGAACATGCCGATCTGGTCGATGATGTGTTCCCATGTTCCAGGAGTCTGGAGCCTCTGCAACTCATTGTACAGAGCACGGCGCATGGACTTGATTCTGCTGCTCATGGTGATGAGGTCTTCCTTCCACATCTCGATGAGAGCTGGGTCACCCAAGATTTTGGCGGCAAGCCGTGGCCCTGTAGGGGTGATTAGTCGCTTTAGAAGAAAACATAGGTGAAAGAAGGGCGAAAAAGAAAAAAGGGAGCGAGTGTATGGAAAGACGGGCATACCGTAGGACGGTGGCGTAGAGATCTCGCCACGCTGGAGCTCAATAACCTGAGATCTGGCGCAAGCAGTCGCCTCTACAGATTTGCAAACAAGATGGAAAGCACCTGTACGCTGGCCATAGAGACCCAAGTTCTTGCTGAAGCTCTGAGCAACGCAAAGCTCCATACCACGCCTGGCAAATTCACGAATTGGCCAGGCATCGTTGTCGAGGTCTCCGGAAGCAAAGCCCTGGTATGCCGAGTCGAAGAAGGGGAAGAGTCCCTTGCGCTCGACCAGGTCCGCAATCTGTAGCCATTGAGCGCGTGTGGGGTCGATACCGGTAGGGTTATGAGCACAAGCGTGAAGAAGGATGATGTCTCCCGTGACAGTATTTTCTTCGAGCACCTTCATCATTCCCTCGAACTTGAGAGATCGGGTGGGCTCGTGGTAGTAAGGGTAGGTTTTCACCTGGATAGGGCTTCCCGAGGTTCCACTCGAGACGAGGCTCCAGATCAGGTGGTGGTTGGCCCATGTTGGGTCAGAGATCCAGACGGTACGCTTCGCACTGGGGTTGGATAGTTTTGGGAGGTGGTCAGCTAGGAAACGGGCTCCAATGTGGTTTGCGCCTGTCCCTGAGATGGTCTGAAGACTGGCAATTCGTTCCTTCGGGACACTGGACGCTCCCTTGCCGAAGATCAGATCTCTAGCCAGGTTGTAGAATGGTGCGTAACCCGGGATGGGGAGATATTCATGGTCAAAAGTTGGGTCATCCAGGAGCAATTGTTCGGCCTAGAGGTGATGTTAGAGATGACTCTTTTCCAAGGGAAAAGGGAGTATAGTATATCTTGCCTTCTTGACTACTGGTAGCCTCCAACTTTTCGCATCGTCGTCTCTGTACACACCGGCTGCCAGACTGACTTTGTCCGGATGCGTATCAGCCTCGAAAGCGCCCATCAGAGCGAAAACCTCATCAGCCGGTGCTGTGCCCAGCTTACAGAAGAGACTCTCTGGCTGCAACGGGGCCATCGTTATCGTTGTTTCTACCAGGAATAGGTTATCTTGATTTGGTCGAGTGCTAACCCTGTCTCCGTATTCCAGGGGCTGTTGGCGATGTTGTTCGTTAATGGGTTGGTGACGTATTTATGCTCAAGCCTCTCTCTACAGGATAAAGAAGTATATATTTACCCAGCAATATTCAGTGGACAAAAAGTCCGAGTCAATGAAGCCCAATATATAAGTTAACCACTGCTGATAGAGTTTCAAAGAAGTTAAAACCGGGCTATTCGGTCTTTTTTTTTATCTCTCTCTTCTTTTCTTCTTCCTGCTTCGTTTCTTCTTTTCTTTTTCTGCTGCCCTTTTCCAACGTCAGACAAGGTAAAAAGGCTTCGGGATCTGTGCCGCCCCTGTTGTGGCGGTTGATGTTATATCTGAGTAGCCAGAACTCGGCCACCACCACCAAACCACGAGGACACCTTGACGACTGGCGATGCTGAGCAAACGATATGTACGTGTACGGGTGAGCGGATACCCACGGCCGGCCTCTGGGAATATAAAAATATGGAGAAGCTGGGCTTGCGTCTTCCTTTGGAGCAGTTAGTTCTCGTTGACTGGACGCGGGAAGATGGGGACGTATAAAAGGGGGACTAACGAGAGGAGCCAACCGCTTGTGTCTGATATGAGTATGCTTCCGGCCTCCGCGGTATTTGAATTGGCATTCACTCTTCGCTACTCAACAATCCCGTGGCTTTTCTGTTGAATCCGGAGTTTGCTTTCCGGGGATGTTTTTTTGGCTTGTTGAAAGTCTTCGTTCTTTTTTCTTCTTTTTCTTCTTTTCTTCTTTTTGAAAATAGCCGGTAAATATTACATAATCAACATGTTTCTGCCGAGGTGAAAAACTGCTTATGTCATGATCTTACATAAGCATATGAAACATCGACAGGCAGCAGAAGAAGTGCAGCAAATGAGAAGTCGGTGGTTTTTGTTAGTCTCCAAGGACTATAACTATGGATATATATAACCGGCCTCGTTATATCAGTCCGTTTCTGCCTGGCAGCCAGTATGTTTGTTTTGCAGTTGGATTGGCAGTTGTTGGGCTGCTGCCTGGATGACCACCATGTTTCTATTCATGGCTCGGAGAGGAAGAAGGACTACAAAAGCCTTCAATTCTCCCTCTTGTTGCCATCTATCAACGGCATCAATATACAGAATTCCACGCTCTCTTGGTCGTCTCACTCCTTTGTTCCTTGAAACTCGCACCAAAGTTGCATTCTCGACCATGTCTGAAGCCATAAAGCTCCCTGGCTTCGGTATCCCTTTGAACGAAAGCAAGCATTGGCGGGCATCGCCTGGGGATGGATTCATAACCAATACGAGAGTTGGTGGTTCGCAAAAGTTCAGAACACTGTTCGGCAGTGCGCTGGATGGGGCCGATATCTACAATGGCTGTGTCTTGTCAGGAACTATATATCGCTTTATACCCGCTGGAAGTCTGGCTAATCTTGATGTAGCTCTCGTTTAACTCCGCTCAGGGAGATCACGATGATTCAGGTTATGAATAATATCACCGACAAACCTGACTGGGACATGAAGGTATGATTCTCTTCCTTAGCTCCGGTGCTGGCGACGCCGTTGTCTCCCATGTAGTTAGAGTTATACTCATTTACTATTTAGGTTTTTGATACCGGTATTACTGACAGATGGAGAAAAGAGTTACTGGAAGATGATGGCCTTGACGTTACGGAGAAAATGGTTGACTGGATCATCGCTGAGCTTCAGCACAAATCAAAAATGCTCAAAGAGACGGGCTTGATCACTGCATTCGATTCAGGGGTTATCAAATCTGATTCTGTCATCCCCGCATATCTTAGAGAGTCCCTGAGAGCGGCAGTTGCTCGTCTAGAGGATGTGCCTGAAACGCAAAAGGACTACCATCCACACTCGGATAATCAAGTTCTAGACCTTGTCCATCCTTCTCTCTTTCCATTGGTTTACGGCCGAACACGTATCATCAAGGACGGCATTCTGGGCATTGAGGATGGCATTGCTAAGTCTGGGACAGGGGAGGTAATCCCTATCCCAGCTGATCAGGAAATTAAGCTACAAGATTACACTGGTTGGCGTTACCTTGGCGAAAAGATGAATCATCCGTTCAGCCAAAGGTTCCAGTGGCTTCCCTGTGACATAGCCTTCGGGTCGGCTGACGATTCAAAGGGTGAGGCAGCGCAAAGAACCCCCAGTCAATGCACCATCACCAGTTATATCAACAACTTGCACCCTAAAGAACACAAGGAGCTCTATGGAATACTCGAACAAGTCATCTCACGGGCAATCCCTTTATGGAATGCGACATTATCATCTCTATTATATGCATCGAGAGAATACAAACGCATTGAGTACACTAGCTGCGTTTATGACCCTGACCCGAACAATATACCAGAGAAGGATCGGCCGCAACAACTTCCGGATGAAGACGAAGGAAACTATGACGAACGTATTTGCAATTGGGAGCGGGAGGTACGAAAAGTAGCCCTGCCTGAACCCGGAGATTTCACCCCACGAAAACAACCAGACCCTTATGACGAATCCAAGAAGCCTCTGGATTGGAGGAAGATGGTTGACCTTCAGGGGGATTATGGAAAAACGGGGTTACAAGTTATTGTGAAACTGGCAAATATCCATCTAACGCCAGAAAAACCCAGATACGACGGGGGGTCATGGCATGTTGAGGGACAGCTGGTATGTCGTCCGCAACCCAATCTTCGAATATTATTTGCAATAGCATGCTAACCCTCGTTTTGCAGAACGAACACATATGCGCTACAGCGCTGTACTACTATGACAGTGTCAATATAACTGAGAGCCGTCTTGAATTTCGCCATCTTGCCAGCTTCTATGATGCTGATGAGGTAAAGTATGAACAAGACGATCATGCTTGGCTGAAAGAAGTGTTCGGGTGTGAACAATATGGTAGTACTGTACAGGAAATAGGAAGTGTGCTTTGCAAAGAGGGACGTCTTGTAACATTCCCGAACAAGTTGCAGCATCGCGTACGACCTTTCGAGCTAGAAGATCCCACCAAGCCAGGCCACCGGAAAATCCTCGCCCTGTTCCTAGTTGATCCAAACCTTCGCATCATCTCCACGGCAAATGTACCGGTACAACGAGCGGACTGGTTGGGGCGGTCAGTACCACGGGATGGTGCCTTGGGGAATCTCCCCAGGGAACTCTTCGATGAGGTTGTTTCTTACCTGGGTGACAACGCTATTCCGATGGAAGAGGCAAAGGAGCTACGACTTGAGCTAATGGAAGAAAGGAAAGCTATTGTGGCGGAGGTGGACAACTCATTTAGTAAGGTCACATTCTCCCTATGTGAGCATTAGTTGATAGCTACATACTGTATATCTACGTATCAAGGAGGGTCATAAACATCTATCCACTCTGTATAGTTATTGTCATTAGAAATCATCGTTCTTAACTGAAGGCCAGGTTACATTTGATATCAATCCTAAATCAAATCCTTGCCAGAGATTCCCCTCCAACTGGTGGGCTTTGGCATGCCACAGCATGTAAAAACTACTCTTGCGCTCTGTTGGGGGCATCGCCAACTACCTGCTTTTCCAGCCTGCAAGTCCAGATGTAAATATCCGCGGCCGCTGCTTACATTCAGCCCTAGCCCTAAGCCCTAGCCGCTTCTAGCCACTGCCATTACTACTGCCCGTTAGGTCCTAGCGCCGGTAAACCCCGCTCAATAAGTTATCCGTCTCTAGCCGCTCTTGGTCACCTGCCTTTTTGGTGAAGATCTGTCATTATATAAGCGCCAAGCCATTCAACTCCCCTTAGATAAGCAAGAATATCAGCCTCAACTTTGATCCTATCAAAAGTGTTTGTGGCCGGAAAAGAGCAAAGAGAATACGCTCGTCGTCTTGATATATAAGGAGTACAGGACTTGGGTAGTATAAATTAACTATGAGCTTCTACCAATGGATGCCAGTGTGGATGTCAGTTTTGATTCAGGCTGCTTAACTGCATGCACATGGATACAGGGGACTTTCTTTTCTCTGGAATATCGCCAATTGGCTGGTGCTTACTTTTTTTACACAGAGTAGAGATTAAACCATGAAGCTATGACTACATCCCCTTCATCCTGGTTGTAGGATGCTAGGGCGTGGCATTGGAACTAAGCCCGAGCATCCTCCAGAACACACATGGAGATACGCCACAGTCGTCAACAAAACAGCATGTCACATAAAACTCCGCCCAAGCCGCTTTCCCCTCACTTCTCTCGGCAATCTGTGACGCACGACCGCATAAACATACTCTGGTCCCCTGATCAGGAGCTCGATTCTGGGGCCGCAAATGGGTCATCCGCCGGATCCTCCACCCAACGGTACTCCATCCTCTTAGCTACCGTAAGTGCAAATTCCCTGCCATATACCGCCCCAATAAAGGCGAGCATGGCGTCAATACCAGAACTGATACCAGAGGATGTCCAGATATTCCCGTCTACCACCCATCTGACGCTCCTCTGCCATTGGACCTGCGAGTATGGCCTTATCGTATCCTCGTATCTTCTCTTGTTTGTCGTTGCCTTCTTCCCATCCAACAGGCCTGCTGCGGCGAGCACTTTTGCGCCCGTACAGATGCTGAATGCATATTTAACGTCCGGGTATAGTTTGCGAGTGAGCTGGACGGCTGGCTCGATGTTGGAAGGGTCACTCGTGCCCAGACCGCCTGGGACAATGAGAACATCGATATCTGTAGGTGGATTTGCGTAGGTGTGTGTAGGTACCACGCTTTCGGAGAAGCCCCATCCTGGCTTCAGGTTGACAGTTGGAAGCGGAGGTGGTTTTGTGCTCACAGGGCTCAGCGTTGGCCCAATGATGGAGAGTTTGATGCCATTGTCGAGAGAGGTAATATTGAGAGCATCAAGAGGGCCGAAGACATCCAGAGCCTGGAAACCTTCGAATAAGATCACAGCATAGTGCTTGATTTCTACTCCAGTGTTAGTACGTTAGGTAGTGCTATCCATGCTCATTGATATCCTGGTTTAGACGGTTATATGGTAGATACCTTGAGAATCGGCAGCCATTGTACTTTGCACTTCGCTGTTTATTGCAAATCAGCAAGTGATGACAGGAGTAAGAATGTCCACAGCCTTTAAAAGATAATAGTGCAATGTGGCCCATCGCGGAGTATTTCGTCGTAGAGGTGATATTTAACGACCAAAGCAATTGGGGGTAAATAAACGGCTTACCTGCCTATGATTATGCTTCTCAAAGATTTATACCGCCGTAACTGTCACTGTCGCCCAGCTTTTATATATCCGCCTTCAAACTGCGGATTTTTGTCAAGAATGTCGGAAGCGTCATTCCAACTTCGTATATCCTACGATATGGGATGACTCATGCCAAAAACTTGAAACGTTGCTTTTACGAAAGACACCCGAAGTTATGTTTGATATTGGTATTACTATCGTCAATAGCCTATCTATGCATGTAGATGGGACAAACGCGAGCATGGCGTAATACAAAGAAAAGAAATAGACGGGATCTCACATGAAATCAACCGGAGGCAGGCCTCTTTCTGCAACGGCGCCACTCACGCAGTTCTGGACTTTGATAACGGCGTTTTTCCAGCCAGTTGTCGATAGTCCGGGCTTTGGCAAGAGTTCTGTGGCTCCGCCACTACCACCGTAACTACTGTTGGAATTGTTTACTAGCCAGCTGAGCCATCGTGCCAGGTCAGTTGCTTTGGAGATATCCTTCTCCTCAAGGACAACACGTCTCAAGTATTTGGTCAGAGCCTCTACATCCTCTTCGTACGGCTCTTCGTCTTCAAATGAGGAGTGCCACTCGCTCAGAGCCTCGCGAAGCTCCGGAAGAGATGAGAGTCTTTTTGATGTAAAAGTGGGCTTTGCAGGACGCGGATCAAAGCGGAGGAGTTTCTGTTCGGGCTCTACAGGGGCAGGACTATTGTTGGCTTTATTTTGTCTCATCCGAGTATTTCTCTCATGTACTGCTGCCAGGTTTAGGCCTCCTTGCTCTCGGAGCCGGGCCTGTCGGTTTTCTTCTAAAATCTCTTGACGTATGTCCTCTGGCAGGGCGGCAAGAAAATCCGCTGAGATCTCAGTACCAGGTTCTGTGAATTCCCGTGCGGGAGTATTATCTGCTGAGTTAGCACTCCTAAGTGTGGGTTGAGGAATGATGAAGTTTGACTGAGTGAGGGTAGGCCCGGTATTCGATCTGGCTGTGGCCCGTGGCCGTCCGCGTCCGCGCCCTGGCCGTGGTTTAGTTGGCGTCGTAGGCTTTTTATGACGCGGGGATTGCTGTAGAGAAGGAGAGCCTGGAGTGGAGATTGTCGGCGTGTTGGCGTTCTGCTTGTAGTAACCCAACACTTCAGCTCTTACATCTTCGGGTAAGGCGTTCAGCGTGTCCTGGTCAAGCTGTGACTCCGGAGGCAGAGCAGTCGACGCGTATGGCGTGTCGGCGGTACGCTGGGAAGAAGCCGCCGCTCTCAGCTGCTCACTGATACTTAGCCTCTCCTTTGGAACTAATTTAGAATGAACATCACCTGGCAGCTCTGCAAGGATAGAAGGATCTGCCTGCGTTGGTAAGATAAATTGGGTTCCTCTTATATTCAGGGGTTTCTGAGATGCGTCATTGAGCGACGGACCAGCTGTGAGTGACGAAGGTAGATGTGGGCTTGCGTTCTCCCCCTTTGTAGGACTAAGAACTTCATCTGGATCTTGGGAAACTATCTTTCTCTGGTTAGGGCTTGGTGCTTTGAACTGGAGTTGTTGCTGACCGCTCGCAGGTTCGCCACTAGAGGTAGTCTTAACCGGTGTAAGCTTCGTCATTTGAACCCCTAGCCCTCGTAGATCCCCAGGGGAGAAATTAAAACTGCGGAGAATAGACACAGCTTCTTTGCCAATAACATCGCTTGCGTTGGTAGGTGTGTGCAAAACCACACTCTTATTAAAAGTATCACATTTGCCATGCCCGAGATGTTTAGGTGGATCAGCCGGGGAATCAGCAGCCCGTCGCATTATTCTCATCGTCAGCTGCTTGCCTTTAACGCCATTCTCCAAGAGTCGGCGATGTAGTTCCTCGCACAAGCTATGGACAAAGTCATCCGCTTGTGTCTGGTTGATAAATCGGATCCCCCAGTTTATTTCTGCTGAGACAGATTTCCTTATGGCTTGTTCTCCAACCACAGTGTTGTCGATTCCCCTCGAATATTCCCATAACTTTGCCCCGGTCTTTGGGCCTAAATGCCCAGTCAGTTTCTCTCGGCTGAGTTGGCGGATATCTTTGACGTATTTGATGCCGAGTTCTCCAAGTTTAGCTCCCAGACTATGGGCCACGCCAGGGAGATCTGTGACCGTAAATTCACCGATAAAATCTAGCATATCATCAGGCTTCAACTGGAATTGACCTGCGGGTTTTGCCTTTCTCAATGCCAGCCTTGCCTGTAAAACATTCTGGCCTATACCAACGGATACGTGGCAGCCGGTTTTCTGTTTGATGGAATCCCGCAGGTTCCGTGCAATCATATCTGCCTTCTCTTGTTCTTGATATATTGAGCTCTCTGACATTGCTCTCCCATCAGAGCCACCTGCCTGGATGCATAAAGTAGAAATATCGATGAGTGCCTCATCAATACTAACGCTTTGAACAACGCCATCGATATCGAGAATTGATTCGTAAAATTTTCGACTAGCTTCCTCATACGCTGGAAAATCGTAAGACAGTACTTTAAGCTCTGGGCATCGCTCTAGAGCACCCTTCATCCACATCCCATTTCTAACATTAAACTTGCGTGCAGGGTAATTGCAGCTGGCGATTTCCGATCCGGGGCCAGTGCCATGGGCTATAGCAACTGGTTTGTCGGCAAGCTCGGGGTGTTTTTGTATAGAAACCGCAGCAAAAAAGCTATCAAAATCGACATGTAGAATATAGCGTCTTGTCCCAGGCGGCCGTTTGACTAGCGTTGGCTTCATGCTACCTCGCTCTTGGGCAATGCTTTGGAGCTGAGCTTTGAGCTCTGCCTTCCAAGTTGAGAGATGGTGGAGGCGAGATTCACGGTAGTACTGTTGGATGAAGTCGGGGTTGACTACACTGGATTGTCTTATATGCGCTTTGGAAAGTAGTAGAGCATTATGTTCCTCAGGGGTCAATTGCTTTGCGTCACTGTTCGGGTTCTTGTTCCCTTGCTCCGTGGAGAACTGTTCTGGTTGAGCAGGAGTCGAATTATCATCGAAGCCTAAAGATACAAGGTCTTCAGGTGTTGTTGGAGTAGCATTATCATGCCCAAGAGAAGTATCTTTTATGTCAGTAGCTTGTTCTTCTTCCAAATCAGGTTCCTTTGCAATATCCGCGTTGGGGTAAGCTTCCCCTATCTCTGGGGCATCAGAAGCAGACGGATCCTTGTTCAACTGCGAGGTATACCAGCACGAATCTGTCTGACTTTTGTAGCTCTGTGACTGGGAATTATTCTGGGCAGAAATCCTCCCGCTGGTATCAAGCTTCAATACCTTTTGCGAGGCACCCTCATCTAGCAAACGATATGTCTCCCAGGGTAACATACGGCCAGCCTGGATACTTTCAACAACCCATGCCGGCTTAACAACACGATATCGACGAAACTCCTCTCTCTTCTTGGGAGTTAATGCGCTGGCTATAATATGAGTGGCAGCTGTTTTCCCGTCAAGGTACTGGAGAAATCCTCCACCATGGCTGACTATCATGCGATGAAGATCATTTAGCGATGGCTGCGTGTATCCGTTAACATGTGCCACAACCCCTTTGAATATCGATGGATTGTTTGGAGATGAAGCGCGTATTTCAGCATCTAGGTTTTGTAGCTTGATTTTCTTGCGACGGAAGTAATCTCCAAAGCCGCCAAAGCCAGAGGCCTCATATTCTTCCCCATCCTCCCCAGTGAATTCATCTGGACCTATTAGCTGCGTAATATCCTAGGCTAACAACGAAGTGCAGACTCACGGTTCTCAATCCTCTTGCGTGTGGCGCCGGAGCCTGATTCAAGTCTGGAGCCCATCGTTCCGGCACGCAGCAGTGGAGAATCATCTTCGAAAGGCACTATAAACCCATATCCCACCTTCTAACCTGATGCTTCAACGTCATATGCCTACCTCACCTCGTCGCGGTGGCTATCATATCCGAGTCACTCTGTGGATGTTCATTAAATGATTTTTAGACGCGAAAAAAACACGTCAAAACGTCACATCACATGACTTTTAATATACTTTTTATTAATCAGCAAGCTAAACTGTTTTAATACTAGCGCATTGCTGACGGACCGACAAAAAGTTACTTTTTTTTTTTTTCATTGTTATGTGGAAACGAGTTTGGAGCTTTATGAGAAAATTCTCTACTTGCTCCCTTTCATCGAGGTTTTCTCTCTCTCCTCTTCGTTGAGAGCACAAGCTGAGACGTCAGCCATTCATTCTTCCTTCTCAGCATACTCTCTTTAGGCTAGACGATAATGTCGGGAACCCAGCCAGTTGCGCTCTACGCGGCCAAGGTGCCTCCAGGTGGTATCCTTGTGCCTGCTGTCCCTGATGCCGCCGCTATGGTATGTAGCTAAATCCTCTCATAGTCCTTCATCCATTAGTATGCGATTTGGTTAACGGATATTCACTGTAGTTCCGTGTTACCATGGCCGCAATTGACCCCGATGCGGTGCCAGAGTATGAGGATGAGGCCCAGGCAAACAAGGCTCCCCGAGCTACATTGAAGATTATCCGACCCCCTCCTGGTCTTGACTACGAGGACTCTGAGGATGAAGACTCTGATGATGGGGATGACGAGTCTGACGATGAGGCCAATGGCGGCCCAAGTGACCCCGCCAGAAAGAAGAAGGCGATGCTCAAGGCAGCTTTGAAGGACATGGATGATGGCATGGAGGAGGAAGATGATGATGAAGAAGACGAAGAGGACACCGATCTTGCTGCAGCTATCTCTAAGTTAGTCAAGGGCAAGGGAAAAGCCACTGATGATGATGACAGCGATAGTGACGAGGATTTGGAGTTGGACGAAGTTGTCGTCTGCACACTCGATCCAGAGCGCGTATGTCCAATTCTCCTACGTGCGTACTTTAAATTGAAGGTATCACTGACAATCACTACAGAACTGCCAACAGACTTTGGATTTCGTTGTTGGTGAGGGTGAACGCGTCTTTTTCAAGGTTACGGGCACTCACACCGTCTATGTCACCGGAAACTACGTCACTCCCATTGAAAACATGTATGACAGTGATGAGGATGAGGATGATGAAGACGAGGACGAATACGACCTCTCTCCAGACGAAGACGAGCTCGCTGCCCTTATGGGCGATGATGACGAAAGTGACGAGCTAGATGACATTGCTAACCCAAGAGTTATGGAGATCGACACCGATGAGGAAGAGGAGGTGGAAGAATCTAAGGCTCAGGCCAAGCAATCGAAGAAGGATAAGAAGGGTAAGAAGCGCCCAGCAGATGATTCTGACGAGGAGCCAAATTTGGATGACATGATCTCCAAGACGCTAAAGGATGAACCCGCCACCAACGGCGAAGCGAAGTTGAGCAAGAAGCAATTGAAGAAACTGAAGAAGAACAATGGTGAAGCTGCTGAAGCAGAGGCAGCCAAGTCCAACTCCAAATCTGACAAGAAGGTCCAGTTTGCTAAGGAGCTTGAGCAAGGCCCAACTCCTTCGAAGACTGCCCAAACTGGTACTCTTGGCGTAAAGCAGGTGCAGGGAGTTACCATTGATGACAAGAAGCTTGGTACAGGCAAGCAGGTTAAGAAGGGCGATAGAATTGGAATGAGATATATTGGAAAGCTTGAGAATGGCAAGGTCTTTGACTGTAAGCACTTGGCCCCTGCAACCTGCCCCGCATATTATCGCATTATACCTACTAACCCGCCTGGTAGCCAACAAATCTGGAAAACCCTTCTCCTTTAAGGTCGGAACCGGTGAAGTGATCAAGGGCTGGGATATCGGTATTCCCGGCATGGCTGTCGGTGGTGAACGAAGACTTACTATCCCAGCCCACCTTGCCTACGGAAAGCAGTCTCTGCCAGGCATCCCAGCTAACTCGAAGCTAATCTTCGATGTCAAGCTTTTGAACATCAAGTAAATGTGGTCAAGCCAACGAAACTTTGCTTATACCCCATTATTTGTGTATGTAACCCCGGCTTTATTTTTCTTACTGACGCCCAAAAAGAAAAGACAAAATTTATTTCTTAAGCTATCTGTTGGTCTATGGAGCACTATTACTGGTGATTCTTCTCCCTTTGCATTTATTTCTTTTTGTTGCTTTTTTATCCTGTTTGTTCGTCTAGGTTAACACCAGACGAGCCCCTCAAAATATCGGTGCTAAAAGACTGGCGTTTTATATCAGTATGTGTATAATCAATTTTTAAATACTAGACCATTCAATGTCTCATTTACCTATAGTGATTCGCATACTCGTTTCTCTCAAACGCGAGAAAAACTCATCTTACAGGGTCATAAAGTGGTCCGTGTCCTCTACCCCATTCAAACCTTTTTTAAGCATAAATCAACATACAACATCAACCCGAATGTTTGTCCATCGACGTATCATGGACGCTTCCACAGCCAGTGTATTTTCCTTTGGGATATAAAGGATTAAACATTTATGATGTTGTGATACCATTTATTCTCTATTCATAGTCGGAGTTTCTCTCGGACTCAATTTGCTTTTCGCCCCTTCCGCCTGTGTAGCATGGGTGGCCTTTCTTCCAGTATTTTCACAAAAACCTATCGTCTCTTTCTTTCGCTGCTGCGTATACTGCGTAGCAGTTCAAGCTGTTCTCTCTCCATTTCCTTTACAGCTCGCGAGTAGGAGTGCCTACTATCGTTCACTCTTATTGAAGCATTGCTTTTCTAGTGATCTTACGGCTTTGTATGAGATATCTCTGCCGTGCCTATATACCTTCCTTTGCTCTCCTTTTATCTTTCATCGTCCGAAAAGCCTGGCTGCCTTTATATCAACCGGCTTTCCCCCTTTTTCCCTCCAATATTTATATACTTACCAGTCTCATGACAATACCATGAACACTCCAGAGGGTGTAACTCCAAACGGCACCTCTTCCAAGGCAGCAGCTCCGATCGAGGACAATCATCCATCTCCAGCTGATACAGCTTCGCAGACTGGGAGAGAACATAGCATTGGAGGCTATAAATCTGTTAGCGGTTTTTTAAGAAGGAAAGGGTCACGATTCCTCTCCTTATTCAAGATACGTAGAAGTAGAAGTGAGTCACCTCTGAGTATTCTCTGATGTTTATGCTACTAACTCTATCATTGCACAGGTAGTGCACATTCCCGAGAGCCACAGGAAGAGGCACGCCAGACAAGTATAGGAGGGGCTGCAGGCCAGCCAACTTCTCTCACGAACGGGAATAGGTCTCTCGGCCCTGGGGGAGAGGGCCGAAGCACTGAGCCACCTTCAGGCACAAGTTCGCTACCAGGACAAAGGGAATCAAGGGCTGATTCAATTCAGCCTCTGGTTGTGAGAAAAGGGCCTAATATTTACAACATACCCCGTGGGCTGAAAACGATTAGTACTATCAAACCATTAGCACCGCTAAACAGCCAACGAAACCACTCTAGTCCCAGTTTAACGCAAAGAATATCGGATAAAATTTCAATGTCATTTTGTCCTCCCACGGTAGTGCATCGTGCAAACTTACGAGTGCGGCCAGCTATAAGTCGCTTTTCGGTGGGTACACCACCATCGGTGCCATCTACACTACAAAAACTGGGTGACAATACACAGGATGACTCGGACTCCTCCGCTTCCCGTCTGAGTGGGAGTGGTACTTCTCACAGGAGCCAATCTACTAATCCTACATCAGAAGGAAGCCCTGTTTCTCTATTAAAAAGAACATCTGCGAGCTTGACTGGGAAAGAAAAAGGGACAGTTCCTACAAACTGCGCCCCGTCAGAAACTCAGCAACCACCCTTTGGAGATACCCCTCCCCTTGTTAAACCCTCCATTGTTACTGTGGAATTAACTGTTTCTGCAAAGATATTCCTTGAAACCTACTTTGATGCATTATCCTCCAAAGACCCCCCTAGACTGCGCCGTCAACGTGAGTTCGAACAAACAATATACTCTTTACCTCTGTCAGAGGAAGAGAGGCAGGCAGCATGGCAGGCCTGGTATCGTCAGGAGTCCGACTATCTTCGCCAGCATCGTGTTTTAAAGACACATTCCAATCGAACGGACCGTAAAAACAGCCCCTTGATTGCTGGATACGAAGTTATCAAGGTCCTAGGGAGGGGTAGCTTTGGTGTTGTTCGCCTAGTTAGAAAGAAAAATACTAACCCCGAATCCTCGCCGTCAGTTTCGAAGGGAACGCGGACTTTTCGTCGAAAGGATGCCGAGAAGATGAGGAAGAATGTCTTTGCGATGAAGGTTATCCGCAAGTCAGAAATGCTCTTGAATTGCCAAGAAGGGCACTTGCGAGCGGAGAGAGATTTTCTGGTCTCGTCTAATAAGTCTCAATGGATTGTACCGCTGATTTCGAGCTTCCAGGATAAACATAATCTCTACCTTATCATGGATTACATGGTAGGTGGCGATTTTCTTTCTTTGTTAATGAGAAAGAATATTCTATCAGAAGAAGTCTCGAAGTGGTACGTTGCGGAGATGATCCTATGTATCGAAGAAGCTCATCGGCTTTGTTGGATTCACAGGGACGTTAAACCAGACAATTTCCTTATCTCAGCGTCTGGACACTTAAAGATATCCGATTTTGGACTTGCATTCGATGGACATTGGTCTCATAACGAGACGTATTTTCACAACCATCGACAATCATTACTAAAGAAACTGGGAATCAAAGTTGAAGGAGACTCCGAGGATAAAAAGGCCGCCGCCAAAGCCAAAAAAGCATATAAGGTTGCAAATCTTCCCGATGGTAAAAATGGCGAATCTGTTGAAAGACCGGCTATGAGACAACCTGGTCCCGGCGAAGATATTCTTCGATGGCGTAATCGCAAAGAGCGAAGAAAATTAGCAATGAGTATTGTGGGAACAAGTCAATATATGGCGCCCGAGGTTGTTAATGGGGATCCGTACGATGGTAGATGTGACTGGTGGAGCATTGGTATCATTCTATTTGAGGTATTTGAGATAATCTAAAACCCCAACCTTCTTGATCTCATTTGCTACTATTAAGTCAAACCAACCTGGTACTAAACAAGACTCAGTGCCTTTTTGGATTTACGCCTTTCGCCGCAGATTGCAGAGAAAATACCAAGAGCCGAATATTAGTATGGTTTCCCTTGTGAGCATATAAAACTTTGTGGTCAACAAGCTGACATAGGACAAGAACCATCACAAATACTTAGAATTTCCTAATGAGCGTCCATCAGACAGGCTGGTTTCTGACGAAGCAGTACATCTGATTGGGCAAATTCTTCAGGAAAAGGAGTGCCGGCTTTCCTCTGAGAAGTATTTGTTGAATGATTATATTCATTCACGGCGAATACCCGGTGAAATACTTGATAAAGCTGCCGACAAGGCAAGCAAGAATTATCAAGGCTACTATGTATATCCAGATGATGCAACCGATATAAAGGACCATCCATTCTTTAGGAATATCAATTGGGACGCTATCCAATACACCAGGCCACCATTTGTTCCAAAGATCAAGAGCTGGGAAGACACAAAATATTTCAACATTTCAGTTGCGGACAGAAATGATGACTCGTCCCAAGATCCTCCAAATGACCCTGAAGCTGACATACCTGACGGCGCTGAATCCCCTCCGAAGCAAAACCAAGCCGTGGGGAACACATCTAACGTAAAGAAAGTCACAAAGAAGAAGGTCAAGCGGAAAGCCCGTGATAAAATCCTGCGCGATGAATCAATGGGAAAGATTGCTTTGAATATTCGGAAGCAGGGGGCATTTCTGGGATATGCTTATAATAGACCTAAGGATGTCATCAGTGTCTTCGAGTAGGAATGGAGGACAGTATGACCACAAGATCCAGTTTTGGGCTACAGCTGTGGTAATTATGTGTTTCTGCCCTCGATTTGAGAATTACCTTGCTATACCCTAATGACTAGCTAGACTGCCTTGTCTTGATTTCAACTCAACGGTTGATATGACATGCTAGAACTCTCTATGCGTTCATGTATTGGGTCAAGGCTGTGCTAGAGAATTCTGGAATATTTTTATTAGAAATACCGACTCCGTTCGCTATTAATGAAAATTATTTCTAAACCTTTATTTTCGGATACCTCTTCGCTATTATAGGATATTTTCGGGGTGGAAAATGATACTATTATGATAGGTAAGATATCTACTTTAACGTAATTAATAACTAGCACAATATCTGTCCAAGTTTGACATGAGATCAAATTGTTACTCTAGAGTACAGAGGAAAAGAACTTAGCCACCAGGGCCCTTGAACAATTAATAATTCCGCCATTGGGAAGAGAGATATTAAAGATGTATTTAGAAACTTAGCTCAAAAGGCCACAAACTCCTAGGGGCTCCTATGCACTGCATTAAACTTATCCACCTATCCTTTTTTAACCCGTAAATGAAACCATATATGCGCCATAACCGTTCGATACCACGAAAATTGTATTTCAGAGAGCGTGTTTCAGATAAGATACTAATAATTATGAATTCTGTAGACAGTAGGCTTTCCCGGCTGGCGTGGGGTTGAAGGCGCTTATATAGTTGGAACGCCCATTGTAAATGCCGGCATGTTGGATGCGTCCTCTGGTCTCATTGATCCATTAAGAAGTGGGCAAAGTCTAAAGTTACCAAATAAATTTGATTAAGACGTTAGCATTCCAGCAATAAAATAACGGGGCTAGGCAGGAGGAAAATTTTGGTTGGGTTGGAAGCTATTGGCGAATCGGACCGGAGAGAAATAAATGGGGGGTTGGATGGAGGCGATAATGGTGGGGTGTAGGGATGGGTCTTATGAAGTGTAAAGGGTATGGGATGAGGTTGGTGATCGAGAGTTTATAGGAAACGAGAGGCGCACTTTTTGTTAGTCTTGATATGGCCAACTTGACCACAGTTAGCACATTTCCGCTGTGTGCCCCCCGTCTTGGGGCCACCTGGACCAGTTGGAGCAGGAGAACACGCAGCCGTAGTGGGAGACATTTCGCGATTCCCTTCGGCAATGAGACTTTTCTGCTTTTCTCGAGCATGGCGCCGCTCCTTATTTCGCTGAAGACGACGAAGTTCGTCCTGAATACTGTTTGACGGGGGTAATAAGTTAGACATATATCAAGACATATTGGAGATTTCTGGTGAGAAATGGCATACTGCTTCATGTTTCGAGCATCGACTTCCGGGTCCCCCGTTGGTTCAATGTCAATAAGCCTATAGGTAGCAGGGTTAGCTAGAATTCGCATGAATGATAAAGCAGGTAAAACATACGCTAAGTTTGCAAGTTCAGCTTCATGACGCTGCTTCTGATACTGTTTAATCACCCTGGCATCCCTGATGACTTCCTTGACACTCTCAATTTTGCCCTTGTTGTTTCGTATTTGACGGGTGATTACCATGACCTTACCCGATTGACTCGAGGTACTAAATCGGCTGAACTGACTGGTTGTCTCATCGTCTCGGCGGCTGAAGGACGGAGTTGGACGGTCTGATCTTGGCGTTGGCTTTCCGAACAGTTCATCAGCTTCTCCCATGTCCACATCACTTTCTTCGTCTGAGTGTTGAATGGTTGAAGATAAGCTAGACTTTTGGCTTTCCCAGATTCGGCGGATGGATTCTTCATAGGACTTTTGTTGCCTAGCGACGTTATAGCTATGACCTCCGAGCTCCTTTTGTCGTTGGGCATCAAGCTTGTCTTCAACACTCTCTCCCACTGCTCTGAAGCCACCCTTCATAGATGTCTTGATGAAACTGAAGCCTTCTCCGCGACCAGTAGGATCTCCCTCCCCATGAAGCTGTAGCATGGCTTTTCCTTGGGAGGCGAGAAGGAAGCTTCTTGTCGTTTTCCACGGAGCGAGTTGCTGTTCTAAACTTTCTCCTTCTTTTCCTTCGTAGTCGTCACCATCATCTGATTCACGGTCATATCCAGCATCATGGAGTTGTTGCTGTCCGACTTGCATGGCTTCGAGAAGACAGACGTCTTCAGGCTTAACGTAACCGCGCATAACATCTTCACTAGGTATTGGCTCTCCGCTTTTCATTTCCCACTCTTTATGGTCTTTATTGAACTGGAGAAACTCTTTCATCTTTTGCCTATTTTGCATATCTGTTGAATCAGGGAAATGCTCGGTAACCTCTGCTACACTAACCCTGTTGTTCCCATTTTTCTTTATTCGACGGTAGCATATCATTTTGAGGCGATTCTTTGCCGCAGTCGTGACTTTTCTGGAATGAGGTCCGGGCACATCAACAGATGGGAACTGCTGCCCGGCAACATACAAATGGTCAATATTTCGTATGAAATAGCTGGAACCCTCTATACCAGTGCTGTTCCGTACGATTAGGAAGTCGGTATTTCTAGCCTCCTGACGGAAAACGGGCGCACGGTATAAACCAGTTGTAATAGTAGGTGTAGTCTCTCCAGGGTCGACATGGCCAAAACTGGAAAATGGACTCTTGTCTTGCGGCAGTAAAACTGCAGTTTCTCCAATCTCTGTCTTTGGTCGTGATGGATCCTCCGCATTTTTCTTGCGGTAATAGTTTATCAAACGACTACCCATGCCGAAGTTGGATAACATTGTCGGATACTCTTCGGAGTGTTCGATTAACAACGCATTCGAGTTATCAGCTAAAGATAGTGATTTTGTGGTGTCGTAAAGGGCTTTCGCGCCTTTTCCCTTTTGGTGTTTCCGTTTGACATGGACGGGGACTTTGAAGGAGAGAGGAAGATTTGGATAAAAGCTCAAAGAGGGACGATGGAATGACCGAGCTTCCGGTCTTGCAAGCTTGGTCTTATAATATGGCCACTGCAGCCGGATTGCAGGCATACTATGTTCTAGGGCGATATTTCCCAGGGTGCTTCGCACCTTATTCTGGTGGTTCTCTTTCAGCATATCGTAAGCGGTATCATTTGAAATGTTGTATCTTTGCATTAGACGCTTGGTCAAGCCACTGGACATTTCTCCAGCACGTTGAAGCTTGCTGGGTTTAATTTGTGTAGTAGGTTCATTGTTGGAGTAGTCATCCAGCAATAAATGGGGATCATTCATATCTATCCGAATCTTCCTAGCGAGTATCGCAGTAGCTTCGGCTGGGTCATCCAGACTGGGTAAATCAATATGCGAGTATGACAGGTAATCCGAAGGTTCTTTCCCGAGTTTGCGCTTTTTAGTTGGCTGGGTTACTTCGAATAACCAGTCATCTTCTTCATTTCGGGGTGCTTCAGGCGTAGTCTCTTTTTCGTGCTCTGAAGGAGCATTCTTTACATCCCAGTCTGCGCAAATAAACTGCAAGTCTTCCATGGTGATACCACCAGGAAGGTCTTCATCAGAGTCGTCACCTTCCTCTATGTCGCTGGCCTCAGCAGACGTGGATTCAGGGGTTATAACGGTGATAAACTGATCAGGCTCTGCGGATTTCTTCTGCATATTTCCAGCAAAAAGAAAGGCACGTTCTTGATCCGGGGCGAGTTCAATGTTGACTTTCGTAGGGTTAATTCGCTTTGGGGGTTTGAGAGGCACCTTGCCAATAAAGCGTGCCTTTTTCGGTGGTAGTAACTCCAAGAAGCGTGGTAGGGCATCCTTATCAAACTTAGGCCATAGGGAAGCAAGTAATTCTTCGTTATTTTCCGGCGGAGCGGGGGGATTGTCTGGTCCGTAGGCGGACATGGCGAACAGAGCTTGTTGAAGTTGGTAGTCTCGGAGCATCGCGGGGTCCATATCAAGAGTAGGCGACCTTGGTGCCTCTTTGTCACTCTCCATGCCCTCATCGAAGATATCATCATGCGCCTCGAGGGCCCCTTGGATTGTGCCACTATCCCCGAATATGCCCATCCCATGATCTACCATAGGAAGCGAAAGCCCAATAGCCGCCTTCTTGTTAACAGGAGATGACGGCACATCTCCAAACAAATCATCCAGCTCGTCTCCTCCACCCTCTCTGATCTCCTGAAATTCATCGTCTCCGCCAAAGAGATCCCCAAGGTCATCATCCTGCGGTAAAGCAGCAGCCGGTTTCGCACTCGAAGCCTCATCTTCTTCATCTGGGAGTTCGTCATCGTCGAAATCCTCATAGTCTATCGCGTTGTCTGCTTTTTCTCCTATTTCAAGGTCTCTGTTTAAGAAGTCCATGTTTTCTGCCGCGTTCGGGTCGTTGATGCTCCGCACGACTCTGTCGAATTCAGAATCGTCCACCGGAGGCTCGAACCCGTTCTCGGCGGACTCTCTCATGTTGGCTACCTGCTGAGTGTCCATGCTTGATGACTCGGGAACTGGAGAGGCGAAGGGTGATGCAGACATGATGGCGCAGGGAGCTCACGGAGCGTTCAACTTGAGCTCGTTCAAGGGGGGTTGAACAGCTCCGCTGAGCATGACAGAGGCGCGCACCACTGTGTAAAGCGAATATGTCTTCCAGATGACAAAAAGGAAAAAATCGCAAGTCTTGATCGTTTTTCTTTCTTTTCTCTGCGTAATAACAAAAAAAAAGAAGCTTGAAGCTCGAATTCCCACTTCGGGATTATCACGTGATATACGTTTTTTGGAGTTTGACTGTGTTTTCTACTAAGAAAAAAAAAAAAAAAAAGCGGTTGATTGATACGATATTAAGTTGCTATTGATAGGTAAGTGAGGCAGAGTATTGATTGGATAGCTTATTTTAACACCGAAACATGTTTTGTGGAGGTAGTGTTGTGTATTGTATTCATTCATTGATCAATAGGCTTAAAGTCACCGTTATACACACACAAAGCCTTACTGGCGCCCTCTGAGCAGTAATGCATGACAAGTGATTTTCTGTCAGGCCTGACTGTAGCAGCCAGTTGTCTTAGATCTGAGGTGCGTGGGAGGAACAGCACCACGTCCTGAGTGAACTTGGAAAATTCAGTATGTAGAATCTCTAGGGAATACGGCTCCATGGTTGAGAGATTGAATATTGCGTCTGACCGATACCCCGGGCCTAGATACGAGTTAGTAACGGGGTGAAGTCTTTAGTAACCACGGCTGTAGTCTTGACTCACCACCCCATGGCGGACTGCCGAAGATGACGCTGTACGGAGCAAGATCCTTCAACTGATTCTGAAGAATCTCAAAGCAGTCTCCCAGGAACCAAGTGATCTTATCTCCGACCCCGTACAACTCAGCATTGTGCTTTGCGCATCTCAGCGTCTCAGGGTCCTTTTCAATTGCATAGACACGCTTCCACCTGTTGGACTTTGCGAATGCAATGGTGTTTCCACCCGCTCCGGCAAACGTATCTATCAGGATACACTTCGTCTCTGGAGCTGCCTGTGCCATATGAAGCGCTATTTTGCTTTGTTTTATGTCAGAAGGGCATTCCTTCATGAGTGAACCAGACGGAAGTCTACGTACTTGGCTACTGGTTCAGGCGTGACCCCGAACCACGCATCATCTGTCAGCCAGACGCCGTCATCGTACTTGGAGAATATCTTATATCTCTGAGCCCAGTAGCTACCGAAAGCCAGTCAGTCAACCGGTCATTCTCGATTCAAAGGAGTCTTCCGTACTTTTGGATATCCTGTGGAACTTCAGCTTTTGTCCGATAGTGGTAGTGCTGGGACTCCACGTCCTCACCGGCCATGATTAAGCAACTCTACAGCGTTGCATCCTCCATCCCTTGGAAGCTGCGAAAGTTGTTCGTTTTTTCTTCTATTTCGTGTCGAAGTTCGAAACATAAGAAAGTGACGTATTGTCTGTTTGTTTTGTTTGCATCTCGATATGGCCAACGTCGAGTTGAAGCAAAGAAGAAGAAGATAACAAGACGAGAAGAGAAGAAGAAGAGAAGACGAGAAATAGTTACATCTGCCTGTGGACATCAGAGGAATCATGTTTGGCGCTCTGAACCGCCTCATCAGCGGGCTGGACGCAGATACATCAGCTCAGTCGCATAGCAGAGACAACGCATACGGCTTCCAAGTGCTACGGAATAAGAACCCAGAGCTGCCATTAGAGCCGTGGTTTGATTTTATCATTGGAATCAACGGTCATATTATCGTATGTACTTCTGCCTGCCACTTAACACGGCCGTTGCTAACATGATGTTCCAGGACGAAGCAGACCCAAGTCTCTTTACCACGGAAGTGCGCAACTGTGCAGGATCAAGCGTATCATTGGAGCTATGGAGCGCAAAAGTAAGCTCTCGATATGTCTGTATTATTGTTAACATCGGCTAACTCTTCCGCCAGGGCCAACGAACACATCAAGCCATTGTCCCGATATCTCCATCGAACCCAACTCTCGGCGTAACCCTTCAACTCGCACCGCTCTCTCTAACACAGAATATATGGCACGTCCTATCAATACCATCACCACAAAGTCCTGCATACCTGGCCGGTCTGCTACCACATTCAGATTACATACTAGGGACACCAAGCGGGACACTGCGCGGGGAGACGGCGCTTGGCGAGCTTGTCGAGGACCATTTGAACCGAAGTCTGACTCTGTGGGTATACAACAACGAGTTCGACGTTGTCAGGGAAGTGGAAATAGTTCCCAACCGGAATTGGGGAGGTGAAGGAGCACTAGGTGCTGTTTTAGGATATGGTGCTTTACACAGGCTGCCTTTAGGGCTGAGTGAAGAGGTGTCAGGGCCCGGGGAGGTGGTCTTTGCAACACAGGAGGACAGCACTCATGCTGAAACTAGCAACCCTCCAGAGCCAGCTTCTGAGCCCCAGTTCTTGATTCCCGCCAATATGGTTTCTTCGACAAGTGCACCAAAGAAGACGGCGGCTCCTGGTAAGCATGGACGAAAGAACCGCCATGCTCATGAAACGCCCTCGTTTGACGACTACTTTAAAGAAGGCGAGGAACGAAGTCAGAAGGAGGATTATATCCCGTCCTCGAAAACAGGGCCCGTTGCGCCACCTCCAAAGGCAGGTGGCCATGCTCCGCCGCCACCGACCATGACACCTCCTACAGAGAAAGTAGAAGGACCGCCAGATGAGTAGATATTTTGTATATCACTAGTTGTTTTGTAGCTCACCTCGTCGCGGATGAAGTGTATCTATGATGACTATGGATTAGATGTTTCAACATCCAGCATGAATATGAATTTTTGGCGCCTCTAAACGCTGTAGGTAAAGTACATGTATACAATGACATCTAGAAAGAGAATAAGAAAGGAGTGCAGCAACTCAGGCTGGTTTATATAGCAACCTCCTCTTTTATAATTTTGCTCTCCGGAGGGAAGCCATCCCTCTCACAGTCCCTTACTGATCAATTTCTCGATGGCCTCTCGGCCCTGGCCGATCTTGCTTTCCATCCAAACTCGCGCATCACCACTGACCCTGATGGCTTGCTGTACAGAGTGTTCTGCCACATACTGAAGGTAGAGATGGTTCTCAGCCACGGCGGGAACCTTCTTCTCGTACTCCCACACCAAGTCTGAGACATTTCTCATGGTGATAGGAAGCAGGCTCCAGGCAGCAACGGTTCCCACTGCAATTGGAGATGCGGTTCGGAGCAGTATGCCACGGTTTCGAGAGACGATCGACCCAGCCATTGCGGAAACCAGTACATAGATACCTCCGGGTAGCAGCCGTTCGCCGGATTCCCGAGGAGGTGCCAACGAAGCGATGGTGCTTGTAAACTGTGATTCAGCGTGGAGGACGCGGGCAACAGTGTCATTAAAGCTGTTTTCCGCAACGAGAGAGTGACGGTAGAGGAAGAGGCGGACGTGTCGGATTTGTTCGGCCAATTGGTCAGTTGGAGTTGGAGCGCTAGGTTTAACGATATTGGCCTGCGGTGAAGGAGTATCCGGTTGAGATGTCACTGGTTGTAGGGCAGATTTCTCTATCTTGCGGCGGATGCTGCTGCTTTCTTCCTCGTCCGCATCGTACATCGGTTTCTTCGACAGGTACTAAGGATGCCACGGAATCAGCACCAGACACAGCTAAGCGCCCTCTACCACCTCGTGTATCGACCTATGGACAACCTACCGAGCTGTGCGGAGGAGCTTCTGCGTATGCGGTTTGAATTGGGTTGATGGCTACTCCCATGGCAACCGCTGCGCCTGTGGCCGCCAGCCTCTGCAAATAAACCATACTGTTAGACTATATCTTCGAATATGAATACGGGAAGATGTCTCACTTACCCGCTGAAGAATTGAACCGAGCATGATTTGTGGTTTTTATCCCGCGAGGTTTGATATTCTTGGTAGAAAAAGAGGATGAAGTTGAAGTTGAGGTTGAAGTTTGGTTTGTTTCTCGGCAAAAAGATAAAAAAAAATCAACCTCAGCAATAAAAGGAACGACAACAACCATCGAGCAGTCAATTGCGCTTGACTACACTTAATACTTGGATGTCTTCATACCGGTTTATCCAGTGCAGAAAATGCTCCGGGCCCTCCAGAGGCGGCCGTGGACCTGCCAGAGGTGTCTTCTGCGCATGAGAGTCGGGGTCTATCGCCATCTCTCCGTTGCTGCACCAGAAACTGCGAGACAAGATCAGGCTGCTTCAGGCCTGTCTGCGGCCAAACGACACGATGATACCAATCTACGGCTTGTCTTTGACTCCAACTCGTTTTGGCGCGAGTTCTCCCAGCGCCGGTCCGGAAGCTCGAAGCGTACGGGCCTGCTGCAGAACCAGTATCTCACAAACCCAGAAGGATTTCGGAAATTCGCCCATGTCTCCCTTGAAAAGTGTCAGAGGATAGTTGGCAAGGTTCTGGCGGCGTCTACTCTAGAAGACTTTAGGGCCATGTCTAGAGATCTCGACCGGCTGAGTGACCACCTCTGTCGAGTGATAGATATGGCCGAGTTTATGAAGACAAACCACCCAGACCCCGCGATACAAGAAGCTGCTACAGAAGCCTTTGCCTTTATATTCGAGTACATGAACATTCTAAACACGACCCCCGGTCTAAATGAGCAGCTGACGCGGGCCGTCGAGAATCCCGAAGTTACATCTCACTGGAGTGAGGAAGAGAAAGTTGCTGCCCGTGGTTTATTAAAGGACTTTGCAAAGTCTGCTATTCATCTGCCTCCCGGTGATAGGCACAGGTTTGTGACACTGTCAAATGAGATCAGCCAGCTTGGCCCTTCCTTTGTCCGTAACATGAACCCTGAGACCTCTCAGCTCAGCTTTAGCAAGAATGAACTCCAGGGAATGGATCCGTCGCTCATCCGAAAGTTGAAACGGTGGTCGAAGGTGGCCATTCCAATGTATGGGTCTGTTCCCAGGACTGCACTAAGTACAGTTCAGGACCCGGAGATCCGGAGGAAGATTCATCTTGCTTATCGAACGTCGTCAAGGGAGCAGGTGGGACGCCTGGAGACTCTCCTCCAGAAGAGAGCAGAACTCGCCAAACTATCCGGATATCCAAGTTACGCACATATGACTTTGAGCGATAAAATGGCCAAAACTCCAGAAGCTGTGGTCAACTTTCTCTCGTCACTAAATGCAAGCAACCGTGGCCAGGTAGACAACGAGCTGTCCAAGCTGCTTGCCCTCAAGCAGATTGAAAACCCGTCTGCAACCAGTCTCCAGCCCTGGGACCATTCATACTACATGGAAAAGTATTATCTCAAACACGGCCGGGCAAGAAGATCACGGGATTCTGAATTACTTCCTTCGTTCTTCTCGTTGGGTACTGTAATGCAAGGACTCTCTCGACTGTTTACCCGCCTGTATGGCGTCAGACTTGCTCCAAGTGAAACCCTACCTGGGGAGACCTGGAACCCGGACGTCCGCAAGCTAGACGTGTGGGACGATGATGATAATCATATGGCAGTTATATACTGTGACCTCTTCACACGGCCGGGAAAGAGCCCCAATCCGGCACACTTCACTTTGCGAGGCTCAAGGGAAATCTCTCCAACGGAGATAGCCGAATGTGCATCTTTGCCAGATTCACCGCACCCCAATGACGGGATGGCAGCCGCTCTAAAGCCAGGCACGAACAAACTCTACCAGCTACCTACGATTGCCCTTATATGTGACTTTGACGAACCAGCCTCTTACAGCCCTGGTTCACCGCCCTCCCTTCTCTCCGAACGTAGCGTTAGAACCCTCTTCCACGAAATGGGGCACGCAATGCATTCGGTCCTTGGGCGCACGGATCTCCAATCAATCTCTGGTACCCGCTGCGTCACCGACTTTGCAGAGCTTCCCTCCGTTCTGATGGAGAGCTTTGCAATGGACCCACAGGTTCTACGCCTATATGCTCGGCACTGGGCAACCGACGACCCACTACCAGAAGATATGATCCAAAATATCCATCTTAACCGCCAGAACCGCGATAGCATACATGGTGGCATGGACAACGAAACGCAAATCCTTATGGCGTTGATGGATCAGACATATCACACCATATCTGCCGGCTCGAAAATCGATAGCACAGCCATTCTTCATAGCGTGTCCTCCAAACACAGCAGTTTACCGGATCCAGCAAATTCAATGACCGCATGGCAAGGCTACTTTACCCATCTGTTTGGCTACGGGGCAACATACTATAGCTACTTGTTTGATCGTGCTATCGCTAATAAAGTTTGGTCTGATGTATTTGGGGGCGGCGAGCTTTCTGTTGATAGGAACGCTGGCGAAAGGTTCAAGAACGAGGTTCTGAGATGGGGTGGGGGTCGTGATGGTTGGAGCTGTGTTGCCGGTGTGCTTGGTGAGGGCAACGCCGCAAATTCTAATGGAAGGCTATCCGAAGGTGGCGAGGAGGCTATGCGTGAGGTTGGTCGTTGGGGCCTTGGTAAGACAGGAAGCGCTGAGCCGTGAGATTAAGATATAGATGGTGCCCATCATGTTTGGAGACAACAACTTTTTGGATATATATCTGCCCTTATATACCCCCAGGGCACATAAGACTGACTAATATTTAACACGCTAGATATACACTGCATTTATTGAAGGAGCATTTAGACGGATACGCAATATAAATTGGATATATGTTAGACAGAATCGCTTCACCATACGGCTCTCCCCATCTTTGGCTTCTTCTCAGTTGTCACACATAGACCTGTTAGGACTTTACATATATGGCGAGCCTTATGCTGGTTCCTGGGCCATATTACTATCCTTGCTATGAGGTACTGAGCATACAATGTTTGTATATTTAACCCCTCTTGTATATTACCACCTTACTAACTTATTCAGGATAACGGTCTACTTCCAGAGAGTCTCGATCTCTGGAAATAGTCAGGGCGTCATATCCCCTTACTGCAAGGAACAGCCTTGTTTAAACAGCCTCGCTTGAGCAGTTTCGGTTTCAGCCCCAAAGACCTGGTATCACCGATTTGATATCTGTTCGAATGTTACATGTTCCAACTCCGTCTGGAATTTGCAGCCGTTCGACCATATGATGTCGTATGACACATATATTATATGCGCTGAAATTGGCGGGTGAATATTACCATGGCCCAGCCTTGTAATAGAAAAACAAATAATTGGAATTAGTTTGATAAATTCTGTTGAGGCTTCTCTTATTCCCACGAATGGATATGAAGAATGGCCTGGTGCCCAAGTCAACTCCACATTTGCGGTCGGCGCTGTGTGCTGGTAACCTGGTCCATGGGATTTCAAATACAGCCACTACGGGGGTTAATTGGACAACGAAGTCGCGGGGGACCGGTCGAGATCCAAATTGTGGCCGATTAAGGGGTTCGCGTTTGAACATCATATCTCGAAGCGGTCATCTCTCATTTTTTGGTCACTTCCCCCCACAGCCCACAGACAGCGGGAAAAATAAGCTCTTGGGTTGCAACCAGAGCATAGAATTGACACTTTCAGTGCCGAAGGCTTACAATCTTGAAACCCCAGAGGAGACGATTTTATAGCTAAAAGAGGCTTCAGTTTGGCGGTGTCACAAGCCTTATACTGCTCCGACATGGTGATTGACGAAAGAAAGCTCCGGTCTTTATTAATACTATCAGAGGGTCTCGCATCGAGTGCATTAGATAGCCAGACCAGGTCACATTTTATTTATGTGACCGAAGCTTCCGCTACGAATTATTGATTGTTGGTGTTGGGAAATTCGCAGTTCGTGCAGTAACTTTCGCTTGCTACTTCAGAGCCAAAATCTACAATGTGGTAGGATTGACCACCAAACAAAATATGACTAACAATCCATAGCTGTTGGCTCATCAGCGTGCATGGCTGGCCATTCAAGAACGGGCGAAGTCATACTGAGAAGTCGCTGCAGCAGTTTTCTACAGAATTGTGTGACAATGGCGTATTGATTCGCCATTGCCCAAAAGTGGAAGCGTAGAATGACAGGCAAACTAACGTTGTTACAAATTTTGAGTACGTTTCAAGTTCGGTAAGCTTGTGAGAAGCTAAGCGGTGAAGTAATATATTTGGAAGTCAAGACGAATGTCTATGTTTGTGATGAAAATTTAGAAGGGTATATATATGTACATTGACGAATGGATTAGAGGGATGGGAAATGGGAAAGGGTTGCCGAACGCCAACGCACATGGAGGGAGTATATAAAAGAATGGAAAAAAGTCGAAAGGGAACGATAAACACTTTTGCCTCCCTTTTTTTTTGCAATCGCCGGCCGTTACGGTCATCAGTTACCTGTGCATGTGCAGGGTGGTGAGCTAAGAAATGAGTTTCAGCGGTATCTGAAAGCCGACCTTTCCGCAATATGGTCCAGAGTAAGAAAAGTGGAAAGAAAAAAAGAAAATGCAGCCCTTAGGGCGACGGCTTCCTACCGGTCACGACATGAAACCGTTGGTACGCATGCACTTTGCGGTCCTGGATGCTTTTCCTCACATCCACCAGGAAAACTTCAATCTCTTCTTGGGTCCATCCTAGCCCCCTTGCACCAAAGGGCGCATAGGAGAATGCTGCAATTCCATCGAGCCAGTTTCTTTCGCTCCACGCACCAAGACGCTTCAAGTGCGGGTCCTTGGGCCAGGGGTTCAATGGAACTTTAGAAATGCGTTCTTGGACATCCTCAAACCCTGCTTCTTTCATCCAATTGGCAATTTGGTGTGCAACAAAGACGGGTCTATCCAAGTTGCCTGTGGACAGACGGCAATATTGAAGCCAGTTCTGGAAAGCGTGTGCACTCCGAAAATCGTCTTGTTGCGGAGGTAACGTGTCGTCGTCACAGTACAGGGATATGTCCCATTCGTGGCATTCCATGTAGCCGCCGGGTTTTATATAGGTGAGCGCTGTTTTTATGAGGGATGGGTAGGAGTCAAGAGCACCGAGGAGCATTGATGAGCGGATATAGTCAAAATGGTCTTTGGGCCATAGCCAGTCTGATTCTGAGGCGTCGTCGACGTAGAATTGAACATTCGGTGGCACTTGACCCGGCTGGACAGGGGATAAATCGGTGCCAATGATTTCAGCCTCAGGAAACATTTCAGCTATAGAAATACCAATTTTAGTATGAGCCTGTTCAGACAGTTGGTCGGGATCAAAATGAAAACAAGGAGGGATAAGTGTTACCCATTTCAATTGGCCAGATACCCGAGCCTGTGCCAATATCAAGAAGCCGTTCAGGGTTATTTAAAGGCGCAAAGAATATTCTCCCTTCGTTTATCAATCTTATTAATTCATATTGCATATCCAATCTGTCCAGTTCCGTTTCATCGTTGGGGTAAAGGTATGCTATATTATGATTGTTAGTTTGCGTAGATTAGGCTTGATAGGCCATTGGCTTATTCTTGAGTAAACGACTTTGGAAGATGCAATGTACTTACTTCCTTCATGATATCGATGATATCTCCTGCCATTTTCCACGGGATAGTCGGTAACACTTGACGTGAGCGACATTGAACTGCTGAGTGGAAGAATGTCAGCTTCAGTTCCTGTAACTGTAGGTCCTCTCAGCCAGCAGATATTATGATGTGAACATACTCAGGGTTGTAATCCTTTTCATACTCGCTGGACTACAGAGGAAAAGACAATCAATAATCAGATTCCGTCATATAATTTTCACCGGGCTCGAGTTGCCAGGCTCGTAGTACGTACATCTGGTGTTATAGCGCGAAGTTCATCCTCTATGCCGGTAGAACGGTTGAGCATTCCACCAGGGCCGGTCGCAGCATTGGTCGCCATGGTAGCAAGGTCGTTGCTGTTGCAAGGAGATTCTTGTGTGCGGGCAGAAAGATCCCAGAGTTTTCATATCACGAATCAATTATCAGATGCTGAGAGATGTGCAGTGCCAGATGCTTGTCCGTAGCATTCGAGAAGTAACGGAAGCCTCCGAAATCCTTTGGGGCTGGAAAATCCAGGGAAGTGGATGGGGGGGTGTGAGGGAAGTTATATTCTTTTCCCGAACTACCAAACATCCGGGGGCCCTGCGACCACGCAGAAATGGACACCAGAAGCTTAATTTGTAATTAGCCTCTGTTTCGGTGCTATCAAGCCTATCCAAGTAGTTTCCCAGAACGAAAATATACGTCCAGGGATGAAGGTTGAACCTGTGTGCTGGGCCCCGAAAGGCCCTGATACCGGGTTGTACCAGCAGTTGTAATAAACGTATTTTTTTTTTAATGACCCGAATAATAGCGATCGACTAAGAGATGTTTGCCTGTCGTGGCCACCCTGGCCAAAAAATCTGCACCAAGAGCTTTCTGGAGGAAAGGAAAGTTTGTTAGCGTTGGGACTAGCATGAGCCCATCACGTCTTGTGCATCGTATGTTGTTGACTTGCTTGGTCACTCTGGCTATCCGAGTTTGAATAACAAAGCACTTCCGTGGGGACCAGAATCGCGGTATATATATATATTGATAATGGACGCTTCTGCAGTCCAACGCCCGCTAATGCATTCCTCCCATGCTGCTCCATACAGTTGGAAACACTGATTGAACCCTAGTTGGACCTTGGGGTCAGCCACTCCCCAGTAATAGGTCGCTCATTAAGACAGTTTCCAGGACCTCACGTTAGGCTTTTTGTCTTCTCGCTTCTCCTTCTTCCTCTTCGCCGCTCAAATATTCCGTCCAGCCGTGATTGTTAACTTGGCTCGTTCAACCCCACGCCCGATTTAAATATTAGGAGGCGACTGTTATTTTGCTTCGTTGGATTGGACACGAAAATAGCACAGTTTTGACAAATGGTGACAAGTGGCGCCCGCTGACGAGCCTCGACGTATATCAAACCCATGGAACCGGAAAGTTTGTAAAACGGATGGCCCATGTCCATGGTGGCTTTGAGCCCATCCAGTGAACGTGCGGCGTAAGTGTCTACACTGAGTTTCGACTGCATACCCTAGTCAAATGAGACCTGTCTTTAAACGATCGACTGAGCCCTGGCTCTTCGTTATCATAATACCTCAGCTATAGAGTTGCACGCCAGCGCCCAGAGGTCGTATCGATAGGGTGAGTTGTCACATGGCACCACCAACTTGACCAACGCAGGATAACTGGGTGGTTTATGAATTCCTTCCTGCGTTGCAGAGTTGCGATCCTTTTTCTTGGAGATTTGGTGATTGGCTGGAAACATATATATGTATGTACGGGCCGATGAAGAAGATCGACGGCTGCACACTAACGGGCTGCGACCAGATTTGTTTCTCAGCGTTCCTGATGCCATGCATAGCACCCTGAAGAAATTCGGCTAGCCCATTTGATAGAGGCTGCTGATATGAGCTGTAGAATGAACGTTTGATCTGTGGTTTTGCACGTTCCTCTTGCACTACCTATTTCATATACCATAGTCACACTGTTAGCGTATCAGCCACGCGGGATCTGTATGCACGTTAAGACATAAAAAAGCAAGGAGAGACGGCAGAGCCGAAGAAGAGACGCCCTCCGCCATGAACCCCAGATAGCCCTGGAGGTAATTGCTCGAATTGCTCTAATATGCTGTTAGAGAGTGTACTACGTAAGCTCTCACCAATTTGCTTTTCATGCAACTCATAGATGTCAAATGCACTGCTCTCCACCATAAGACGTGCTATTTCTGAACCTGAGATAGCCTTCGGCCAATGCCATGTTAAAGCTGGGGTAGCTTGAGGTGTAGATTATACGGAAGCTAATAGACGCTCGACAACCGGTTCCTGTAAATATTAGATATGGCCTTTAGAATTACCAGAATACTGACTTACATCTTATAAGGACAGAGAAGCTGTAGTGGTATGAAATCTTTCGTAATATCATATTGTTTTACCCTAGTTTCTTCGTGTTTCCTCTTTTAGACATCGAACGGAAGTTTTGCATAATTTTTTCACGTGATAATATTAGTCATCATTGCTTAGTAACATTAGTATCAAATTTGGACTTCGAAAAAACGACTTTCGGGCAAGAAGAAAGCTAGCTTCAATTGACAGCAACAGAAGGGCGCTGTTGCTGGTATAATTGGCATTGGGCCGCTGCTGGATGTCTTTTTGTAGACATGCCTGCCGAACGGCGGCCCGGAAGTATGGGAATTCCGCAATCGACCATGTTTGGGTCAGTGACGAGCTCGTTGCCTCAGCTTTTGCCAGCTTCGTGCGGCGGCACCAACGAAGATATGGGAGCAGTGTACCTGGACCTTTTGAAGCTAGAAGACGACTTGCTGGGAGACGCAATATGGATTTAGCTAGTGCAGTTGGTCCACCTGCTGGGTTGGATGCTGCACTCATGTTTGGCTTTGGAGGCACAGAGAGACGGCCTCGAGAAGCACCAATCGCTCCCTCCCCATTATTTCAAACCTCTGAATGTGAGCCATGTCGAGCTCCTTTATATATTGAATAATCTAACAGCAATTGGCTATTTGCAGGTTCCATTCCAGTATCACCTGAATCTTACAGCAACTCGACCCTCCCCGTGTTCAGCATACCAGAACCCAAACCTCCTCCACCGCCACAAAAACCGAAGCATAAGAGAGCAAACAATATCCCCGATGCTCTGGACTGCCTTCTACGTGATAAAGGTCCCTCTTTAAACGAAATTCGCCGTGCCCTCAGAGATATCGATATCAACCTTCGTGTCCAGCCAAAGCTCAGCAGAATAATATTTGAAAACATATTGAAAACGCAGCCGATTTCGAGGCGGACAGTCGCTGATATTCATACTTTCCTTTTGGATCCATCGTTGAATGCTCCTGGCTCGAACAATTATACGGCGTTGATGGAATACTTGACCATAGAAAGGTTTCCTCTTTCAATCGTGATCCAACACCTCGATCAGCTAAGAGTGGGTTTCAGCCTCGGAACTATACCTCTTGACGAAGTTGAGAGTATTATTAATAATCTACGGCATATCAATGGCCCTGGGGGTATATTGGCATTGTCCAATCCCGAGTTTCTGGCAACTGTATACACAGAGCTTTGGCTTGGCTTATTGGAATGCTCTGTACTAAGGGTCAGTGACCTTGGGGCTTCAACCCTTAAGCTGTGGCTAGACATAGTGGTGAGCCTTCCGGCAGGAACGGAGACAGTCGCGCTGTGTAACCATATTATTCATACAGTCAGGAAAATGGGACTATTAGACCGACATATGATCTCTAGGGTCATTCTATACATTCTTAAATACACCGCTGAGGACCAAGGTTTACCCAGGGAAGATGGTTGGGCGAAACGAAAAATATTGCGCTACCGTCTACAGGATATTTCAAATACGCTACGGTATTCATCCGGCACAGTTGCAATTTCCAGCATATTTGACACTACAGAATCTTTGATATACTCTCCCAGATATGATTCGAACCGTTCTCAGCTATTGTTGATCTGGTCGTGGATGTTGCAGCGCTTGCTCGGAGTTCGTGACCTGCTTTCCTCAGAGGCATGGATGGGGTTTCCTCCTAGCCCGTCAAGTTCCCCATCACTGGATCAGCCCAATAAACGCCTTTCTTCGGAGGAAGTTTGTTTTGTGCGAATGTGGTTGTTGTGGACTATAGGCCGTCGCACAAAAGAATACTTTGAGATTGACAGCCAACGAATGGACCTGTTCGAAAAGTATCTTGCTTTAATGAAAAAGTTCTCAGGATTACAGGAAAAGGGTCGTCTATTGGCAAAATTTGACACTCTTATGGCATTCTTCGAGGAATTAGGTCTCCCATACACCAACCACGTTCTTGTGGCTGCAGTTAGGTCAAAGTATATGAAATTGATGGGTATAACGGGGCCCTTGCCGCAGGCTATGATAACGACGATAAACAGTCTTGACTCTGGTGCTCTGCACAAACCGGAGTTAATTTGGGCGTATGGAAAAGGGATATCAGTCAAAGGCTTGGGCAACGCGTTATTTGAGCAAGCTGCACTGGAGACGGATATCACTGATCCACACTTTGTGCACCGTTTGCTGCTTTACACGGAAAATGACTGGATCCATCACCGAGGGTTACTTCTTAGACTTCTCGAGAATCACATTCCGCTCAGATATGCCTTGCAAAAATTGCGGCGGTCACCGCCTGGTAAAGGAGTAGTGAAAGCTACGCAATATTTGCCAGGTGGAGTGCCCATCCTCGACCCACAAGCCTGTCTTAATACGATAACTTTCCTTGCGTTGGTTTTTGCTGTTATACCCGCATCTGATCGAGTGGCTTGGAGGTTGACTTATCGGTGCTGTAAACTTCTGCGGACCCAGAATGCACCTATATTGCCTGCCATGTGTCGGGCCCTGTATCATGCTGGTATACAGAGATACGTTAACTCTGGCAGCAAAGTTCCATATGAAAGGCGAAAGTATATCATGGATATTGTGGAGGAGGTTCAAGGACCTCAGGCGGCGAGTAGGCTAGGGACTTAATGGCTCTATGTTCCATATTCTGTATGATTTGATAGATGCGTATATATAGAGAATTGAATTGTGCTCATGTCGTGATCTTATTATGTCAGACGTTGATAGGCATGATATGATCTACCGAAAGCGGTCATTACATGTGATATCGAATTTATGAGGTCTAAAGGCTAGTAACACGCCATCTCGTCTATTTAGACATCGACGTCCATTCTTTCAGCCACTGCTTCCTCTCCACTCAACTCCTCGACGGTTACATATCGTGCCAGGTCTGCCTTTGTAATGACCTGCTGATCCAACCATGCCGTTGTTCCTCTCTGGAATTTATAACTTCTCTCCTTCTCACCTCTCTCATTTGGCGTAAGGTAGTTCCTCATAACCTTGGTAGGCTTATCCTTCTCCATCACACAGACGTCAACGTTACTTCCGGAGCCCAAATCGTTCCAGATACCGGCCTGAATCGCATCAGATGTAAGTTTGATAGCCTCTTCTTTTGTTAGAGAAGGTTTCCACATCGATTCAAAGACGGACATGGCGGCAAGTGAACCGGAACCCATGGTCACGTATGGGAGTTTATCGGTTGAGCCGTGGGCATGTACAGTAAAGAGATGTGTTCCGGTGGGATCAACACCGGCCACGACTAGATATGCACCTATGTGGCCTTGGTAGCGGAATAGGTGCTGTTTAAGCATGGTCATGCATGTTGCAACGCGGGGAGCGCGGCCAGTAGAGAGGGAATGAAGTTCGATGTTCGAGCTGATCAGGTTGGTCGTGAATTCGGTGTCTGCTGCAGTACCGGCTCCAGCACACCATATAGACGGCGCTATGTAATGGATTTTCTCACAGTTCTACCACCGTAGATGCGTTAAAACGTGCTCGTTCAATATCCCGGAGGTTAAGTAAAGTACCTTGTCTGCAACAATTGGTCCGCTGGTAGCTCTGGTATCAGCAGCGATCTGGGATAAAAGTCAGCCCTACGCTAGATGAATAGCCAGGTCATCATCTAGATAACACACCACAACTCCTCCATCAAATATGCATCCCACGATCGTTGTACCGGTGCTTGTAGCCTTGGGAAGCGGAACTCCCTTTGCGTGGAGAGCGCGGTTGCGGTTGTAATTGGAGAAGTCAAAGCCCGGCATGATGCTTCAAGCGTCTGTCCTAGTTGTCACAGTCCCTCTAATCGTCTGTTTAAGCGTTTTTAACCTATTTAATGATCTTTTCTAATTGTCAAGAATAATCAGATAATATCGTTGTTTATAAGTGAGAAGTTGACGATGTAAGCTCGAAAGCTGCCTGGAAAGCTTCTCAGCCAATCAGAGCTCACCGCCTTCGTTCTGCCCCAAAAATGCTCTTTCGGGAAATATCAAAAAATAAAAAATAAAAAATAAAAATACAAAACATCAACTTCGACGAAAGTCCAAGTAGGACTTTTTTCTCCTTTTTATCACGGCAACGTCTACTGCGTCTAGAGTCTGTTGTTCGACCGTGACAGGCGGTTTCTTACTTTCAACGGTCAAGATTTTCGGCCCTACGCTTAACCTCTTCAACCGGAGACCTCGTGTCGTCCTGCGCCGCTCTTTAGCTATCTCAAAACCGGCATCTCTTACGCTCAATGTTCCCAAGTCGCGTGTGTCTTTAGATAGCGGACCTAGGTCTCTTTCAGCAGACTTTAAATCTTCTTTCAAGATGGCCTTTTCGTTTGGGTCAGGCCAGGCGCAAACTGGCATGGGTGGTGGAAACGTGACGATGGGAGCAGAGCTTCAGGAAGTTGAGACGCAGGTAAGTTTATCCGTATTCTAGGACTGCAGCTGTATTGTGGACATATCGACTAAGAGGAAGCTGATATATAGGAAATTGGGTTTCTCTCTATCGGACATAATGCAAAAGTTCGACTGCTTCCTACTCCATGGCCGGAGGATGCTCTACCATCGACTACTTCGTCCCTTTTAAGTGTCACGTCGGTAAAAGGACTGCTTGCTGCTGCAGGACCGGAAGGGATAGCAATTGCGCGCACAGATTCAGTCAGAAAGGCCTACGCGGGCGAGCCTTTGGGTGACAGTGATGTCAGACCATTCCAACCGGAATTACAGATACCGCTTCCGAGGAGAGTCTCTCACGTCTCGTTTTCTTCAGATGGGAACGTTTTGGTTGTGGCAGTTGAAGGTGGTGATGGATTGGCTATTTTTGATGCCTCGGAGCTATTACAGGGAAAGACGCAGCCGAGAGCTACTCTCAACATAAATGGGGCAACGTTGCGAGCTCTTGCCGCCAACCCGAACCCGGACACACCTGAATTATTTGCAGCGGTTACTAGCAATGGGGAGCTCTTGGTTGCCAATCTGAAGACAAATCAGCTTGTTTCCGGCGCAGCAGGCCCAGTATTGAAATCAGGTGTTAGCTCTATTTGCTGGAGTAACAAAGGTACTCAGCTGGTAGCTGGTTTGGGAGACGGAACTGCATTCCAGGTGAAACCGGATGGGGAGAAACAAGCTGATATACCTAGAGCCCCAGAGGTCGGAGATGATCACCATGGTATGTTGTTGATCCCATATTTACATATGGCTTTGAACCTAGGCTGATCCATTCCTTAGTGTCTACTATCCTGTGGCTAGCAAACCACGTATTCTTCATCGTCTATACCCCCACAAATACACCCGACGGCCCTCCGCCAGTGTCCAACTATTGTATAGCCACTAGGAAACCCCCAGATCAGTATGAGTTTAGGAAATTGCCCGAAGTTAGCCCTCCGTTCGGTTTGACAAGGCATCCTGCATACCAGTTCACAGCCCGCATGAGAGACTTCGAGCCACACCTGAAGGAAGCCTTGATTGTCGCATCCACTGCATCTACAGATATCGGCTTGATTACACAATCTACCGCGGACGGAACGCCTACCTTTGCCACTCTTACTATGGCTGATGATTCCAGAAGAGCAGTGCTTCCTATGACTGAGGATATGAATGACACATCTCCCATCGGAATGTGTCTTGACCTATCAAGTAGAGATAGCGTGCTATCTCCCATCCCCGGGGACGAGGAAATCAAGGAGTCAACTTCTCCCCTTCCAGCACTTTTGGTCCTAACAAATGATGGGATGCTTTCATCGTGGTGGTTTGTACACTCAGAATCAATAAGACAGCGGAAACCATACAGTGGTTTAGTTTCTGTGAGCTCCAAGGGACAACAGGGTCAACAGCAGATTACTCCTGCACAGCCAGCGGCGAGTACTACTCCGGCTAAGTCTCCATTTGGACAATCCACCTTTGGTCAACCATCATTCGGCAAACCGGCAGCGCCTGCCTTTGGCACAAGCTCAGCGTTAGGTATGCAAGGCAAGCCTGCATTTGGTTCACCTTCCCCTCTAGGGTCGTTTTCTCAGGCTCCAAGCGGCGGCAGTCCTGCCTTTGGGTTCGCTTCAACGACACCAAAAACGGGTGGAAATATCGCCTTTGGCAGCCCAGGAAACCTAGGAAGCAATAGCCCTGCTTTTGGTCAGACAGCGGCGTTGGGAGCTGGGAGATCATTGTTTGGACAGCCATCGATGGGAGCTACTGGATCATCAACTGGTTCCGGATTTTCTAAGGTTGGTGCCGGGGGTGGGTTTGGCTCATTTGCGTCGTCAAGCGGCGGTTTCGCCAGCGCTGCTCAGACTGCTGCGTCGAGTACTAGCTCATTCACAAAACCACCTTGGACTGATAGCCCTTTTGGAAAACCAGCTTCCAACGACAATCCATTTGGCAAACCAGCACCTAATAATAATCCCTTCGGAAAACCAGCATCGAGCGATAGTCCATTTGCAAAATCATCTTCCAATGACAACCCATTCGCAAAAGCCGGTCAGCCATTATTTGCATCGACCACTGCACCCGCCGCAACAACCTCGCCATTCGGACAGCAAGGCACAAGTGAAAAAACACCCACCGGCTTTGGTATAGGTAGTAGCGGTTTCACAGTTGGGTCTACGATGAAACCAGATACCACCGCTGCAATGGACGAAGATAAACCAGAGCCATCTAGTGGAGCCTTATCCATGGGCTCCGCTTTTGGTGATATGCTTGGTGACTTAAAAACCGATACTCCAACATCTGATACTCCGAAGTCTACTACTCCAAAGCCTGCTGAACCGCCGGTAAACTCAACCCCTACAGCTGCACCACCCAGCTCTTTATTATCTCAGAAGCAAGCGCCCTCTCAAGAACAGAAGTTACCGCCATTTTCAAGTATATTCAATGCGCCACAGCAACAAACAAAGCCCCAAACTACCATGAAAATAACTACTCCCACAGGCTCTTTCAGCATGATTCCTGTCGCGAAAAAGACCCCATCTACACCCCTATCGACCCCGGGGGAATCCATTCGCTCGCCATCAACCGTTAAGGCAGGAACTCCCAGAGGGACTCCCCCAGCTCCGCTAGCAAAAGCCGTTGAAGCCCCTCTCCCACCAGAATCCACCAGCAAGCTTAGCTACGCCCCTGGAGATACGTCCGCATCCTCATCCGGGATCTCACGCACATCAACCGAAGATGCTCCCCTACCTCCCGATTTCGTGAAGCCGAAAAAGCCGGAGCTGCCAAAAGAAGCTACAGACGTATCACTTCCTGCAGAATCCGAGGACAGCGGGGAAGACTTCGAGGATAGCGGGGAAGACATTGGGAATGATCTTAGCCCTACGGATGAGGCTGCAGATCACCGTGTTCAAAGCCTAAAGACCTCACCCGAGAGCTCGTTTGGAGGAGCTGCTGATAAAAGCCCTATGAGTGACTTATTCTCTAAGGGTAGCACCTCGGAACTGAAGACTGGAGGAGGAAAACCGTTATTTGGAGAAATATCGAAACCTATATTCCCACCTCCTACTCTGCCAGAACCTCGACATCGCCTGAGTCCCCGGTCACCCAGCCCCGTTCGTAGCAGGTCTGCACATATGCTTGCGAGGGCAGATGGCTTCCGATCAACCAGTGCACCTAGCGCTCCTGATCGAGCGATTGCTCGCCGAAAAGCTACACTTGAAGGCTCAATGCTGGCGAGGCAAGTATCGCCTTGTCGGGATGAAGTAGAAAACCAGGCGAGGGCTCAACGGGAGGCAGAAAAGCTGGCTGCCGAAACCCAACCATTGAGCGAGGATAACGAAGATGAACAGTTACGCGCAGACCTAGCTCGACCTATTTCCCCCTCCCCATCCTTGGACCCATTCCTGCCTCATCAGGGCTATACTGGCGAGAGCATGAAACCAGGCATACCAGGACAGATAGAGTTGTTATTCCGGGATATCAACACGATGATAGATACCCTAGGGATTAACTCTCGGTCATTGTCTGCATTCCTTCTTTACGAGGAGTCTGCGAAGGAAAATGATTACAAGAGATGGCTAAGAATCTTGCGGAGTGATAAATGCTCCGATTTACTTAATGAAAGACAGCTTTTGTCAGAAATGGAGAAGCTACGACTTGGTGTTGATTCTCTAGACGAAGTTCTTCAGCAAGGGAGGGTTGAGGGCGTGCAAGAAATGTTCGATCAGTGCCAGCAATTAATCAGCAAGGATCTAGTGACACTGCGTGGTCAGTTTGCAAATCTCCAGCGAACCCTGGATGCACATACTGATTCGATTGCTATCGCATCTGCGCCACTGTCTCCCGAGCAAGCTGCGCTCCAACAAGATCTCCGGAAAGCAGCAACAGAAACACGTTCCAAAGTAGCAGACTTGGAACGAGACATATCGATCTTCCGAGCTAAGATCGCCGATGCATCCAGGATAGCTGGTGCTGACGGTGACCGAAAAATGGCGCGGCCAACCGTCGAAGCAGTGACTTCTACGATCTCCACAATGACAAGCATGGCAGAACGAAAGAGTGGTGACGTCGATGTGCTTGAAGCTCAACTTAGGCGAATGGGGATTGACGTTTCTGGCTCACCAGCCCCAGGGCGAAGCAGGGAAGGTTCTCCGTTCCTTACCCCTGCAAAACGGGCGTCCGCCAGCCGGTTCCCTGTCACCCCCGGTTCCCAGAGTTCCCAGGATGGATATGGCCGCAGCGTGTATCAGACTCCAGAGTCTGCACAAAGGTTCCGCTCAAGTCTACTGGGGCGTAGCAGCGCCCAAGGTAATGTCAATGACTTGGTTGTTCCAGAAGACTTACAAACTTGGCGGACGAAGACCGCTCGGAGGAAGGAAGTTGTTGGATATTTGCGATCCGCTCTGAGTAATCGCAAGGTCAAAATGCGCACTCTTGACGGTTAACGCATCAGAAAACGGAGCTTATTCTTGGTTGATACCCATTTATGGAGTATAATTATAGTTCTTCATATGTACGAAAGTAGTTTGCATATTGATGATGATTGTATTTTTGGTGAATCTTTTTTTCGGCGTAAAATGGCCTAACAGAGTAATTGTATGAGTCAAGCCTCTTAGTCATACTGGCAGGTCATGATGAGCCTGGCGACGTTCTTATGGCCCATAGTCCTCCTGAGCGCCGAAAAACCTTGAAACGACAAGCTCAAATTGGCTTTCTTGGGAAGGGTTGTTAAATACCATTTACTATAGACGCAAATGACTTGGTTGGTCCGATTCTATATTCGGCTTTTGTATGTTTGAATGAGGCCCATAGAGCAGTGGTCGATGAAATACTGAAGTGATGGCGAAACCTTTCAAAAGAATATCAGCTTTGGCATCTTTGCAAATTTCTAGTGCAACGACTAGGGCCTTGGAGCTGGAGAGGCATGGATGTCCTTGAAAAAAAGCATGCTTACAGCCATTGGGCATGTGAATATATACATTCGTCAATGCCTGGCTTGCACTAACTAATATTCGAAGCAATGTTGATAGATCTATTCAGCTTATGACTTCAGATAGTAATCTTCTCTTAGGTACCTATAGAACTTGGGGAAAGATAAAAACGATAGAATAAAAGAAGTTCAGCCAGTCTCAGTGACCGAGAGAGATGGAGGAGCCTCGCTGTCGGTCAAACCATACCGAATGTGGTATATGATGTTCCGAACCTGCTGAGAGTGTTAAACGTATTGTCTCATTTGGTGGTTAACTCGTGTGAGCTTTGAGGTTGACCCGGCCGTGAATGGACGTCTCCAACGCCTTACAGTGATCCTACTAGCACTAATAAAGATGGCAAGGCAAGTGATTTGAGACAAACAGTTAGTTACATAATACTTACTCCGTAACATATAAATATCGCTTGGTTAAGGCCACAATATTAGTGCTTAGCTAGGTCTCGCGCCTATATATAGATGCCTAAGAAGATATTTACATCTTGTATTCTTAGCTCTAGGACTCATTAGTGCATGCTCCTGGATTTCATCTAATTATATATCTGCTGTGCCTGCTGATACATGATAGTTCCGGTGGTCAATCGGTCCGGGATCTAGAGCTATAATAGCTTCAGAGCAGGAACGCTGCAGCCTGATTTCGATATCCATCTGTTTACCCTTGAGAAAAAAGCCCCATATCTCCTGCTGAAATGGCTCAAGACGTTGGAATTAAAGCCATTGAGATATACTTCCCTAGTTGTGTAAGTAAAAAAGAGTACATTTTTGCACCTGGACCAGATGATAATGGTGGCTGATGTCGTTTCAAGTATGTGGCACAATCCGAGCTCGAGACCTTCTTGGGAGCAAGCGCTGGAAAATATACTATCGGGCTAGGCCAGACGAATATGAGTTTCTGCGATGATCGTGAAGGTGAATATGATGCATTCTTACTAACGGGTTTCAAAGTTCTCGTTTTCTAACATGGTTGATTCAGATGTTTACTCGCATGCACTCACGACCGTCTCGTCCTTGTTAGATAAATACTCAATCGACCCTAGCTCCATCGGACGCCTCGAGGTAGGAACAGAGTCTTTACTAGACAAATCAAAGTCATGTAAATCCGCCCTCATGCAGCTTTTCGGTAAGAACTCCGACATCGAGGGAGCAGACACTTGCAATGCTTGCTATGGTGGAACAAACGCCCTCTTCAACGCTATTAACTGGGTGGAGTTATCTGCATGGGATGGCAGGGACGCCATCGTTGTAGCAGGAGATATTGCGTTGTATGACAAACCTGCCGCACGCCGGCGGCGCAGGCTGTGTTGCGATGTTGATCGGACCAAACGCTCCTCTCGTCTTTGAGTCAACGCGCGGTTCTTTCCTGCAACATACCTACGACTTCTACAAGGGAGATTTCAAATCGGAATATCCAATCGTAGACGGGCAGTTCTCCAACAAATGCTACCTCAAGGCTCTGGATAAGTGCTACAAGCACTACCAGGCGAAAAAAGCCGCAGGGTCCAAGGCCGTCCGCAATGGTACCGTGGGAGGAACCCCACTGGACTCGTTCGATTATTTCGCCTTCCATGCTCCCAACTGTAAGTTGGTGGCCAAGTCGTATGCACGGCTGCTGTACAATGACTACTTCGCAGATCCACTGAACCCTTTATTTGAGGGAATCCCCGCTGAGATCAAAGAGATTGGCTATGAGGATTCTCTGGGTGATAAAAGAGTGGAACGGGTACAACCTGGTCTGACGGCACCGATTATGTGCGGAAATTCGTATACCGCTTCCGTGTATTTTGGTCTGACTGGTCTGCTAAGCAATGTGAAGAATACGGAATTGCTCGGACGGCGCATTGGATTCTTCAGTTATGGTAGTGGGTTGGCCAGCAGCATGTTCAGCCTCCGGGTCGGAGGGGGTACGGGTGGAATGGTGAAAAAACTGGACTTGATTCAGCGACTAGAAGGTCGACAGGCCAAGTCTCCTGAGTTTTACGACGAGGTGAGATCGATTCTTTTATATAACTATCAAAGTTGTCCGCTAATGTTCTTTCTAGATGTGCCGGCTTCGCGAAAAGGCGTACCAACAGCAAAATTATACGCCACAGGGCAGCGTCGAAACTCTTGCAGGCACATAACTACTACCTTGACAAGGTCGATGAAGTATTTAGACGGACATATGAGATCAAGCAGTAGCTGCACAAGCTTCCAGACGATCGAAAACTACCAAGAGTTCATATGGCTTTTAGGAGGCCAACTCCGCTATCTATATAATCTACACATCGACTATAAAACTCTTAAAATATCGCTCTTGTAGTCGAGGTGATGATGCTCACCCCTTCAGGAGCATATTCTAGGCAACCAAATATTTCTTCTAAGCGCCCAGTCCAACCAAACCACTTGGCCCCTTGGCGATGCAAGGCAAGCCGCCCATGGCATCCTACAGCCCATGGCATCCTACAGCTCATCGATATAACATTTAACAGATCAAAAGACCAACAAAAGGAAGAACAACAAAGAAAGCTAATTGGTGACATCTGACTGAGGCATATATATAAGCCGGCGGCGTCATGGACTGTATCAAGATTGAAGGGATCCCCTGCTTAGTTCCTTGGAGCTGTCTCGTATAACTTATTACAGCCAGTCACTTCGTTGGACAGATAAATGAAGACGGGTCGATTATCAAGAGAATAATATCTGGCTCTTCCAGTTCTCTTATTTCTTCTTATTTCCAACTCACTCCATCAGAAAAAGCCTGGAATAGCGGTGTTTTCGTCTGGCCTGGGAAGAAGAAGTACACTGTACTCTGTACACATCGACGAGCCCATTCCACAGACACCACTAACTAGTTAACAGCGGACTGCCACATATGCTCTTTATACGAATATAGCTCACATATTTATCTCCATCGCTAACGGGCGTAACGGACCCCAGGAAGACGGATTTATCGAGCCTCGCTGGAGTACCAGTCCACCAGCCTTCACCAGAAGCAGTATCAAACCCGACCCCTAGAAGAGAAGAGCCGCCTATCGGGTTATTTTTACATTTGATCTCTGTTAATACACTTTTCTCGATGGGTGATCCACTGGGGTACAGTTCTAGTCATCTTCATCCACAGGCCGCTTCAGCTCCGGCAGCTTCTACCTCCCATTCTCCCTCCCTCTCTCCTACTCCCACTCCCTCGATACATCTCTCTCCAGCGGGTGCTGGTGCTGCCGGGGGTGCCGGTAATAATGGCTCACAGGAATACCAGCAGTTCTTGAGTGCGACTTGGGCAGGACAGGATGGGGGAAATGCTACCACAACGGCGACGGGGTCGAAGAAATCGGCCCAGCCAACAGCGACAACAAAGATCCGTCGCCGGAATCGAATGATAACGTCCTGTCTAGAATGTCGACGACGAAAGCTCAAATGCGACAGGCTTCATCCATGTACCAACTGCTCCAAGTTCAAGCGTCACTGTCTTTTCTTGTCCCCCACTACGGATGCACTATCACGTATGAAACTGATGGAGCTAAAGGAGAAGATGGGATCTCTAGAACTCGTTCTCGAGCAGGACGTTGCCGCCAGACAGTCGGGCCAGGCGGACCGGGACGATAATGGGGTTGGAGCTTCTATTACGGCTTCTGCGCCTGTATCTGGGTTCGTGTCGGGAATACTACCGGACGAACATACCGGTAATGATCGAAAAGGTGAAAAGTCCTTCGATTCTAGTACACTGGAGATACTCGACAGCCTGGAACAAGAGAGAGGGGACCCTATTCCGGATGATGAGAGGTATCTGCGACCTACACCTTTGGCTGTCATGGATGCAGCATATGATGATGATGCCGATGATGATACCTTTGACATAGGTTTCAAGCTAGGGAAAATGAGAATGACAGATCGTCTTGGAGGCTTCTTCAGGCCCAGGATTGCAGACGAACTTTCGGTCGTGCTAAAGGAGCCAAAGGTCAGCAATGGAGTCGCGGATACATCTCTAAACACTCCCGTCAAGGTCCCAGAAATGAAACCACCACGTCTGCGAGATCTGATGCCGGAAGGCCAGGAATCTTTTTTCCATCCTGGGCCAACGTATATAGCTCCTCATTCCGATTTCTTCTTCGGCGGTAGTCGAAAGACATCCCTGGCAGACTTCTTACCAACAAAAAATGCATCAGATAGGCTGTTGGAACAGTACTGGGTATCTGTTGACCCTGTCGCTAAGATACTCCACCGACCAACGTTTGAGAGGCAGTATCGAGAGTTCTGGTCTGATGTCACTAGAAGCCTTGAACCCCCATACTCCCTACAAGCTGTTGTATTTGCAGTTCTGTTCTCGGCCGTTGCCAGCATGCAGGAACATCTCGTCTTGAGTACGTTTGGGGTAGCCCAGAAGAAACTCATCGAAAATTTCCAGCTAGGTACAGAGATGGCACTTGGAAAAGCCCATTTCCTCAAGACTACAAAGACTCAGACCCTACAAGCCCTTGTCATGTATATGGTATGTTGAATATATAATAACGTCGGGCAATACTGAAAATATTGAACAACGTTGACCATCTAGTTTTAGATCCCAATGTGCCGAAATGAGGTCTCACGAACACATTCAGCCCTAGTTGGAACTGCCATTCGCCTGGCCGAATGCATGGGCATCCATCGTGATCCCGAAGAATATGGCCATGGCCCTGTCGAGACTCACATCCGTCGGATGATCTGGTATCAACTTTGCTTCCTGGACATTCGGACAAGTGAATCCCAAGGACCACGCCAAACAATCAGACGAGAGGATTTCTCAACTAAATTCCCTCTCAACGTCAATGATGCCGATTTCTTATTGCACCCTGATATCCGTCTTACGGATATGCCCAAGTTTACAGATATGACGTTCACTCGCTTACGGTTCGAATGCCATGAACTACATCGACTCGTCTATGTTGATAGAATGAAGCTGGAGACGGGCAGCGTCTCACTAACGAGGGTGCTGGGGAAAATCGAAGCGTTTAGACAGGCTACTTACGCAAAGTATGGTCCTTTGATCTACGTTACCAACCCTCGGCCCATCCAGCGTGCAGCACAGTTGGTACTGTCGATACTTATCTGTCGCAGCTATACGGCTGTACTGCATCGATACCACAATAGCGTCTCAGTTAGGATTCCAGACCGCCTGCGCCAGATTATCATCACTGCTTGCACTCAGATTCTCGAAGATGCTATTGAACTCGAAACCTCGCCGGATTTACAACCTTGGGCCTGGTATAGTGGCGCCTTCAACCAATACCATGTGGCTTTTCTGATACTAATGGAAGTATGGGCGTACCCTATGCGAAAAGAAGCAGATCGTATCTGGAGATGCTTAGATTATGTTTTCGAAACGCCATCGACTCCAGCTCTTCCTGGTAATGCAGGTAAAAATGCTCGCCATCAGCTGATAATGCAGCGGGATAGAAAGGCTCGATTAATACTAGAGCAGCTCAGAGACAGAATGGAGGCCTATCGTGAGATGAGGAAGCTAAGGGTACCCATAAGCATGGCTGATACCAAAGTTCTGAGAATGACCCCTGAGGCTGGTGCATCTCGCGAACCAAGTCCACCCCAGGCATCTGATCAAACCGCTGGAAACGGTACTCAACTATGGGGACCTCAGTATACTACTCAGCCCTTTGAAGAAAACCGGCCAATACCAGCGCCATCTAATCAGTCCCTTCATCCCTCTTCTCGGTTATCACCTCCTCGGATGTTTAGCCATGAACAGTATCAGCTCATATCACAGCAAGGACGACGGCTCTCCCCAGCATCTCAGATGCAACAGTATCAACATGGTCAACTGAGATATCAACAGCCACAGCAACAGCAACAGCGTCCTTCTACTTCATCTTCATACTCGCCCAACCCGGATTATAACCACAGCTTCCAGCAACCTGGGTTCGTACCAGACTACTCAGGTCGGGTCCCAGGAAGAGAAAGCCTAGACTCAGGCACCGGATCCGAGGAATCTGGCATGGGACAGCTTTGGTTTACTTCTGGGGTTGATAATACTAATGCTGGAGCTGGCCTCGCACCACCGTTGAATTCTGCACCGCAACGCCCCTCAGCCATAACTGCAAGACTAAACAACACGGAGGAAGACCTTCCTATGCTTGATATTGACTGGGTGAGTTTTCAATATCCATAAATATACGCTTTGACTTTTCACCAGCTAAATGACCCTGCCATCTAGAACGAATGGGACAAACTGTTCCCACCTGATATCAACAATGGCGACCTCAATCTACCGCCCCTGTCACCGATGCTTGGCCCCACAGATACTACGACTTCGTTAGACAATATCTCCTCGCTACCTGCAACGGTAAATCCAAGCTATCAAACGTATCCTTATTCGAATTCTTGAAAGTGTTTACCTTCTACCAAGCCACACGCCATGTAGTATTTAGGTAGTATATCATGTCTTAGGCACGCATATTTCTCTCATACTTAGCGTCCACAGCAAGTTTATTCTCTCGGGTCCGCTGTGCAACGATGATACCAGCTCTAAGAATACCTCCGCCACTTAACCATCTGAACAGCCATCCAGCGACCTGCCACTTAGTATAACCTCCTAGCCCCATTCCGGTCATTTCTTGATGTCTTTTCTCCAAGAATCCAGCTAGTCCGGCAAACACGCCATCGGTAATATCATCTACCATGATATTTTCAGCCAGGTATCCCGCTCCCTCCAGTTGGGCTCTATATGCAGCTGGAGAGACGAAGTTGTTGAACGGGGCGCCGAGAGCGGGTGTCAAGAGACGAAGGAATAGCGTGTTCAAGGCCTGTTTTAGGCCTGAAGGATTTGGTGGAGCAAGGAACAGGTCAAATGCTAGCATGTTCGCGCGGAGAGTTGAGTGGGCGTATTTGAATATCTCCTGGCGCGATGGATGGAAATGGTATAATGTGTCAAGGCCAAGAACATATCGTTCTACATTATCTTCTTCCCTTATGAATGCATTGTACACTTCTTGTTTCAGTTCCTCAGACCAGGTCGATGGCCGGGCAGCATCCGCACAGAAGAGTGCTATGTTTCCCTTTGCCTCATAGAGCCCGCCGTTACTGGCCTCTTGTTGTTTCTGCTGGATTATATTCTGCTGTAGTCTTCTCTGAGCGAATTCATACTGTACTTTATCGAGCGTGACGCCGATATATTCGTCAAACAGAGGTGACGGTCTTGTAGGATTCATCATCAGATGCATGGTTTGCTCTCCACATCCGAATCCGAGATCTAATAAGACTCTTCGTCTCCTGGTAGGATGGACACCTGTGGACCTTTGCACGGTATTGTCTCGATCCTTGCTTCTTATATCAAGGCCAGCGGATTCTAAGATCCTGTCCAGCAGTGCCTCGCATGCCTCTGGCAGCTGGGCACTAGTTATATCCTAAAAGATCCGTTAGCGACGAAGTGTCAATAGATTGGTAAGTTATAATACCTTCCAGTAGCCCATATTCATCCACATGGTGCTTGGAGGAAGCTGCATATTCAAGCCTGCATGGTCTAGTCCATATAATGATTCATCTGGTGTTATATATTGCCTCTTGATGTTGTTGCTGCTGCTTGAGTTCCGTGTAATGAGATACACCGCCGTCCTCTTGATCCATGGAAACAGCCATAACGAAGATATAATACCAAGAGCATAGGCTACAATGATGCATATAGGAAGCAAGAATGATAAACTGTGAGTAGCCTGAGCCATCTTCGAGGTTGTTTGGGAAATAGAAATATTTGCTGCCTGGATGAGCTGATGCTGGAGATGTTTTTTCTTTTTCGATAAAAGTTATATCAACTTGAACCCAGGAATAACTAAATAACTAAATCAATACTAATGTACGATAATAGATGGTTGAAACAGTTGAAGGCGGTTAATAAGATGGTATTAATATGTTCATAAATCATCCTCCTTTACTCGAGTAAACATCACAGCGCCCCCTTCGACAACCCCCTTCAGAGGATTCCCTTCACCATCTGTTGCCCATCCTGCCAGTTCGGTGAAGCCACATCTTCGATAGAAGGTGTCTTTCCCTTTGGCTGCGAGGACACTGGCCGCTATGCCTTCTTCTCGCGCCCTGTCAAGCCCCCAGGCTACCAGTTCACGGCCGTGGCCGAGCCTCTGGTACTTTGGCCTCACGGCAAGACAGCTCAGCGACCAGTTTACCTGACGGTGCGGAGGCGATGCGTAAAGGGCTCCTAGAGATTTAAGAAGTGCCTGACGAACAGACTCCTCCGTAAGCTGAGGAGGCCTGGAAGCAGCCCGGTTGGGAGATATTCCAGAAAGTAATCATGATATATGGATATCAGCGATGATATCAAAAGCCCTGCCATCGATTCAGTCAGCTTTCGTCCGATTGATTCCATCTTTCAAATCAGGAGAAGACTCACTTGGATCCCATCTCCCAAGGGGCTTCCAAATGGCCTCCCAGCCCGGTCCCATACGATGCCACTGTGCAACGCCTGTTATGACCTCTCGCACCGAGCTTTTGTCATCACTTCGGTCATCAGGGCGTCCATCTTCTCTCTCGTCTGGCTTCTGGTCTTGCTCTATAAAGCTCACGATGAAGACATATGAATAGTTCCACCATTTTTCCAGACACTTGCGCCGCCAATAGTTCAAGTAATCAACTGGATATTCTTGACGATACGGATGCAAGAGAGGGCCCATCACCTCTTCTTCATGGAAGCCCTCCGCAAGGGCCGACGAGATCGCCTCCAGGTCAGAATAGCGCGCCAGACGAATCGGCATCTTCTGCTGGCTCTCCTTAACTACTAAGACGAAATATATCACGGTCATTCAGGCATGAGCTCTTATATAGCCTAGTCGAGGCATTATTCAAGTTACGCTTGTTCGTATCGAAGGCAGAAGAATTTCTCGAGTTATGGTATCCTCGTAGACCGACTGGGGTTTTTTTGCTAGAATCCACAGAAACAACCAGCGAGGGATGCAAACTAGGTGGAGATATATATGTATGAACGGGGATAGTTACGTGAAGGGGCTCCATCTTACATAGTATGGTGCTGGAGTTCTCGATGGGGCCTTGTTTAAGGCGTGCAAGGCACACTCCGGCCCCTGATGCATGCACAACCTACTCTCTTGTCCCTGGATCTCGCCTGGTTTCTTGGATTGCCGTCTCATAATGAGAGTATAACAGTGGTAGGGCACAAAATAGCCCGCAAATAACTGTTCAGTTCAATACTAACTATAGAGTATCGGAACAAGGTGGTTGATATAAGACACATAACGGGCATGCTAACGAAGACTCTCTTCCAGCAGAGACATAGAAACCGTCTATACACTAGGAGCAGCGGCAAGTCTTTCTAGCGCAGAAGAATCCATCGCTCCTCGGTCGACCAGGGCCGTAATGAATTTCCTGGCCCAGCTTTGGCAATTTTCATTAAGCATGAAATCAATCAGTATATACGCCGGTCCCTTACAAGATCAGTAATAAATAAAGATGTCGAAACATACGGCAAACGGATCTAGAGGGGTTGAACTTATCCCAGGCGCTGGAATACCCTGCGCGACTCCAGCAAGCCGAGAGTGCCAGCCGAGAAAGACGAGCACATGCATCTTGAACTCCTTGCTGAGATCAAACTGTTCCTTAATGTCGAGAGAATAGCCATGGAACGGGCTGCCAATAGCTTGAAATTCCTGCCCAACTTTGCCCTCCTCTGTCGCGGTCACGAAAATGGCCCAGTGGGCTGGGGTTTTACTGCTCTCCGGGTAAACGAGCACGTAGGCGTATAGGGTCATTTTCCTGGGCTTTTAAGATATGGATTTGGGTAGATATCGTATGTGGTGTCTTGTCCGTGGGACTGTGGGATGGCTGGCGAATCCAGCGTTGGTTCTGGTATGGATGAATTGCTGCATGTTAACTACCCCTGGAAGACCAGGCAGCCACGTATCGAATCAACACAACCCCGTCTACATAGCCAGAATTATCTGTGATCAAGCTGGAGAGCTTGGGAGTTCTATGCAATATAGTGTTCTTCGAGTGGCTACATATAATCTCAACGCGTGGATATGATGGTCTGGTCGTCATCGACCTTTAACCCTCTGATGATACGAGCAAGCATAGAGTAGGCACCGATGATGATCAGTATCTCGACCAACTCTTCGTTACTGAGGACTTCAAGGGCGGCTTCCATGGTCGCAGTCTCGTCCGTGAAGGTGGCTAACTGCTCGTCGACAATGCGAAGCAGGAGGCGATCTCGCTCGCTCCAAGGACCCTCTCCTACTTACTGACTCTCGAATTTTGTTTACAGTACCGCTGGATGCTCATAACCCCTACGAACGGAACAAGTTTATCCTCACTGACATAAGTGCCGTCTTAATAGTCACAGACAAAGCCAATAACTGTTAATTATTTGAATTGCCAATGGTCTGAGGACATTCCACATCACGGCAACCCTAAGCGGGAGCGCATCTCCAAAGTAGGTCCCGATAGCTCTGCATATGTTATCTTCACTTCGGGCTCGACTGGTACTCCTAAAGGGGTACTTGTCCCTCACTCAGCTGTGGACGCGGCCGCCCGTGGCATGATCAAAGCAACCAGAATGACCAGGGATTGGGTTTCTTTATGGGTTCTTAATTATATCTTTGATGCCTCCTATTATGATGTTTTCACCATCCTATCATGTGGTACTATTTTGTGTATCGCACCACAGGATGATATCCTCTCTGACCTGGCTGGACATCTCAATGATATGGGTGTTGAACAAGTGATGCTTACCCCAACAATTACCAAACTCATCCGTGGGGGTGCATTAGATGTGCCGCGGCTGAAGGTCCTCAACGTTTGTGGGGAGAAGATTGATATCAATATTCTAGATTGGGCGAAATCTGTGGATGTGTACAATGGGTAAGTGTCGCTTCACATTCAGACTCATGTACTACGATGTAGTCTTGTGCAGCGCCGTGCGGGTATCGATTCGAAGTACCAATAATCGCATATTTCGCCATGTCTTCAGGGCCGTCGAACTTGGAATCCCAGCCCAGGCAAGGGAGCAAGATGACCAGCTTGTTGAGCATGGTAGAAGCTGCTACAGTGCAATCAGGACCAACCTCAACGATGGTACCGCAGCCATCGCAGAGCAGCGGGCTTGTGAAAGATATGCCAGGATATAGGTGCTGCCGGACGAAGAAGCCTCGATGATTCAAGGCGGCTGCGTGGATCTTGACTAGGACCTCCCCCGGTCCCGGGACAGGCTTGGGCACTTCATTGAGTTGTAAAGGGCGGTAGACCTGGCCTGGCTTACCCTCAATTTGCTTTATTGTCGGAGATAGAGGCATAGCTGCTTTGCTGAAATGTTAGAAACTTGGGATTTGGTCAGTTGTAGTGAGATGGTAGACTATGCTGCTCGTTCTCCGGAAGAATTCCATAAGGTGGATAGGCGGGTGCAGGAGCCGGAATTCTATAGTGAAGACGAAGAAAATAAAGACAGGATAGTGGATTATATTATTCGTAACACTTGCGGACTCCATCTCTTTTCTAACGGCTCGTTTGTTTTACCAATTCTTGCATCGGGAAGCTCCAGAAGCCGCAGGTTTCTTATAATGTGAAGATGCCATCTTGGGAGACTATATATTGCGCCCTACGCCCATACATTCGTATATCTATCATCGTTATTACATAAAAGAACAAGAGGCAAAACATCAATGGGTATCAAGATATGAGAGACGGGTGAACTATTGTGCAGATGGCTGGAACGAAAGAAAAGCAGAGGAGCAGTGATATACCGGACAGATCAAGCAGAAATGTATACACTCATTTTGTCTTAGTCGTGTCGAACGCTGTACCGGAAATCTCGCCGTATTATCATATCATGACTGTGTATACTCACCACGGACTGGCCACCCCGAGAACTGAGTGATCGGTCGTCAACCTCACCGTCGCCGGAGTTCATCTCTAGGCTGTTAACAGCGCTTCGGACGTAGGCTCGGTATTCATACTGCTCGGGTCGAAGGAAGCAGTAGTTACTTGGTTTGCTGGGGTCTGAGGCCGGCGGCTTGTTGTCTTTCTGAATGCTTTTCAGGGACGATAGTTGTACACTACCAGAGCCTCCAGCTTCTCTGGATGAGCCGTATGGCTCCGATACGTATCCGAGTGTGATGCCCATGCCAGTGTTGAATTTGAGTAGGTATCCGCCGAGATTAGGGATGGTGCAGGATACAAGAGAGTAGCACAGCTCGATTTGCTGATAGACTAGGGGCGCTACGATGCTGACGCTAGGTTTGGGTTTTTTGGTAAATCCCATCGTGCGTTCGATATGGAGGATGGTAAAAATAATGATCCTAGAAGAGTGTCGGATTAGTATCGTTTGCGAGATCCTTTTCGGGAAAATATCTACGTACGGAAGCCTGGGTATAAAGGCCATCAACACACGGGCTTTTCGTGAGGGAGTCATTTGAATTCCCCAGACGACTGATATGGCCACTCCAAAGATGATCAATTCGGTAAATGCGTCAAGGGTGCCAATGACCTGCCACCGTAGGACCTACTTGAGTGGTTAGACATGCATGCCTCTGGTTTAAGTGAAAGCGTCTTGCTTCACTCACAATATCACTGCAAGTGCCGTTGGCGAAGGCCATCAACCCAGCGGGAGAACAGTTGATCAATGCGCCTAGCATGGACCCAACGCCCCATAGTATGCTTAAGACCAAGGTTGCATCGCATGTCAAAATATGCGTCCTCATATCAGGGCTGAACAGGCGGCGTATCAACAAGATAAGCGAAACCTTTGCGAGTAGCAGCCCTAAAAGAAAGAAGACCTCGCTGAGGAGTAGGGACCGCCCGATTCTCCGAATATGAGCTTTGCCAAAATTGCCATCATATTTCCCCAATCCGTCAGACAAACCAAAGAAAATAGCAATATATTGTGCTTCAGCAATGAACTGAAAACAAAAGCAGCTCCAAAAAGGAGGGGAAATGTTAGCGTATGCCCAGGAACTATGCGTCGTTGGAAAGAGAATATGCTGTGAAAAGGGCGGTCTCACCGTAGCAACGAGAGCTACTAGATCGTCAAGACCATAGAATTCCCGTTTAACATACGCGCGCAGCCCCATGCTGAGGAAGACGTAGATGGCACAAATAATGGAAGCAACCCAAAGAATCCCGCCATGGTCATCTGGTGTAATAGTGGTAAATCGATCTCCTCCTGTGAATAGCTGGATGCCCGGACCGGACATCTCTGGAACCTCAAATGTAGCTTAGATTCAGAACGACAATGTTCGAATATCGTGAATCTAAGCACGATTCATGTATCTATGGCCTTAGCAGCTTTTCTGCTACCAAATATGATTTTATGAACCTCGCTGTCTGAAGCATTCTTTGTGTGAAGGATGCTTCCGTCTTGTGAAGGAAGTAAGACGAAGTAGAAATCCGGAACATATTCCTACTATGTATTCATCCCTGTACCTATGAGCAGGATATATCAAAAACCCACTCGAGACAAGATATATTTTTCAGATTCGGTGTTTATCTATGGCCAGATGGCTGAGTCGAGGTATCAAGCTAACCGTTTTGGATGAATTTGTCAAACAAACGGACGATGCATGCACAGCTGGGAAGATATGGCAAATCACCTAGGTCAGGCCTTATGGGACCGGATAGGCGCATAGCTTTCTACGAAAACGAAACGCCGAATAGCCACTGTTGGATCGAGGGATCCAGGAAAAGGTCTCCTTTGGTAGTTATCTGTGGCTGACCTGTATTCTCCATATGAAAGATCTTCGCATCCGGCCCCTTGACTAGCATATCATCCACTTTGTGGATATCTAAAAGTGCCAATTGTCTGGCGAAAAATTGACAGAGTTCCCACAATAGACTCGGCCTTGTTATATGTTGGAGAGCACGATTGTACAAATCATGATGCAGGTAATTTCCGCGTGGGTACCTATAAAGGAATGCATCCCCATCGACGGCGAGCCTCCACCATTAACCTGATACCGCCTTTGAAAAGTTCCAACTGAACAAACGGATGGAGCTGCGCCATAACAAACGTCCAGACCGCCTCGCTGTGAGCCACTCCGTGTCGTACAGTGTCCAGATAACAATGACGCCCAGGGCGCGGGAAGCCTATCGCCCGTACCTTAAATGCTGCGGCAGTCGGGGAGAACGGACCGGAATTTGGTCCTGCTAATAAATCGACGGGTGGAGTGTTTTAGTCTCATCTCTTCTTCGTATAATTGGACAATACCCCAGCACCCCTTGCTCACTTGGAACGGGGACACGCAACCGAACGAGCTTCGCTCTTCTTCCTGGCCAAAAAGGGGTCAAAATCTTCCCTGATGGGCTTGCAAAATACAGCTAAGGTTTGAACGATGTCATTGACACAGCAAGCTCCCGTCGTATATGCATCATGCATGTCTACACGGGAAGCTTTCTGGCTGGACATTTTGGCAAGGCAAAAATTCTCGAGGTTCAGTGAGCTACATCGTACAGCCTAGGAATATGCCTTGGTCAGTCGAAGTACGGAGTACTCGTGCCGCACCCACACGTTATGTGGTAGTCCAAGGTATGTCGGACTTGCATGAAAAGCATGCAACCTTGACAGCGACGGCACGAAGCACTCTGGTTCCATGGGTCTGGCGAATGGATAGCTTCGGTGGTGAACGAGGGGCCCTGTTTGCTCTAGGAAATATACGCTATCCCCTCTCCATACCATCAACCCATCTTTGGGGTTCAGTCACCGAAAACCTCGGCGCCTCCGTCGTTCATCCAGGAATGTAGCATGGTTTTCCCGCCATATATACCATCAGTAACCTCAGTTCCCACGTGTTTAATGCCCTTTTTGTCGTTTTCTCAATCTCCTTTCAAAACTTCATATATTTGGGTTTTCGAGCGATCGGCGGAAGCATTTGATTGAGGGAGCCGCACCCGTCGGGCGAAATCTGCGATTGCCAGTATATATACAACAGCGTCAGGACGCAGACAGAAGCGGTGGCCGATAAGTGGAAACTTGGGTTTCATCATGGGCAGAGTACCTGACGTAGAGGTCAATGACGTGGGCACTGAAGTCTCCGGAGACACCTATATCGGCCTGAGAGATGGCACCGCAAACGACGTGCAGGATATGAAGCGGATGGGCAAGCAGCAGCAACTCCAAGTGAGTAAAAGACTCAATGGGTGAACACAGTTGTTTATCCAACAGGGAGAACCTTTTCTGTTCGTTTCTAATGCTCTCTTGTTCCAATTCTAGCGTAACTTCAGTTTTCTATCTATATTTGGCTTTTCCATGATCTTGATGAGCACATGGGAGAGTACTCTCGGGTTAGTATTGGAAACCCCCCAGTTAACGATCGTCTTTTGACGATGATCTTTTTTGTATCTGCCAGTACTAAAAGAGTCATAGTACTGCAGCCTTTGGTCTCGGAAATGGAGGAACGGCCGGACTGATCTATGTCTACCTTGGTACTGTCATTGGCTTCTCGCTGGTGATAGCATCAATGGCTGAGATGGCCTCAATGGCACCCACGGCGGGTGGGCAGTATCACTGGATATCCGAATTCGCTCCTCGAAGTTCGCAGAAATTCCTATCGTATTTCATCGGCTGGCTTTGCGTGCTGGGATGGCAGGCCGGTACGGCATCCTCCTGTTTCCTGGCAGGAACTGAGATTCAAGGCCTCGTGATCCTAAATTACGACAACTATCACCCCGAACGATGGCACGGAACCCTGATGGCGATAGCCGTTATCGCGCTGTGTGCGCTGTTCAATACTGTGCTAGCAAAGAGGCTCCCATTGATTGAAGGCGTTGTGCTCATCCTGCACGTTGCCGGTTTCTTTGCCATTTTAATTCCACTGTGGATTCTAGCTCCGCGATCATCTTCAAAGGACGTATGGACTAAAGTGGAGGACGCGCAAGGATGGGGGAGTAAAGGATTGGCTAGTCTCGTTGGGATAATCACTCCCGTTGTATCACTCCTTGGGGCTGATGCTGCCACGCATATGTCCGAGGAGCTTAAGAATGCGTCAAAGACGCTCCCTAAGGCGATGTTGGCAACTGCCGTATTCAATGGTTCCCTAGGTATCATAATGGTCATGTAAGTTCTATCCTTTATTTTGGCCTTTCAAAGTCGATTCAATATTTGAAGAGCTGACGGTTTCGATAGCACTTTTTGCTATACTATTGGCGATGTCGATAGCGTTCTAAAAACGCCAACCGGGTATCCCTTCATCCAGGTCTTTTATAATGCTACCATGTCCAAACCGGGCGCCACGGCCATGACAGCCATTATGACTTCGCTGTCTATCTTCTGCGGTATGACCAACATGGCCACTGCTTCTCGGCAGTTGTTCGCATTTGCACGAGACAATGGTCTGCCATTTGGCAAATTCTTCCAGAAGGTAAGTCTGCCCAAGCCCCCCTTTGGGCGATAGAGTTATTTAACAGGCATTTATAGGACCCACTTGGATGGGATATCCCGCTCAATGCTATTATTTTCACTGTCATAGTGAGCTCATTGCTTTCCCTCATCAACATCGGCAGCACGATTGCATTCAACCAAATCACCTCACTTGGTCTCTGCGCGCTATTATCCAGCTACATCGTCTCCATTTCTTGCATGGCTCTCAAAAGAATACGTGGCGAGGCTTTGCTGCCTTCACACTTCCGTATGGGAGCCCTTGGCCTGCCTATCAACCTGCTCTCCTTAGCTTTTCTGGTGCTGGCATACGTTTTCTGTTTCTTTCCGCCAACACCCAAGCCACCGCTTGACGGTATGAACTGGAGTGTCGTCATTTATTTTGGGGTATTGTTGTTTAGCCTGGTATACTTTATCTTCCGAGGAAGACACAAGTACGTAGGGCCGGTGGAATACGTGAGAAAAAGTGCCTGATCTCGTCTGCATTTCGTCTTGGGCGGCGTTTTTCCATATAAAATCGTTCATGTCACAAATGGACAAAAGCGGCGGATTATAGTTGATCCTGTTTAACTATTCACCAGCTCCATTGGTCTTTTGACCTTTTTATACCTTTATATCATTGGTCAATATCTGACAAAACAGGATTAGTGTCCAATAAGAGTATTCAAATAAGCGCCAATCAACTATGTATCTACCCTCCATATACTAGGTGGATGTCTACCCATTCTATAGCTTTCCGTGTCCTATCATCTCCACATTACGATGGCGCCGCTCGACCACGAAGCGTTGAAAACTGTAGTGTCCACACTGGCACAGAAACTTGATTCACTGGGCATCGACTATGCCATTATGTGAGGTGCCGCCACTTGTTAAGTCCAGACCCAACTCGAAGGACCGAAGACGTTGACCTTGTCATTCACGTTAATTATCGTATGATCATGGCCGACCGTCTTACCAACTCAACTCCTCACAACTTTCCTCTCCAACCTTGATGGAGTCGGCCAGTTCGGACACGCGATCCCCGCGTACAAGCTTTGCCGGCCAGGAGCAGCACCGTTGTTGGTGGAGCTGGAAGTTTTTGACTTTGCGAGTTGGCCGCAACGTCCTCAGTACAACATCCAGGCAGCTACACGGATGACCCTAAACATCAATGGCCAAGCGATCAAGTTATTTGGTCCTGAATGGATTCTGCGAGAGAAGATTTTATCCCAGTATCAACGCCAAGGTGGTCATAAAGAAGAAGTTGATATTGGTGATATCAGCAATATGATCCCCTTGGCTATAGCCGGCAGACCAGAGCTCGACTTCAACCAAAACCAAGAGCTTCATGTCGCCCTGGAGAATCTTTTGCAAAAAAGACCTGATTTGACTCAGACTCTAAAAGCAAAGATCAAATGCAGCGCTGTTTTCGAAACTAGTTAACTATCTCTTTCGACTCAGCCGGTTAAATGCCTGAGTGGTGGGAGCTTCACGGTAGAAAATCCCGATATATCTCTTGTTCAGCTGATTGTCGAAGTTCCTATATCTGGTGACCTGGAGATATCAAGAAGGGCTGCTTGTTTTGCCGAAATGCGGTATTGATAAAACAGACGGGATACATGGCTACAGTCTGACCAAACTCTAGAGGTGAAAGTTCGCGATATGAATTGCGTTGCTGTACTTCCAGGAACAAATTATGTATCTTAGCTTAATGAAAACCATGATCAAGTGGCTTACCCCTCATATCTACTGACATCTCTTTTCCTGAGCCGAGACGTTTTGAGATACGTCGATCGAAGGGACCAAGCTTGGCTTCACGAATTCGACCAAAGTTGCGACTATACCATTCCACTGCCTGCTTGTCTAGACAATGATCGAGAATATCGTTATTAACCTCTAGGTATCCTGTCATCTGAGATACCCACGCGCTTAGCGATTCACCCCATGCAGAAAAGCCAGTATTAATTTCTTCATCAATCGCTGACTTAACAAAACTTTCTACTAGTGCCTGCTCCAGCGGGTAGTGCAAATTTCAGTAGACGTTGAATCGTTCAGTTGATGCTGTATCTCCCATTTCCACCGAAGGAGGTGCAATGTGTTCTTGTTGAAAAATGTGCGCAAATGAGTCTGGAAACAGGTACAACTGCATGCCTTTTTCTGCCGGGTCACCATGCGGATAATCAAATACTGTACAAGACTGATCCAGTCGTTTGTAGCCAGCATTTATTTCATCAAGCATCTGCTGCGGGTTTGGATGGACTTCCATGATCTCGGGAGGAGGGTTGCGGTTAGGAACACTTCGGCGGAATCCTGCGTCCTCAAGCTTCTTAATAGCGTTTGCGTAATCGTCGTCTTGCACTGCAATCATGGGGGCCTATGGTGGGGTGGAGGTGGTCAGTAAGAACAAGTAACTAAAGTTCCGAAGTTACTACTTGAAGGCGCACATTACTCCAACACCGATGGGGACGCCCAGATACCACATTGCAAGCGACCCCCAAGGAACCACAGTGAGAGGTTGAAGTGTGTCCCTGAGTCTTATAGAGAGCCTGTCAGGCTCGGTCTGTCTCGGGCGTCTAAACATGGCAGTGGTGGGAAACTCGATCCTGTCCAGTTTGTATCAAGCGGATATGATTTTTTTGCGGAATGAAGGCTGAACATATAGGATCGCACAGGTTTTAAGAGCTTTGTTTCTTAGCGAAGACTAGGGCGAAGTTGTTGGTATTTGCCGACTTATATAGTATATGCTGTCCATCTTCTTCCATACTGGAAAATGGACCTCGGAATATTAATTGCTCTACATTATCACTTATACCGGTTAGATATAACGAGTTAAAGGAAACATTTTCCGTATTCGCACCTAAAAAAGGAGCTCTAATTCACTTCCACAGGTAAAAAAAGTCGTGGAGAAGGGAAAAGAATTAAGGAAGGCGAAATGTTCGACATAATGCTCCGATATTGAATATGGCACAACGGTGGCAGAGCCTATGTTCAGAATAGCCGTAGGTAAGACCTCATTACCTCGAGGACCTGATCTTCCGTTATTGTGATCTATCAATTAAAGCGACAATTTCCATAATGTAGCAGAGGAGGTTCATTCTCACCGTATCACTTTTATACTGTTATCTAAGAAGCGTACTGACGAGGTTCTGGTGTCTTAGTGATCATAGAAGAGTCAAAGAAGGCCAACCAGTAGCCTGTCATTGAACTCGATATAGCCTGTTGCCGGCACTATGTAAGCTGAAACACTTTCTGGAGGTTGCTCTACTATGCACGTTAATGGCATGGCTAGATTTCAGGCGTAGGCGGGCGTGTGAGCTGAGAATTGATAAGACTGGCGACGGAGGCATCTTCTTTAGCAAGTTCCTCAGGTGCATTATTATCCTCTATATCACATTTGATTCTGTTTTAGTTCGTGCGGCTGCCAGGGCGCCTTTTATGCCCTTGATAACCCGTGCAAAGGGGTTTATTATCATCAAAGTTCTTTGCATCCGGTCTGTCTTCCTATGAGCTGTGACCGCTTAGGACATACGTATCTTGGAAGTAATCCCAACCCTCAGAACTGTCAAGAGTGATCAATTCTAGAATGACCAAGTAGCTGCTTAAACTGTCTGTCAACTTCAAGCATAGGTGTATTGTAAAAATGTCCCTTTCGAGTTTTCTCTCAGATATTCTGCTAGAAATCGCCTTGGCTGAAAGAGCGCTTCTCGACCTTTTCGATCTCGTCATAGAGCAAGGTAACTATATACCTATTCTGGGCGCTGGAATAGCACCATATATTGAGCATGTGTATGTCTATATTCGATAACATGGGATCGTTAGTTTTGTGGCCGTGTTTTACTCACCTGTTCTAGTATTTTATACGCTCTGCCATGCGAGCACCAATGGGTAAAGGAAGCAACTAGCCCCGAGAATCGTGGACAGGCTTTCCACAAGGCATGAACTTAGGTCCTGTTTTAATCCTCAGCTATTATCCCGTAACTGTGATATGATATTGGTGCTTGCAATATCAAGGCCATAATAGATGAAGGTGGGTGACGGGGTAGGGATGTTGACATAAACTCTGGCAGCGAGGATCAGTTGGCAATATATTTACCAGCCACTGTAGCATTTCTCCAAAGCTGACGGCTAGGGCTGTGTATAATGTGCAAGTGCTACAGCCCGTTTAAGAACGGGTGACATGTTAGGCATTGATAAAAACGGGAGTGTCTTAATGTCCAACCGCGGGAGGGCGAGGCAAGCAGGGTAATTATGAGGCAGGTTAGGATAACATGAAGAAGGCAGAGATCCTGATTTGTTTTTAAGGCCGCACCATGAGCAATTTCATAACAAGTAGCGAAATAGAAATACACCGGTGAAGGAATTACATCCAGGAAACCCATGATAAAGGAAGCCACAAAAAAAGGAAAATCAAAATAAGAAGCATAAGGAGCAGAAGATTGAGAGAGTTAAAGATACTTTGGTAGAAAAAGATGAGGAAGTAATTTTTTTTTTTTGGTAAGGAAAATCAAGGACTTGGCCTGAGGACATTAGGAGCCCGAAATAACTATTGTTGGAAGACAAAAAAGGGATCGCGTAGTTTCGTACCAGATTAGACTCGGTGTTTTTCGCTCTCTGCAGGTGAAGTGGTTAGTAGAGCATCCATATCTTTAGTGTGGGATAGTAACTGACCAAGTCTTGAATATAGCATGTATAACGCCATTTGGTTACACTCCTGAGTTCCAGTTATAGTGACCAACCGCTCGTTGCTGTTATCTTGAGGCTCGTTGATCTTAATAACACTCCCGCTAAGGTGTCTGATCTCGTTGATCTTTGCTCCTCCCTTACCAATTATAGCACCTACCATGTCGTTGGGAATGTAGATTTGCTGGGTCAAGGGTTGACCAGGAACGGCCGCACCCATTGGTGGGCCATTTGGAGGGACATGACCGCCGTGGGGGGGTTGAGGAGCGCCATATGGAGCTGGCTGGTGAGGACCAGCACCAGTATAGCCTTGTCGTGGTGAGGCACCATAGTGAAGGCTTGGCTGCGGAGCGTGTGGATGGGGGCCAGGTTGTTGCATATATGGAACACCGTATCCTCCAGGAGTGGCACGGTTCGCCTGAGGATTGTTTCGGCGCAGGCTATCGGGATGTCCGTATTGTCCCCCAGCTGGCTGCGGCACGTATGGGACAACCTGCATACCGCCAGGAACAACACCAGCAGGTCCGCCGCTTCGAGTGGCATATGCGGACGCAGCCGGGCCGCCGAATCTCTCGGTCAACTGCTCAACCAATGTGACAGCAACATAGTAGGTTGCAATGTGCACGGCGTCAGCAACACCAAGAATAACAAGTGATCGCTCGGTGGAAAGGGGCAGGCAAGAGTCCGAAGCATTAAGACGAGCACCAGATGCTTCTTGGATCTCACGGATGCGAACACCCGATTTGCCAATGATGGAGCCGATGAGGATGTGGGGGATGAGGAGGCGAAGAGGGTAGGTCTTGGACTGGGCAGTAGATGGTGCTTCAAGTGGTTCGTTGTTGAGGGTACGGATAATCAAACCAAAAGCCTATAGACAGAGTTAGAACATGATATCTTGAATGTAATATTGTAACCGTACCTTTGCAACAGCATCTTGCATGCCACTAACGGTCAAAATTCTCTCTACCGCTCCTCGGGAGTAGTCGCTAACGGTACACTTGGCTCCAGACAGGCGTCTAATCTGAGAGACGTTTTCTCCGCCTTTACCAATGACAGTGGCAGCTTCAGCGCTGGAAATCACTGCTCTGATATGTACCCAACCAGTCTCATCTTGAGCAGGCTGGCTGGTGGCCGGAGGGTTCGACGTGGCACGGTCGTTGTGAGAAGCTGTAGACTGTATCGGCTGCGTCTCCAAGGCAGGGACTGGAGCAGTTTTGCCATTATTAGGGGCATCAGGGACAAGCAAATCACCTTGGCCGTCCTTGACGCCATTTTCACCACCGGCACCATTTTCGGCACCGTTCACGCTCTTATCATTGGCACCCCTGTCTCCTTCTTGCACCTTGGTCTCGTCTTCCTCAGCCTTTACTACTTTATCCAAAGCTTGACGTTTGGCCTCTGGTTGATCCGTGGGCCCCGAGGGCGAAGATGGGTCCTCAAGCGGACGTTTGGTCGACGGACCGGCAGATGTTGGTGACGCAGACATGATGAAATGTGCTGTAATATTCGGTGGTTGGTTGCGATTTTCTTTCGGGTTTATCGAGCACCTACGTTTGAGAAAAGGGGAGACAGAGAAAGCAAGACAGAAGTCGGAGTGAAGCTGAAACTTTGTTTTAAATTTCTTTTCTTTCCTTTCTCTTTTCAGATCGGTCTTTTCTTATGTACACCAGGAGTTCCCAAGGAAAACTTGCTGGTGAAGTGGTCGGACTGAGAGGGAGGTGATGGGAGGCTTGACTTGGAGCGGAAGTGGTGTAGATAGATATTTGAGTGAAGGTGCTATGCGTGTTGGTTTATGTAGGATCGACGTTTGACTGGTTTGTGAAAAATGCGAGAGTGAGGTTGTTTTCGAGCGTAGAAGCTCTGAAAAGGAGGATGGAGGTTTGTGGGATAGGAGGCGACAGGAGGTGTTGGTGATTTATGGTTGAGCAGACGGAGTAATGAGAAGGTCACCACCCAGCGAGCACAAAACAAAGGATCAACGGCCGAGCTTGAAAACGCAATGGATAAAGGCGAATGGCCAGAAAATGAACCCCTAGCCTCTTTGCCTACGGATGCGAAGCTGGCGGACGCGGGTGGGCTTTCGACGACGGTTGCGCGCAGAGGAGCCTCTAGAAGCCAAACAAAGGGGTCAGGCGGTAAAAGGCCAATGCGAAGTGTTGACACAACGACAAGGACCGCGTGAGACAGCGTCAGAGGCTCGCTCTTTGACAGCGTTGAATGATATGACAGGAGCTGGAGATGAAGATGAAGCTCGAAGTTGATGTTGAAGTCGACGAGAGAAAAAAACAAGAAGTCGTTTTAGGGGGGTTGGCGCTAAACCTCTTTTGGATATCTGGGGTAGTCACGTGAATAAACATGTTTTCTTCGTCTCTTTTTGCTTTTTATATAAGAAAAGACGATGAAGACGATAAGAAGAAGAAGAAGACATGATGGTGGCCGAAGACGTGGTCGATAGGATACGAGCATACTCGGAATCATGTCGAGAAGCCGAGAAAGAGCGTGATAGCGTGGCGTTGACCGCTGCAAACTATGAAGAATACAATCGACAGATAGACAAGACGCTGCGCGGTCTGCGCGAGCAGGTCCAGCGACAGGAATCTGCGCTTCGAGAGGTTATTTTCCCATGCTTGAGTTGCTATGATACTGTCATGTCTTGTCTGACTGGTGAATTCTGTATAGCTTCGTGCCTCTACTCATCCTCTAGAGCTCCCACGCCCGGACCTACAGCCCCATGAACGGCTGGCACAGACTCGCAGGGCTATACAGGCATACAAGTCTCTACTCTCCGATGTCACACCACAGCTGCCGGCTCCAGATTCGCCACTGAACGGCCTTTTAGCTATACGGGAAGCTCAACGGCTCGTGCGAGAGCTTAAGTCCACCATACCTTCCACTGCAGAACAGCTTGTTCGTGATCGTGAGAGACTAAAGGTCGAAGAAGCTAATCTACGGGACGCAAATTCGATAACGACTGAATTACAACGAAGAATCAAAGAGATACGTCAACAAAGGCGAACTGAGGACGATCCTGGGAGCAAGAAATCAAAGCAAGGTTCGGATCGATTTGCTAAAGAGCTAATTAAAGAGCAGCGGAGAAAGGGTGTTGAGATAGAGGAGGAAACAGCCAAATTGAAAGATGCGTTAAAGGAGTTTGTCGATGAGTATCTTGCGCCCATGCTTGCTGCCGAGGATATGGGTGGGCCGGTTGTGGGTGACCAGGTCGAGGTGCCGGATTCAACGCTTGAAGCCGGATATACTGCGAGAGGTAAAGAGAGGAAGGCTTCTAAAGCTGGCAACGGACAGAGTGGTGGGGCCAAGAAGCAGCAGCAACGCATAGATGAGTTACTTCAACGTGGTAGGAGTAGGGCTCAAGGACGGGACGGTGGTGAAGATGAGGAAGATAATAACAGGGATGATACGAGAATCACTAATCCAAGGGAAGCTGCTGCGGAAGAAATGCACTCCCTTCTTGAATCGCTACTAGATATCGCAGCTACGTCGTCATACATCGAGCTAGACCAGGACTCAGCCGCTTCGAGATTCCTAGTCAAGGCGAAGATTGCGCAGTTTCATCCGCGAAATTCACAGAAACTTCGATTGATCGACGTTGCAAGAGAAATAGCCGACTAGAGGATATATCCACACTTATTCTATGGGTGTATCGATAGGACATGTTACTCTGCAAGAGAGAAACGTGTTGCACGGTTGATTGCCTACATCTCCATCTTGATTCTCACCCTCCTAGTCGATTGTATCATCACGAAGAGCAAACAGTTGCCCAATCAGCTCAGAGGAGTCCGAACGCAGCCCATTGTGGTACATGGTGTTGGTGATGAACTGCTTACAGTTGCGAATGGTATTTGCTGTTTCGGTTGCGTAGCTGAAATGCACGTACATATCCTCGACATATGTAGCTGAATACACCGGGACTTCGTTCCGTGCAAGCTGCTCTTTGTCATACAACTCCGGCCAATCGTCGTATGAAGCGAGGATATTAGCTACTTCTTTGAGCTGGCCGAGCTCCTTGGATGAATCGAACCAATGCTTGTATACCATTTCCCCGGTGAAGTAGATGCCGTCGGGATTATGAGCTCCTCGGAACCCAGGAAATTGTGGTAGTAATCTTTCTGCAGCCCAGTTCGATGCTTGCCTATAGTAACCAGTTAGGTCTTGTTGATAATATGCTGCGGCAAGTGAGATGACTTACCCCTGGCAGTAGATAGACTCGTGCATTACTGCATACAGAATGCCGTTGTCTGCACTAGTGTCACTTTCAATCAAGGATAGGGTAGGCCTGGCGAGGAAGCCAAAAATGTCCAAGTCGTTGATACATCTTAATATGATGCCTATATATTAGACATACTTTGTTAGCAAACAGAGATACATTGTAGTTGTCTTTCGGTGGATCCGTACTGTGTACCAAGTCAACGCCACCTACATAGAGGATGTTAGCTAAAGAATCCAACAGTTTAGTCACACAAAACACACCTTTCATGCCGAAATGAATTCCTAACTGGAGGAAACGTTCTGGCGTTAAAGAGGAGCCGTCGGGAAACTGAACGGTTTTTGATTTGAGATAGCTGACTATGAGCCGCACCCGATCTTCGTCTTCAGGGAACTTCGAATAGTACACTTTATTCCGCGATTGGACCTTTTCTGTGAAGCACATCAGTTCTATTCCAGGTGGACGATCCTATCATTCCGGCGTACCATAAGTTCGTTCATAAACAGGGTCTGGTTTATTTACAAGGGGTGGCAATCCACCCGTTGTAAAAACTTCTTTTAATCCCTCTGGACTGTAAACTCTTGTTATCAACTGATGCACGACCGCTACTCTCTATAGAACACGACCAGAATAATACTCACTGCTTGGAAAGATACGTTACGGCACAGAAGCCACCAAAGCTCTGGCCGAGGACGCTCCATCTCTGCCTATCTGCGGGGTAGAAGGCCGTTAACACCTTACGAACTGCTTCACAGTCCCGCACGATATTGTCGGCACGAAACAATCTAAGATACTCGGCCTGCTGGGCTGCATTTCCGTGAAGCGCCAGTGTTGCAGCAGTAATAGGAGTTGAAAGACCAGTTCCTCGCTGGTCGAGGAGAAGAACCTAACTCATTGAAATTAATAGCATGTAAATAGCTAGTCCACGGGCTATGGAGGCTCACTTGGTATCCTCGATCCAGCAATGGACCGACCCAGCCAACCTCCTGGGGCTGTGGACAGGCTCCTCCAGGCCCACCCTGCAGGAAGACGATCCAAGGCAGCTGTCTTTCTTTATCATCAAAAGAAGAGCCTGGTACTCGCCGCTGAACGCCTCGTGCGAACAGGCGGAGCGATTGGGAAGCTGGGTTTGAGTAGTCCACAGGAACGTCGAAAACGAGCTCAGACACCCTCAGTCTCCCTATTCCAGAGAATCAATGATAATCCTGGACCGATAGCCAGCGACCAGACTTACCAGATACATTCTTGCAGCACCTGCTGAGCAACTTTGCAACATTCCTATCCGCCATTGTATGTTTCAGGCGGGTGGTTTCTCTAGTCGAGGGTCCGGAGCAGCGCAAGATAAGCAACCCTGCTGTATTTATTTTGTCGAACGGTTTGATCTTGGAGGGTTTGTCAATAGATGTGCCCGTTAGCTAGTCAACGATATAACTGATAGATGGAAGTTGGTTGGCGCTAAAGTCGGCTATTTTTCCCCGCCACCAAACGTACCATTTGACAGTTTTTATATCTATTTACTACAGCGTACTCTGTACATATTAGCTAAATGTGTATAGCTTTATTATGTTTAACTGCGACCTAGACTGCCATATCTTCTCGTAAACCCTCTTAACAGGCCAATGTTTTGAATAGTTGGAACCTAAACAATCAACTGTCGCCTACCCTTTTTGCTCATTATTAAACCAACCGTATGCTCTATTAACAAGTAGCTATTGTAGTTTTATGACAGGCTGGATCTCGTCGTCCATTTATACGCCATCTTTTTAGGTCCAGTTCCATGTCGCTAGTATCAATCGCCAGCTATTGCCTCTGGCAGCAAGATGATGAGCAATCCGGCACCGATCTCCCCAAACACACAGCAGGAGAAGAGCCATATCTACTCGGAAGATATCTTGCCTAGGAGCGATAAAACCCTTGAAAGTGCGTGGCTGACTTGCCCATCCAGTTCGCGGCCATACAAGTTGCCGGGCCCAGAGCTCATTGCAAGGGTGTCTGCCGGGTCCTTATCGAGCGAGCTCATCTCGCGTAACAGAGTGCTCAGATTCGTCAACGCCACGCAGACAATCTGTCGAGCCAGAAGACTCTCTTCTTCGCCGTGAATGATAAATCTGCCCAGCGACATGGAGCTTTTAGAACATCTCCAGGATGGAGAAGCGCTGCCGTTGTCGTTTGGGCCCATCGCTATCGGTATCTTGTCATTTTCGATACTGGCCGCAACATCACCGTCAAAAAGGCCGTAGGAGGTACATGCAGCACTGCACAGGCAAAAGATGGTCTCCGAAAGATTGATAGCAGTAGGGATGAGGCCGTTGTTGTGAAGAGGATGTTTGCAAGCCTCGACAAGCTTCCAGTGGTCGTTTAGCGGCTGATTAATAGATGCGAGGATGCTGAAGTCGAAGACGCCCTTGGATGGCAGGCAAGACGCAAGGGAGCTTGCGGATTTTTCGCAGCCACAGATGCCCGTGGACGGGCTCGACATATTTGAATAAGAGCTATCGACTGTTATATGGCCCTACAGATGTCGTCCTCGAAAGGCTGGTTGTTTATAATCGTGGGCATGTTCGAAATAATATGTTACTCCAGACCCAGTGCCTAGGCTTCAATCCTTGCGCTACTGTTCCTTTCGACAATGCAAGGTGATGAGTGATATGCAAAATTCCGGCTGCCAATATGGAGTACCACGCTTGAGGCCGTTATCCTGATGGTATATATCTATCTACATGTAACCCTACCACCGAATGTACTTCTTGATGAAACGTTGGCGATGTACTCTTTCTCCATGCTATTGCTGAAGATACCATCGAAGAGCAAACGATAATGCCAACACAGCTCCTGGCCCCAGAGCTACCATAGCTACAAACAAGGATGCGATGATCAGCCAGGTAGCCACCGGAAGGACCGGTGCGAGCAGAACGTTGGCGCAGAGGATGAATGCAGCCGCCAGGATCAGCATATCATATTGAAGGAATTCATGGGCAGCCCTTGAAAGCACAGCTGCAGGCAATTTCGGTCGCGATGTGCTCGGAAGGTAGATTCGGTAGAGCATCTCCTTCATGGTCACGGGCGGTGAATAACTGGCTACAGCAGCTCCAAGTATCGCATACAGATGCGCTGCTGCCGCCGTGACCGCCACTACTAAATAAGGGGCTGACTCCGGGACGGTCGGGAAGACACGCTCGAGGGGAACATGTTCCCCCATCCACTGCAGCAACGTCAATACGATAGGGGAAGCCCTATAGAGCGCGATGGCCCGCTGCCGTCGTGCAACGCAACTTGGAACAAAGAGGGGAAAGAGAAAGGCAAGCGGCAGGATGGAGCTCCAGACTGCGCTGGCCACAAGCGCCAAATTAATCCGAGAGTCATTCACAGCGGGGAATGCCTCAAATCCATGCCATACGGTTTGGCACAACAGGTATAGCGGATAGACAAAAGCAGCGCCATAGAACTGGTTGACAATCCCCCATACGGTCGGAATTCTGAGGGACCCTGTTAGTAAATGATGAGAATCCAGAAGAACATGTTGCTTCACCCACAGGAGAGAGGCTGTAAATGGAAGTGAGGCCCGGGTTTGGGCCATTATGCAGAGAGCAGTGGCCTGCATGGTCGAATGCACATCCACAAGCAGCAGGCCATGCGCCGGATCTGTACCATCCAACAACCCATGATAGAATATCACTGCGGATATAAGCTGTCTGTCAAGTGCTGCAATTGGCGTATACCGCTGGATTAGGGGTGTGCCGTCCGGGAATCGATTCGTTCTTTTAACTGCCACCATGGCTGCTCTTGCGCCATGGCGGAGCGCGGCAGTCCAGAGAAGATAATATCCTAACCACGCCAGCGCCCCATAATAGGTGGCGTATGAAAATACTTCAGGTTTCAACATTTTTTTCGTTATGGTTACTAGAAGTCCGTCGGGGAGGTGGGCGTCCCCTCTATATACCAATTTGCCGGTATCACGGCGACTTTCTTTTGCAACACAGCGAGTACTAAGAAACATTGGAGCTAATGGACCATCTATTCGGTCTTCATTGTGCTTACATTGACTCCTGCACATTAAAATACACCGTCTCGGTAGATTAAATTGCCCCGTCTTTTAATCTCCCGCTGACCTTCTCTACATGTCTTGACCGACCCCCTTTGTTGGTCAGAACCACCCCTTTATTATCTTTTGTTAATTTGATATCTGCTTGTGCACTTTCAAGCAGCCACCGCAGAGATAAACAGCCGTTCCCACTTCATACCAAATGTTGATAGGACTGTAGCGGCTCCAGCCGCTATACACAAGATATAGGTTCTATCGATCGCGGTTACAATTGCAGCCAACACTGCTGTCCTTGTATTTGGTTCCAGATCGTGTACAAATGTTGAGCCAGTTCCGGTGATAGCATCGATAATAGTGGAATGGGGCTCATGCGGAAGCACTCTCGCAATTCCTAGATTGGTAATTGATCAAGCTAGGTCAGCCGGGCTGTACACTTTATTAGGAGGATCGATACTCACCCTTAGCAGCTTCATTAACAAAAACACACTGAGCAATCACCAGCGCAATAGTCATTCCATTTAGCTGGGCGGTTGTCGTAAAGGCAATAGCGGCGGATACCTTATCCGGGCTCACCTTAGCCTGGGCTACGGAATGACCAAGCTGAAGATACATTCCTGACCCTAGGCCAATAAGAGCACTATATCCGTATATAGCTCCAGGGCTAGTTCCCAGGTTTGCCGTATATATCAGTGAAGCTCCAATAAGAGAGAGTGCCCCCCCAACAAGATACCAGGGGAGGTAGTATCCAACGCGGGAAGCAAGAATCCCGCCGCCAACACAGCTAAAAACAAGAAGGCAGACAAATGGCAATAGCCGGACCCCGGACTCCAATGATTTATCACCGGCGGTGAACTGGAAATATAGCGGAATGATATATGCTGGGATTGTTACACAGACGCTGGTACAACAACCGCATAGAAATAGCAGACTAAGGAGCGGCTTGCGCCATGATATCAGCTCCACGGGGAAGAGGCGTGTTTCTTCGGTGGTGAGGATGCAGTAGCTTTGCTGAACCCCAAAGACAATGAAACCAACAGCCCCTAGAACGAGTGCAGCGATGATACCAGGGGAACTCCAGGGGTAAAGGGCTCCAGCGAAGTTAAGACCAATAACACTTGCCACAAATGATCCCATTAAGATCAGCGATCCAACGATGTCCAATTTCTTCAGCTTATCCATAATAGGGACTCCGGAAGTGGGCTGTGGTTCAAGGGATGGGAGGAGGAATATATAGACGGGCATACAAAGGCCGCCAACAACCAGGTTGATATAAAAGGACCATCTCCATCCAGCAGAGCTATCGGTAAAGGCACCGCCGATGATTGGCCCCAGGACAGTACCTGCACCCCAGGTAAGACCAATTGCGCTAACGTATATCGGCCGTTCTCGCAAGGAGGTCAGACGAGGGAGAAAGTTCATGACTCCCACGTACTGGCCAACGCCGCCGATACCACAGATGACTCGCCCTCCGATCAGGATATCCATCGTCTGGGCAGCTCCACAGACAGCAGAGCCAGCCAGGAATACGACGATGGAGAAGATATACATCCATTTGATGTTGAACTGGTTAAAGATTTGCAGCCAGGTAAGCACCGTTGCGCTGGAGGCCATAATAAAGGCCACACCGGACCAGGCCAGTTTCTCAACACCATCCAGCGACTTGACGATAGCGGGCTGGATATTGGCGACAATGGTATTATCAAGGCCAAAGAGGAAAGTTGAACTGAAGATGCCGAGGACCACAGCTAGCCATAGGGCGCCGTGAATATCGCGTGGGCTATCATCCTTAGCCGCTGAAGGGAGATCCGAACAACTGCTTGCTTGTTTTTCGGTGTCGATGGGGGCCTGCGAGGCGGCTGCATCTGGCTTCAAAGTCATACTTGACGAATAGGTTGTGCAACGCACTTCCCGACGGATAAAGACCGGCCAGCTAACTATAGGAAACGAAGAAAGGAATGGGAGAGCACCCTCTTGAGATATGAAGAAACAAGATCTGGTTCACGTTTGACTAGTTACGACCACTACTACGACGACAGCTATTTCTATATGAATAAAGCCATATGGCTGCAGCATGCACCGCCAACGATTACAAATGGGGGCTTGGATGCGTTAGAAATCGAACCCTATCAAGCGCTCTCCAACTTGCCCAGTCGTCGGTCTGTTATTTAACTGCTTGATTGTTCATTATATCAGAGCGAACTCGTCGCTTTGTTAACAAAGTCGTTACTCATAACCTACCGAAAAGCTCCCGAAAAGCGCCCGATCATCTGCTTACAAACTAACCAGCCGACAAAATGATGGATCGGATTGATTGGTCAACGGGCTGCAGCTCTGAATAGTCACTGCTTCAACCGATGCGAGACTAGGATCGTGGCGGCCAGGACGACCGTCGCAGTGCGCGCGCATAGAAATTCATCGGGCGGATCACGATAAATTCTGGATCGTACTCGATCGCCTCGTTGCTCGCAGCCACAAACTCGTAGCGGTACACCAGCTCGGCCAGTGCCACTTTCACCTCCTGCAGCGCAACATTGAACCCAATACAGCCTCGCGCACCCCCCGCGAAGGGCACATAAATGCTCCTGTGACGGTTCTTGACCGCATCTGTTGTCCACCGGCCGGCGTCGAAACGCTCGGGGTTATCCCAGTGTTCGGCATGTCGATGCAGATGCGGCATGCTCGGTATAAGGATCGCATCTTGCGGAAGAATCCAGCCGCCGGGGAGGATGACATCTCGCCTGACATTGCGCCCAGGCTGAAAGGATGGGCTATGCAGGCGCTGTGTCTCCTTGACGAACGCATCGAGGTATCCTAAATCTTGGATCTCGTCGTACGTCCAGCGCTTGTCGGCGGTGGCGCCGTGGTCGACCAGCTCCTGCAGTAGGTGGTCTTGCTGGCCCGGATACGTCACTATCGCATATATAAGCCATGACAGGAATGCAGAACTAGTAACGAAACCTGCCCCGACGAGTGCGAGTGTGTTGCTGAGGATGTATTCATGTCTGAGTTTTGCCCCCTGCTCGTCAGTTGCGCGCGCCAGGTAATCGACTAGACACGACGCATGCAGAGCCGCTGTCTGGATAGGGAGGTCCTGTGTGCCTTCGCCTTGCCTGCAGGCCAATATAGCCTGTTCTATAAGCTCGTAGAGCTCCCGGCGAGTCTGTTTGAGCGCAACTGGGTCACCTACAACCGCCGGCGGTCAGTTTGATATCTACTGGCTATTTTATTCTAGGAAAGCCGCTGACATACCAAAAGGGAGATACGAGTACCAGGATCCTTTGGTTTGCACGCGTCGGTTAAGGGTGAGATAATTTTGCAGCAACACGATGATGCGGTGCATAGGGCTGTCTACTTCGTCAAAATGGTGCATATCCATGCCCAGTACTAGCTGGCAGATAACCTGAGACGCAAGCTTGGCTGTAAACTGGTAGACGTTGAATGCCTCACCATGTTTATCAAAGATATCCAAAACCCGGAATGACGCCTCGACAGATTGCTGCAGTAGCGGCGTGTAGTGCCGCACTGCGCGAGGCGTCATGCTTGGTGGAATGAACCTGTGAGCGTCCTTCCATGCCGGAGAATCTGTATCGCATAGAAACAGCGCCGTCTGATCACGAATCCCATATAGAGGATGGTTTGCCGTCGACGGAGCTTTGGTAAAGTACTCGCCATCTTGGAACGCAAGGGCAGTAATGTCTGGGTCATTGGTGAGATATGTGATCCGGCCAAAATTATCAGTGCGAATTACTGAGCCATATTTGTTGAACAGTCGCTGGTGGTTCCCCAGGTGGTCGGGATAAATCTCGAAATGATTACCGACTCCTGGAACCACAGGTGGCTGCTGCGGCTCCCTGACCGGATAACCGTGGACACTGATTCCTACGGCATCATCACTCTGGATCAGCTCCTCAATGCTATCCAGCTGTTTATGCTCGCTGTGAAAACGAATTCCTAAGATAGGATGGTCAGCCGGAGGCAGCAGTCGGGTTTAGGCCTCTCAATGCATACCTTTTGGGCAAAGTATGCTATAGACAGCTGCGATTCCAGGCAGTAAATCGTCCAGAGAATCGGGACTATCAATATCGAGTTTTCGAGTCGTACTCTCCCTACGGCCCAGCAAGAAGAATGTTTGAGTGACCATTTTGGGTGATGGTTACCTTTCCCCCGAAACAAAGTCCTGCTCTTCTGAATGGTTAAGCAATAATAAATAGTAAACAAAACGCCTTGAGACTTATATTTATTGAGTACAGTTACTCTTCGGTCCCTTTTATGACAGACACATTGGACAGGGTTGCATTTGGAAGAAAATGAAAAAAACCAGCCGGTAATATACCCGAGAGCCTAAGCTTTTATATTCTTCAGTTAGCTTAAAGCTGCTTGAAGAAATTCGTGAAAATCAAGACGCCCTCTTATTTTTCTTTACGTGACTTCTATCCAGACGTACGATGGCGGCATTGGTTGAGTACACCAGGGCTGAACTGGCCAGCCACAACTCCCCAAGGAATCTCTGGATTAGTATAAGTGGATATGGTACGGAAATATCGACTTGCTTTTATTAGAATGCTGGATTTGGTACTGACACGATGTCTAGTCTACGATATCACAGATTACCAAGAGGACCATCCTGGAGGAGAAGAACTGCTCCGCAATGTTGCTGGCCAGGATGCCACTGCCTTTTTCCAAGATGCTGGGCATTCACAAGATGCATATGCGAAATTAGAATCCTTACGTATTGGAAAATTGGCCGGGAGCGAGGAGTTTACCCCTCGGCAGAAAGCTCTGGTGGTCACTGTCGACAAGAGTAGCATCGGCTTTTCGAAGGCCGGGTGGAAACAGGGAGATTTGACATCTCTCGTTTCTGCATTATTGTTCCGGGCTCCAATGGCGCTTTACGCCTTCATTGGGTCGGCCTTGTTTATCGGGGCCGCAAGATATCTCTTTGGCGCACTTCTCCCGACTCTACCGGCGTCCTCGCTACTTAGTGGATTCTTGACTGCTGCTGCATTTCAGATCACAGCTGTGATGGTACTTTGGGGGCACATGAAGCAGGCTCTCCAGCGTCACCGGAAGCTTGAAGATTTTCCTCGGGTGATACAACCCCGTATACCTCTCCACCCCAGGAGACAGAATTCTGTACCGAAACCTGGTATTTTAAGCCACCCTAGGACACAGTTCCTGACGCTGGTGGACCGGCAATGCATTACACACCATGCCGATTCTGCGAGTGGCAAACCTAATAGCAGTTCTGCTGGGGGCGTTTATCGACTACGGCTAAAATATACCGACGACAAGGCTCGAATGGAACTAGGATTAGGCCAACACCTTCGAATATCCGCCGAGATCGACGGGGCGGTAATCCAGCGCAGCTACACCCCGGTATCCGAGCTAAACGAACCGGGGCCGGTAGACTTGCTTGTTAAGATCTACCCGGAGGGCCGCATGAGTAAACATCTGCTGCATCTGCCACTCCATACGCCCTTGGCCATCCGTGGTCCTTTCGGTAGTTATCATCCTAAGCCTACGTGGAAGGCGATTGGTTGTATTGCGGGCGGCACTGGAATCACCCCGATTTATCAAGTCCTTCGTGAATGGTGCCGTGAATCCGATAATGCTAATAAGGATGAGCCGAGGAGAGCAACTTTGCTCTATGGCTGTGAGTCTAAGAGTGATATACTTCTTTCCGACGAGTTGGACGGCCTTGTTCATAGATATCCCGACAATATTCAAGTGCACTATGTCCTCTCCCAGCCGCCCGAGGAATGGGAGGGACCTACAGGATGGATAACTCGGGAAATGATGGAGAAGTTTCTGCCCAAACCAGGGCCTAATACCGGATTTTTGATATGTGGGCCGAATGGCATGGTCCAGGCAATTCAGGCCTATCTTGAAGTTATCCAAACTGCCTTTCAAGAGAAGTCAGAGGTGTTTGTTTTCTAGAATGCTAAGACGTTGAATGAACAAATTAATGATAGCACGTCACATACTCGGTATCAAGCAGTAGAAATGTAATTAAAGCGAATATTTTACTCCACGTAATCAAAAAATAGCTCGGGAAGTTTTAGAGAGGATAAGGCTGTATCCAAGAATATTATATATTCTGTTTCCACGAGCATAGACATCTGGGATATCAAGATCATAGAGCATAGAGTATATCCGCCCTGCACTTGGAAGCACATCATGACTAGAATTCTTTGCTTGCATGGGTATGGCACATCTGCTGCCATACTTGAACACCAGCTTAAGGCTTTTATGGCGGCAGGTGACCCTAGCTTTGAATTTGTCTTTCTAGATGGAGAGGTCGAATGCCAAAAGGCACAGGGTATTAATTTTACTTCATATTCACCCTTAGCTCGTGTGATGGATGGCTAATGGATAATTAGGGGTCGGGAACTTTGTCAATGGTCCGTTTCTCTGTTACAACGCGAGTTTTTCCCCTGCCGATATCCAAAAATCTTGCGAGCTGCTCGACGACTTTATTGAGGATGAAGGGCCATTTGACGGTATCCTCGGCTTCAGTCAGGGAGGCTCTATAGCCCTGACGTACCTTCTCCAGCAGCAAATCCGGGGCCACCCTCCTCAATTCAAGTTCGCCATCCTGATGTCCACTGTAGTCGCCTTCTCTTCCAATGAAAAATTTGGCAACCATCTGCTGGCAAACCTGACAGACCGCGAAATCCGGCTTCTGGAGTCCTATCCCAACTCCGACCTCTCGCCGCTTAGCGTGCTAACAAGGGCTTTATGCGAAACAACTGCAAAAACTTTCCACTCAGCAATAACTAGCGGCTTTATCGCTCAGGACACAGCAACATGCCAGTTTTCGCGTCGGGATGATCCGATGCAGCCGCGAACTTTTCACCCGGCACTGTTGGAAGACCGTATTCCTATCCCAACCATCCATATCACTGGCAAGAAAGATAATTCATTGATGGTGGGGCTGTCACGGTTGGTTGAAGGGCTATGCGACCCGAGGCTGGTGCGTTCGATGACCCATTCCGGAGGCCACGATGTCCCTCGTCGTCGAGAGGATGTGCGAGCTACATGGGCCGCCATTGAATGGGCAATCCAGCAGAGTCACAAGCAGCATATTTGGCACCTTTAACTAAATCACTATATAACCACTAGTTATAGATGGCGAGTCTAAGCCGAACTACAACAAATGGTCGAGGTTCGATGTACCTGAATGAGAGTATTAAGCTTTACACTGTATTTACCGCGATCCGTACACCTGATTGGTCAGAGATGGCTTTTATTGTATTATTTTGTGTTAGTCAGCGAATTTCATACCATCTGTGGTATTGCGCTAAAATACTCGCGGCTAGCGGCAGACTTTTCCTAGTTGGGAATAGCCGCATGGCACTTCACGATGTTTGATTGACCATGAACAACGTTAGTTACGACAAGAATGGAGACGACCATGTTAGTTACACCTGCAAATCTTTCAAGGTAGCTTTTACGATCCCTTTCTGTGCCTACCAGCTTAAATACTGTGGGCTACATAACTTTTTATGCACCAAGTTGATTGTGATGGCGAGTTCCAAGTTCGCATCCTTCTCGGTTCAAAAGCGTCCCATGTCCAACGATTGAGCATCCCAGTACGGGTTACTTAGTCTTCTTCTCGGCTCGTTTTTTAAGGACCCGACGCAAATTGGCATGCATTGTTTGAGAATAAGAGAGTTATATCTTGTTCTGTCGGCACGATATGAAGCTATCTTTCGGCTAATAATAAATGGGCTGCTCGGGCCCCGATCGGTTCAATGCTTTTTATCCTTTTCTTTTTGTTTGCATAGGCTGAATGTTCCTGGACATGATACCTGAAGATGGATAGCATGGAAAAGGCTGCTTGCGTGGGCCTAAAGCCCAGGACAATTCCAAGCAGTATAAGACGCGAGACTTTTCTTCAGATTCTTTCTGTTTGAATTTAGACAAAGACACCGTCCCTAAGCAAGCTTGAGTGACAATGCCTTCCTTACAACCTGAGACATTCGGTGATGATACCGTGCCAATTGCCATTGTTGGCATGGCTTGTCGGTTTCCCGGTGAAGCAACCAACTTGGCCAGATTCTGGGATATGATGGTTAATGGCAGGACCGGCCATTCCGCAATTCCAGAAGATCGGTTTAATGCAGATGCCTGGTATCATCCAAATCATGAACGGAAAGGAGCTGTAAGTAGCAGTGGCGTGGTGTAATCCTCCGCAAAGACGTTGTGATGTCAGTAACTCACCTTATTGCAGATACAACCGCGTTCTGGCTTCTTCCTGGAAGAAAGCCCGGCCGTTTTTGATGCACCATTTTTTTCTATGACGGCTAACGAAGCCGCTGGCATGGATCCCATGCAGCGGAAACTACTTGAAATTGCCTATGAAGCCTTCGAAAATGGTAAGTCATGGCAATGGTACGTGAAAATATACATTCGGCTAATATTTATATAGCGGGAATACCTATGCATACTTTGCCCGGTTCTGCTACTGGTGTCTACAGCGGTGTCATGACCAATGATTACGAGTTGATGACTGCCGGAGATGCTATGCAGCTGCCGCAAAACGCGGCATCGGGCACAAGCCGTGCCATGCTTTCTAACAGAATTTCTTGGTTCTTCGACTTGCGAGGCCCTAGTTTTGCCCTAGACACTGCTTGTTCATCTAGTTTGTATGCTTTACATCTAGCTTGCCAGTCACTACAAACAGGCGAAACTAACCAAGTAAGTTCGGTTTCGGAATGGGGTGAAATAGAGTAAACCTCACTAACCACGGGCAGGCGCTTGTGACGGGTGTCAATCTGATTCTCGCTCCCAACTTTATCTCGCAACTATCATCGATGCATATGTTGAGCCCTGATGGCAAGAGCCACTCCTTTGATTCGCGCGCCAACGGCTATGCGCGTGGCGAGGCGCTTGCTGCGGTTGTTGTTAAGACCCTTAGTCAAGCAATTGCAGATGGTGACACAATTCGTGCCGTTATCCGGGGCACCGGCGCTAATCAAGATGGAAAAACAGTTGGGATTACAATCCCTAATGGCAAGGCACAAGCAGACCTAATCCACAACGTGTATGCTGCGGCTGGCCTTGACCTAGGAGAAACAGGATATTTTGAGAGTCATGGGACTGGGACTCCCGTCGGGGTGAGTTATTACAATCTACCAGTGAACGGAGAAACATCCCTTTAACCAATCATTAATTATCAGGACCCCATCGAGCTGGCTGCAATTGGAAACAGCTTTGGTACTAACCGCAGCCGCGAAAACCCGCTTATTGTTGGGAGTGTTAAAGCCAACATTGGCCACACTGAAGGAGCTGCCGGGCTTGCAGGCATAATCAAGACGGTGCTGGTACTAGAGCAGGGTGTAATACCTCCTCTACCAGACTTTCGGGAGCTTAACCCGAAGCTGGACCTCGATTCCTGGAACTTAACTTTGCCTCTAAAGTTGTGTCCTTGGCCCACTACTGGGCTTCGTCGAGCCAGCGTAAATTCCTTCGGTTTTGGCGGTGCCAACGCGCACGTCATCCTAGATGATGCACACCATTATTTACTGTCCCACGGCCTGCGCGGCCAGTACCTCAAGGTAGCCCCTGAAACTAACTCGCCGGCTGATTCGGGGTTAAGCATAACTTCTATGGAAAGCCATGAGGACAGCACAGGTAAAGGAGATATACCCAAGCTATTAGTCTTCTCAATGTATGATGTCGCTGGAATGCGTCGAATGGAAGCATCTTTTACAGATTTCCTTGTTCGAGATATGACCTCTACTGGAGAGCGAGGCGCTTTATTGAGTGGCCTTGCCTACACGTTGTACAACCGCCGCACAGTATTTGACTTTCGCAGCTTCGCAGTCGCCGAATCGATATCTACTTTGGTCACAAAGCTTAAAGATGGCCTACCAAAGTTTAGTCGTGCCTCTCGACATACAAGTCCGGTATTTGTGTTCACTGGCCAAGGAGCACAATGGCCTGCTATGGGACGCGAGTTACTCTCGAATTCGGTCTTCCGTTCTAGCATTGAAAGCAGCCAAGCTACCCTGCATCGTGTAGGATGTGAATGGAATGTTTTTGAACTTCTTTCTGATCCCACTGATAAGCGTATCGATCTCCCGTCTTTCTCTCAGCCTGTGTGCACGATTTTGCAAGTTGCCCTGGTAGACCTACTGCAGTATTGGGGGATAAAGCCCGGAGCTACTGTTGGCCACTCTAGCGGGGAAGTAGCGGCAGCATATGCGGCAGGATTTATCTCGCAAGAGGAAGCTGTACGGATTGGGTACTGGCGTGGATTCTACAGCGAGAGGGTCAAGAACGAAAATAAGGAATGCAAGGGTGCCATGATGGCTGTGGGTCTATCTGAAACCAATGTGCAAGAATACCTCAGTGCGGTTCCTGAGGGGGCCGTGGTTGTAGGGTGCATTAATAGCCCATCTAGCGTCACTCTTTCTGGCGATTCTGAGGCTATTGATCACCTGGAGGCTCTTATCCGGAACGATGGCCACTTTGCACGAAAGCTCCGCGTTCAAGTTGCCTATCATTCCCACCACATGCAACTTGTCGCAGATGCCTTTCTCCACGCTTTGGGTTCGGTTGACCCTAAACAATCCGATATCCCAATGTTTAGTTCCGTCACAGAGCAGCTAATTGAAGAACCATCTATGCTTCGAGCGCAATACTGGATGCAGAATTTGGTGTCTCCTGTGCGGTTTTCTGGTGCTTTGACGAATCTGCTCGGCTACTCTCCTAGAGGCAAAGCTCGCCGCCGGAGAGCTGGGGTGACGCAATGGAGCGCTCTGGTGGAAGTTGGGCCTCATGAGGCGCTCAAAGGGCCCTGCAAACAAATTATGTCTGCATGGGATAGTAGTGACCCTGACAAGATTCCCTACCTAGCTATACTGAACCGGGGAAAGAACAGCAGAGAAACAGCACTTGCTGCGGCCGGAATACTCTGGGCATCTGGCCATGGTGTTGACCTACAACGAGTAAATGAACACCAGGATAATCTCCAGACTATGTCCGCCGATCTGCCTCCATACGCATGGAATCATGAAAAGGAGTTTTGGCACGAACCTGCAATGTCAGCTTCAGCACGTCTACGGAACGAGCCTCGGAATGACCTCCTTGGAATGCCAGTACCACTTCAAAATCCCTTTGAACGACACTGGCGCAATTATTTAAGCGTATCCGAATGTCCCTGGCAAGCAGATCATGTTATAACTGGTACGGTCCTTTATCCCGGTGCTGGCCATTTGATTATGGCTGTAGAGGCCGCTCAGCGACTGGCTGATACAGAGAAAGAGCTGCTCGGGGTCGAATTTCGGGATGTGCATTTCAGCAAGGGACTTGTTATCCCACCAATTGATCAAGCGGTGGAAACACTACTTACGACTAGACCTCATGACACATTGCCCGGGTGGTATCACTACACTGTGTACTCTATCAATTCGACCGCATCCTGGACAAAACATTCATGGGGAACTATAAACCTCCATTACGAAGATTCTCTCGCGCAGGATCAAGCAAATAATTATTGCCAGACGTACCAGAACCTTCGTTCGCAGGCGTCTCAGCCTCTAAATATTGCGTCCTTTTACAATCAGCTACAGTCCATTGGTACTGAATATGGGCCAACATTCCGAAACGTGATTGAAGCGGCCGTTGTGCCTGGACAGCATAAGGGAGTCGGCACAATTATCGTCGCTGATACCAAGTCAGTAATGCCGCATGGATTTGAGTATCCTCACCTCATCCATCCTACAACACTTGATGCTTTCTTCCATCTGATTTTCGTTGCGATGGGCCAGGGTGAACCCCTCCTTGAATCGGCTATTCCAACTACGATTGGCCGCTTGTTCATTTCTACGGGCCTCCCATTTAAGGCTGGTACCAAATACAGTGGATTTTCACACGCTGAGCCTTTAACAGGACGGGATACTCTTGGAAGTATTGTCATTTCCGACGAAAACTGGTCATCCAGGCCTAAAATTATTGTTGAAGGAATGGTAATAACAGAGGTCTCCTCGGGGGCTGGCTCACCTGCTTCTTCCCTATCTCTGAGCAGCCATGGTCGAATCTCCACGTTGGATTGGAAAGAGGATCTGGATGCCCTCATGGGCTCTGCTGCCGAGTCCTGGCTAGCCCAGGAGTCTGTTAGACGCCAGAGCACATTTGGTATAACGGCGGCTGTATCTCAGCTCCATGAGTGGTTAAGTCTAGCTTGTTTTAAACACACCGATTGGAAAGTTTTAATTGTGAACCCTTCCAACTGGAGCCACGGTGCGTTTGATATACTGGAACACTTTGCTACAAAAGCTGGAGAACGGTATCGATTTGCTCGCACATCTATCATCGAATCAAGTGAAGAGGCCATGAACCAGATACAGCAAGCCTTAGAATCGCTAAATGTCAACATCGACTATATAATGCCAAATGTGGAAGAGAAAGAAGACCTAAGTTCACTTGGAACTTTTGACTTGGTCCTTGCCCCTTTCTGCTGTGCAGAGCGGCTGCTAAATGTTGCTTCTCTGATACGCCATGAGGGCAAGGTGGCCTTAGTCACGACTTCAAGAAATGACACTGAAAATGACATGTCGGATGAGAGTTTACGGAGTAATGCTCTGTCCGCAGCAAATCTCATACAAACGGTACATGTCGTTTCCGATCAAGACGATTCCGAGCTTTTGATAGCTACTAGAGGGCCGGAGCAAGACCCATTGGATAACCTAAGTGAAATTGTGATTGTGCAGCGGTGCAACCCATCCCCGGACGCCAAAGCCTTTGAGGAGCGTCTTATTGCACGACTAAGTACCCCAGGTCGTCGCGTTTGGTCTACGACTCTGTCAGGGGCAAGTGATCTATCCGGATGCACAGTTATTTCGCTTCTAGAGTCGGTAAACCCATTCGTGATTTCATGGACACCGGAAGATTTTGAACAATTCCGCCAACTCACTGCCGCTAAGTATGTCCTCTGGATTACTCGTGGGGGTATACTAGAAGCAGGAGAAGACTCACTCAAATATGCCCCATCAACTGGCCTCCTACGTACAGTGCGAGTTGAAAAGCCTCAAATCCGGCTACCGCATCTCGATTTGTCACCTTCTGGAGATAGATCTGCTGATCGAATAGTGGATAACATATTAACAGTTTTCCGCCTTAGCATCAAGGAGCCTAGCAGTGGGGCGAATAATGACATGGAATATGCTGAGTTTGATGGCCGTTTGTGGATTCCCCGTGCGAAAGCTCATAACGGCCTGGATCATGAGCTGTCTCTTTATGCGGGAACTACCACCAATGTACAAGGACCATTGTACCACACATCTATGAGCCGGAAGCTTGAGACATACCGTGAAGGAAATTCAACCAACTTCCGTTGGGTTCCTGACCATACACAACAGTGCACTCTAGCTGATACTGAAATTTTAATACAGCCATCCCACATTTCCTTGGGCCAGGCAGGGGCGAAAACCTCTTCTTTAGTCAACAGCGTCTTATCACCCTCCGACCCTAGAGTTGGAGTTGCCGGGGTTGTGATGCAAGTTGGATCCTGTGTGTCCAACTTTGTGGCTGGAGATAAAGTCCTCACCCTCCAACGGAATCCGTTTCATACCCATCTTCGGAGTCTAGAGAGTCTTGTGCATAAGGTTCCGACCTCATTATCATTAGCAGAGGTTGCTATCTTTCCCTTAGCTGCAGCCCATGCATGGCATACTCTTATCAACATCTCCCAATTTCGTGCTGGAAAGTCAGTTTTTGTTAGTGGAGCAGCCAGTAGCTTTGGTCAGGCATTGATTCAACTTGTTCAACTTCTGAAAGGCGAAGTTTTTATCTCAGTGCCCTTTGAAAGAGACGTTAAGTGGTTGGCGGAGACATACAAGCTCCCGCCTAATCACATATTCGACGAATCAAACCCCAATAAATGGCCTTCTGGCATATTAGATGCAACTAATGGTAAAGGTTTAGATATTATCATCAACAATGATGCCAGAGCCCTGGCTATTCGGAATCTCTCTGTCTCTATTGCTAATAACGGAAAATTTGTGGATGTAACCCAGCAGATTGAACCATCCATGCTAGCCCCCGGGATATTAAAGAATGGTGTTAGTCTAATATCCCCCGACTTTGACTTGCCGGATGCCGAACTGTTTGACTTGGTGAAAAAGGCCCTCGACCTAGTTAACATTGGGTGCCTTCGGCAAATTCACCCAATTCATCAATTTTCAGTGTCCGACTTGGATGAAGCTGTCGTTGCGTCAAATGAAGGACAATCGTTATCTTCAGTCGTGGTTGAATTCTCGCAGGAGGCCAAGGTGGTCCTTTTACCACCCCCTCCACCACCGCTCGAACTAAATCCTAGTGCGACATACATTCTTGCCGGAGGTCTAGGAGCCCTAGGCCTTACCATTGCGAATAACATGTGCATCCATGGTGCGCGGCATTTGGTCTTCCTGAGTCGCTCCGGAGCTTCGAGCCTTCGACAGCAGAAGGCGCTCCAATGCCTCCGCTCCCAGGGCTGTGAAGTGGAGGTAATAAGGTGCGATGTGACAGACAAGGAACAGGTTCTAATGCTCGCCAAAGTTATCCAAGAGAAAAACTGGAATCTGCGAGGCATTATCCAACTTGCAATGGTTCTTCGGGTAAGCAACTGAATATGTTCTTCCTTCGGTAGCATGGTGCCAGTAACTAATGTTTGCCAATCCATAGGACTCGATCTTTGAGAATATGACCTTTGATAAATGGCAGACAGCAGTGGACCCGAAAATCAAGGGCACTTGGCATTTGCATAGCTACCTCCCCAAGGAACTAGACTTTTTCATCATTCTATCGTCCCTCTCAGGTATAATTGGAAATACTGCTCAAGCAAACTACAGCGCCGGCAATACGTACGAAGATGCCCTAGCACACTATCGACGAAAGCTTGGCCTGGTTGCTACGACCCTTAACGTTGGCTTGGTCATCGATGCTGATCATTTTAACGAAGACAATACTGTGGAAGATTATCTACGCAAATTCAGCCATTGGATCCCAGCTCAGGTAACCGATAAGGAACTACAGAACACACTCATTGCCGTGATGCGTGGGGGATTAGCGGACGGAGAGAGAGTGCCAGACCAGCTGCTTGTTGGACTGTCCGATCAGGTCCGGCGAGATGGAGAGAGCCTTAATCTTTGGCCCATGGATCGAAAATTCGACCACCGCATCAGCTTTTCCGACTCTACTCAGACAGTGAAGAATGATAGCCATGCTCAGAAACTGCAGGCTGTACAGACGATGGTTGAGGCCCAAGCAATTGTTGAAGAAGCGCTACGTCTAAATGTGGCGAATGCAATGACGGCTTCTCCCGACGACATAGATGTCGAAAAACCTCTTTATTCGTTTGGCAGTTCGTCACCCCCCCAACCCCTTATAATGAGAATGCGAAAAGACTAACAGATTACAGTTGACTCTCTTAAAGCCATCGAGGTACGAAACTGGATCTTCAATGAACTTAAAGCAGATATATCGGTTTTCGAGATCCTCAGTCCAATACCCCTAAGCCAGCTAGCCATGAGCATTATATCGAAAAGTTCGATTGTTCCTCAGGGGGTTGTAGAAGTGGAAGAGGGAGAGAGAAAAACGTCTGATTAGGGAGGCAACACTCTTAAGCCCATTTTATTATAGTGCTTCCTCACTATAATAACCTATAGTTATTACATCGCCGCATTGTACGATCTTTCTACCATTATCTATATAAAGCTTGTCCCTCACAAAACGCCTTCTATATAACTATATTGTGTATAATTAAGTGTATTGGTTGTAGTATCTTGACAGATAAGGCCCTAAATAACTAACATATATAGAGGGATTAAGTATAGGACATCAAGAACGCACATATAAGAACTAAGCAACCATGCAGTCTACAAACACTTTTAAGGGCTTTAGTCAGAACACTTTGTACAATGCGGTCAGCGCCCGATAATTGAAACCCTCAGAGCATGATAACGCCAACATAATGGGAGAATCCCCATGGCTACTCCCATATTTGGGCCTGACCTCGAAGGTAGGCCAACCGTCGCTGGCAGTCGATTAATATTAGCTCCGCAGCACGGAAGAGGCTGTCACGAGGGCTGCTTATAGTTATCTGGCGTAGCTCTTGTAGCTTAACCGCCAGCTTTTTTATCCTGAGGATCATCAGGGGCTTCAGAAAGACCTGTTTAGTCTTTGCATCCAGCTCTACCTGTCCCACCATCAGTGGAACGTGGCAGAAGGTTCGTTGGAAGCTGTCTGCTGGGGGCGGTACTGATGGATTTTGGGCCCAGGAGCTCAATGCTAGCCGGCTTAAGCGTGCATTATTAGAGTCCGTTAGGGTCTTCTTTTCGATAATCCAGTTGAGCATTTGGACGACTCGTTCGATGATGGTAGATAGTAGAAGGACCGCAGAGCGGTTGCCAGCACAGGTAGGACACTGTAGGAGCATCTCTGCGATGTTACTGCATATGTTTTGTTCAACGAGGAGGATGGCATCGATTGGCGGCCGGCTATAGTCAGGGAGCGACCGGTGTAAGAACGATAGCTGCTGAAGTAGCACCGTGTAGCATCTGCCGCCACAGTCTCCGTCTGCACTAGGAGTAGCTGTGCCGGGGGCTTGGACGCTGTGCTGTGGATGCTCATCCACGTTGAGGGCCGGAGAAGGCAGAGCGAAGGACAGGTCGTGCTCGAAGATGAGCTGGTCGTTCATGGTATCCGAGAGTGAGGCTGCAGGATAGCTGTTCTGCTGGCTTCCTTCCCGGCTCTCGCTCTGATGATTGGGTGTGCCTCGCGATCCTGGCTCCTTTTCGAACGCTGAGATGTCTAGAAGGGACTCTAGCGATGGGAAGACGTCATGAGCCAGGTCGCCTTTATTTTCCCCCGTCCCCGCGACTAGATATTCCGGGGTGCTGAGGAGTTCGAGCACTCCGTTGGCCCCCGACGTTCCGGCTGCCCTGGATTCGAGCACAGCCTGCTCTGCTACAGGGCCCTCTGCGTCTGCAGCTCTCCTGCCAGCCTTCTTGCGCGGGCGTCCGGTACGGCGGTGCGGGCTGTAGATACATGGTTGGCCGTGTCGGATGCAGCGGTGGCAGGACGGCTTGGTCTGGCTGCACTTCACTTTGGCCTCCTGGCAGGCATCGCAGGTTTTACGCATCCGCTCCCAGCTCGACATGTCCGAGGATGGCGGGCGAGAGGGATACATCGTATCGACCGGCTGCCCCAAAACGCCTGACGTTCGTTCTGATGAACCAGTTGGCTGCCAGCTCCAAGCAGCGAGTGGAAGCAATATCCCTTATATATATGTGTCGTTGTCTCGTCGTCTGGAACTTCCATATACATCAAACTTGATGTCAAACTTGATGTCAAACTTCTTGCCGGCTCTAACTCCGATATTATTCAGACAAGCTTGATGATGCAGATATGACAGTGCAGGTCTCCAGCCGGAGGATGGGATAGGCTAGGATGGGATGGGATGTATGTAAATCGTGGTGGAGGATACGAGTTCCAGCATGAGTCGGCCCACTTGGCTGGTTCTTCCTTTATGCTTAAACTAGGTCGTTAACGATGGACCAGATTCGGCTTCTCGTTGGCCAGGGACATCTTTTCGTCAGTTGGAGCAGCATCCTCTTGCGTATTGGGACGCGCACCCGGGGGCTGAAGGAGAGCCAGATATCTAGGTATGCCGCCTGTTCTTCTAGTATACCGTCGACTAACGCATAAGTAGTTGACTCTCCTCACGGACACTTCAAGGTAGTCAAGAGTACAGGAAGTCTTTGCTGTAGCCTAGAAAGCCAATCTTGCTCGTCGACGCCGATGCCATGGACCTTGTTGAGATGTGGATATAAACAATGCGTGGCAGTTCGTATACTCGCATATAGCTTTGGCAGCAGGCTTGTAGGCTCTAGATAGCCAACAGGGGCTGGTAATCATTCAAATGCTGAGTAGCTGGTGCAGAATTATTCTCAGGGTCTAGAACTTCTACTTCAATGAACCAGACATCGACACGATACGCTTCGTTATCATGTCCGAAGATATCTCAATTACAGGCACTGGCTATTGTATTGGTTAGTCCAAACATAGACAGCTATACTGCCGCCAAATCTTACAGACTATCGAAAGCTGCAAGTGTTATTGAAGTTTCTACCGGCTGGTAACTAGTTATAGATTCCTATATCCTACTTACCAAAAGCAATATCTGGCTTGGTTTTAAGCATCCTCTTCTAATAACATCAAAATTGGGGAAGAATATGCTATATCTAATAGTCATAGTGAGGCTATCCTAAGGACTGCTTGTTCTTCCTCTCCTCTATGCGATAAATCAACGGTTCAACGCTAAGGCTTTTTGGCGGTTGCTACTATCGCAATCCACTCCATGGGAATGGGCTCATCAGTGGCATATCTTGACGTTAAGTAGGCTGAGACGGCAGATACTAAGCCTGACCCGTGTTTCTCCCTCTGTTCCTCGCTCCAGAATCTTGCTGGAATGTGCGCCAGGATAGGAGCGAGCGCAGGCAGCATCTCCGACTGTGTACTTGTCGCGATGGTCTTTTGGACAAGATTGACCTGGATATCCTCTAGTCCCCGTTTCTGCAGTTCAGCCTCAACCCAGGAGGGGTTATGCCATTCATCACCGTTCCCGAGTGACATCAGGAACTCATCCGAGGTGGGCTGTGGAAGGCCAGGGGCTACCTTAGCAATGGCAGCGTTGATGTCATCATTCCATCCAGCTGCAAACATCTTTGGTCAGCAGTTTACCTTGAAAAAAGCCTGCCTTGTCACAGGTATAGTCGAGTATACGTAACCTGTGTTACGGTCCCATTGCATACATACTTTTCTTCCAGGTGGTGAATGCAAGCGTTCCGTCTGGTTTTAGAATTCGGAGGCACTCTATGATGGGCAGTTAGTCCATGGCCAGGCTAGAAAGTTAAGTGATGTATTCACAGAGAATGGTGGCTTACCATCAAGGCTCTCTTCGGGCTTTGGTACACCCATTATCGCTGGACACCACTCTCAAATGTCAGAATCCATCTATACGTCCACAGGAGAATTTCTCTATCTTCTACCAACCGAAAGAAGCAAACACATGAGTGTAGTTGTTGGCCGGCAATCCGGTCTTCTGCATATCCACGATTACAGTCTCCGTGTTTGTCCATCCCTCAGCGTCTATTTTTTCCTGGACGGCATTAATCATCGCCTCGGACAGGTCTGCACATGTCAACGTCCACCCATTCTCAGCCTTCCAATCAGGAAGCATCTCATGCAGAACGGCCGAAATGGCCCCTGTCCCGCAAGCATTATCAAGAATAGACAGTCGTTCCTCTTCTGTCCGTATGGATAAGATGCCTGACTGCTCTACCAGTGACCTAGCAAAGGCAATCGTCACCTTCTCCGCTGAGCGATAATCCTCAACGACCTTTGGGTCTTTCCATATATCCTCAGAGCCCTGGGCCTGTTCAGATCCGGCTGGGTTGCTGGACTTCATTCTTAAGGACAAGATGGTAAAATAATCGAGCGCAGCGTATGTATATCGCCTGGGTTTTGGGTAGGAGAGTTACAAGAAGGTAGAACGAAGAGGGGGAGGTAACAATAACGATCTAGTATCCCCGAACGGCAGGGCTGTATACATTAATATCGTCGACACCTTGGCAATAACACCCCCGGACACTACAGAAAGCGTCTTTTTGATATTATCAGCTGCTGCCATCCGCCATCGACCAATTATAGACCTCAAGGCCCTGAGCAGGCGCTGTTTTGTGTTCGTCATTGTCTCGAAGTCCAGCCTATACATGGTTCAGCTGATTACCCCTGTTTCTCGTAGGACATGGCGGGGCAAAACTGATGCTGGTCGGAAAACTCGGCCCTATAGAGTCCATAAGGCGGAAATCAGTTTCTTAAACGGATAGCTAGCTGACTTGGAGAAGCTGATGAGTGATCCAATATATCACAGCCAGCTCGTTCAGGCCTACCATTGCATTGGGCAGTCTCTCTGTGCGGGGGCAGTTCAGCTGCAAGCGATATACCAGCTCCGATGTTTGCCGTTGACCTGGGTATTTTTAGCCCCCAGTCGACGCTGGCAGTGCCCGTTTCTGCATGCTGTCCACGTATATCGAGTCGAAGTTACATAACTAAAACCATCGAGTCCAGCCCTGTGGGGCCTTTTTTCTCTCATGCCTTTTGGGCTTGTGGGGCTTTCGCGGGCAGCTCCGCAAGCTAACTTTAATCCTACGACTCCACCGTTCACATCAAGATATCTACATACCACAACATAGCATAGACTATGGGGCTTGGGAGCCAGCAGGTTTGGGGCTCTTCTATGGGTCTAAAGTGTTTGTCGCCGGCCATAGAAGCTGTTTCCACGAGATACACTTGACTGAATATCTAACCGGTTCAGTAGCTTGACTATGAAAGATACGAGGACATAGCACGCACATACTATGTATTGCAAATTGCTGCGGACTAAATACACCCGACAGTTTACTCATCTGCTGCCCTATCGTGCCCTGCCTATAGCAGAATCATCCCTGGGTATACTGCCAGCGCATTGACGTGAATACGAAACATGTCCCTCTAGCTCCGCGGCACGAAGTGCTATCCAGCTAGTTATATGCAATGCAATAACAAACTAGGAGCAATAACCCCTGTCAGTCACACTCGCTAACGGTTATTCAACCATCCTCGTAGCTGTGATAGGCCAGGAACCGATGTAAGAGTGCTTACAAGGGTCCCCGCTTCGAGAGTAACTTTATAGCTTCATGCACAGTAAGACTACATAGATATTGCATTGTATAGCCCGCGGACTACACGGAGCATTTTCAAGCCTACAAAAGTGCTCATAAGGTCAAACTTGTTAGATATAAGGAATATGATGGAGATAGACTTTTTTCTACAGAACTATAATTGCCATTGCTATGCTTGTATCGCCTAGGTCAAAAAGTGAGAGGCTAACAATTTTGAACGATGCATAAGCCGACCCCTCCGTAATTTCGAGCTAAAGCTCATAGAAGTATGACGCTGTCGTTTACTTATGGGCCTCGATGTGCTGGTGAACGTGCTGGGTATCCGCATAGGCCCTCAATTCCGTGATCTTTCCATCGTGGTTGAATCGCATGAGGACAGCCATCTCGTGGTTCCATGGAGTGTCTATTAACAAATGCGTTAGTTATCACCGACTTAGATCGTTGGCAAATATTAAAAGTAGTGGCCTACTGTTCTGGGTGGTTGCAGTGCTGTGGAGAACGGCTGCCTTCCACTCGTCACGCTCGCCTCCAATGACGTGGAGAACTTGGCCCTTGATTGGCTTGGTAACGTCAATGATGGAGTTTAGAGATGGCATATCGTCGGACTCGAGATGCTGCTTGAAGGCGTCCAAGCCACGGTGCTTTCCGTTGAGGTGGAATTCATGGCCGGAGATGTGGACTTCGACATCGTCAGAGAAGAGCTCGTCCAGGTGTCCGAATTGGAAGAGACTCTCAGAGTCATCGGTGAGGTCGGACTTTTGGAGCTTTGAGTGGAACTGAGACTCCAAGAGCTCCTTGATTTGAGCGTTGGTTGGGTAACCCATGGTTAATGATGATAACGGCGGTAGATAGTTGCAATGAGTTAGGAATAATAGTATTGGAGTGAATTCTGGTGATGATAGAGCTGTGGATAGAAGTCTCTTTGGTGATGGGTGTTTGGGAGGTTTTATACCCAAAGGGACACTGTTTATAGTTATAGATGTGTAGATATGAGCTGAAAAATGGACCAGGGGGAGACGTAACCTCAATAATACCAGAGACTAAAAACGCCTTGTCAAAGTAACCCTACAGAGACAAGGAATTGAATCCCGGGCGCAGCTCAAGGAACCACAACAGGCAATGCAGGAAAGGGATTCGACCTTGTCTCGCTAAAAGAAACATCAACGAGGGTACCGCCAGGTAACGGGATGGTAATGCATGAAAATACATTATCCGTCTGCCATCACTAGCTGAGTTTATGAAGGATCATGGTCCACTAAAGCGGGGGCTTTTGCATTCTCTCCAGCTCAAGCAGTTCACATGCGCAGCCATTGTAGCTGAGATCACGATTAGGCAAGTGATTGGTGATATCGTCAAGCTTGCAATCTGGGAAGAATAACAGTACTTGTTCCATTTTTCGGAACTGCAGCATGCCCTGAGCATTTGATTCACTTTCCCCAAAGACAAATCAACAGTTCATGACTTTCCCCTCAAGAGAAGAGCTGGTAGTTCAACATCTTAATCTCATACCGTCAACCCCAAAATCTCCAAAATGAACTCAGCAGAAAATTCCTGTCCAAAAAATCCCTTAATTGAACGGCTGGAAGGTTCAATTGGACTATTCCCATCGTTAAATGATGGGTATATTGCCGATAGCACCAAATCCGACACCGAAGGAAAAACACACGAAAATATTTTGGGATCAGGCCCGGCGCTGGAAAACTTCTCGGAATCGGCCATCATTGCAGCATGGGCTCTAACCCTTTGCAAGTATATTGGAGAGTCAAAGGTCTCATTTTATGTCTTGCTGAGTGACGGACTCCGATGGCGAACTTCGGTTTTCCATTTGACTGCCAATGAAGACCAGACACAGCGGCAATTTCTTCAGCAATCGCACAACTTACTCCAGGCTCTTAAGTCAGGAAATGGCCTATTAGAGACTGAAGATGGTGTTCTCGAGCTGCCAGACCAATCGGTGAATACAGCAATAGTCTTTCGCGATATTGCCAGTGGCTCTACTATTTCACGACCTAAGTTTCAACAGGTAATTCCACCTTGCCTTTTGTTCATTAATAATGGGGCCTAACAACATTATTAGAAAAAAGTTATCACTCTAAGCGTCTCTAAAGCTGTCACAGGGATAGCTTCTTCTTTGAGTTACCATCATTCTATGCTCTCGGACGGTCAAGCAATGAACGTCGGTTCAACGTTTGCGGAAATTCTCTCAAACCTCAAACAAAAACTCGATATTCCACTCAGCCACCTAGAATATATGAGCAAAACTCACTTGGATCAGCTGTGGAAATTTAACAGCAAAATCCCAGAAGAGCCTTGGATGGAGTGCTTTCATAATGTGGTAGAGAGCCATGCTCTGAACAACCCACTATCGCAAGCTATTGATGCATGGGATGGCAAGTTCACATATTCAGACTTGAATAGGTTGTCAACTCGGCTAGCAAAATACTTAGCGAATCACGGAGTAGGGCCTGGTACTGTTGTCCCAATTTGTTTTGAGCGTTCAGCTTGGGCGATAGTAGCTATGCTGAGCGTTTCAAAAGCTGGTGGTGCATTTGTGAGCATTCCGCCGTACCTTCCATCTGGCAGGAGAGAATCAATGATTCAGATGATATCTCCGTCAATTCTATTAACGACATCGGATTTCTGTCATCTTTGGGCCACCGGTTTGAAATGTATCCCAATAGAGGGCAACCGTATTGATTCTTTGTCAATTTGCAAAACGCCCCCAACACCAAAAGTCAAACCCACGGACATGTTCTATATTATTTTTACTAGCGGGTCAACTGGAGTTCCGAAGGGATGCATGGTCTCCCATTCGTCTTTCTTGAACGGGGCGCTAAGAAAAGCGCCAGAGTGGAAGTTTGGGCCGGATTGTCGTGTTCTTCAAATGCTAAGTCACACATTCGATATGAGTCTCCTGGAAATCTGCACCAGTTTAGGATCGGGAGCGTGTGTGTGCGTACCAAGAACAGAAGAAATTGAGGATAGCCTTGCTTGTGCCATCAACAAGTATAACGTCAACTTAGCAGTTATGACTCCATCGCTTGCTCGACGCTTAAAGCCCCAAGCTGTACCCGGGCTGAAGGTGTTATGTCTAGGGGGAGAATCATTCCCTAAAGAGCTTGTTACACTATGGTCAGAAAGGATCAATCTCTTTCAATTCTACGGACCAAGTGAGTGTTCGATTAATTCATCGACACGGGCAATCACCCATAAAAATGCCGACCCGCTCAATATTGGAGTTACAAATCATGCAGCATGCTGGGTTGTATCTCAGGATGATCATAACAAACTTGTTCCCGTTGGTGCAATTGGTGAGCTGCTGGTCTCCGGTCCTATTGTCGGATTGGGGTACTTTAAGAACCCTGTCAAAACTTCTGAGGTATTCATTCAAGATGTTGCCTTCCTTAACGGGGACTCCCGTTACAACGGCTGGCGCTGCTACAAGACCGGTGATTTAGTTCGGTGGAATTCAGATGGGACACTCATCTTTTGCGGGCGTGTGGATAGCCAGGTGAAGCTTAATGGTCAACGTCTCGAATTGGGAGAAGTTGAATATCATTTAACCCTACATGATGAAGTCCGGCATGCAGTTGCCATAGTCCCGAAGGTCAACAGATGTAAGGATAATTTAATGGCAATCATATCCTTAAAGTCAACAACGGAGCAAGGGGACCTGAAAGACATATCAATACTTCAGGGTGGCTTCGTTGATGAAAATAGGCAATCTGTCAGAAAACGGCTGCAGAATGTTCTACCACGATATATGGTTCCGACAATATGGGCGTTCGTTGTTCGGATGCCCATGTCAGCTTCTGGAAAGATAGATCGTGTTAGGATACGTCGATGGGTGGAAGAGATGCCGGAAAGCACATTCCACGAAATCACAGGAGGAAAATTGGGGCAATCTGACTATGAGAAGCCCATGACGAAGATGGAACAGTATATCAAAGAAATCTGGAGCAGCGTCCTCGGCCTACCCCCACAGCAGGTTGGCCTCCATCAATCTTTCATACAACTTGGTGGAAGTTCTATCCTTGCACAGGAAGTTGTTGCCAAATGTAGGAATAACGGCATAGGCCTAACCATGAATGATACCTTGACTTGTGATGGCGTTGCCAATGCTGCCTCCTTAACTACAGCACTTGGAAAAAGCGAGCCACAGACAAAGTTGCTTGGTTCTATATCCGGGCCAGCTTGGAAAAAGCTGCGAGAAAAGTACGACTTGTCTCGTTTAGGGATTTTGCACCTTGATGATATCGAGGATGTATATCCATGCACTCCTATGCAAATAGGCATGTTCCTTGGCCAAATTCGAAAACCGGGGTCATATCACCTCCGGTTCTTTTACAAACCCACGGTGAAAGAGAGAGAGTTGCCCACGATTGGAAAGGTAAAGGCAGCCTGGCATACCGTTGTTTCTCACCATTCCTCACTCCGCACATTGTTTGTGGATGACCTGGGAGTTGGTGGTTCCGAGTACCACTCTATTGTGCTACGGCGAGTGCGAGTGGACATGATAGTAGATGAAGTTTCAACAAGGCTTTCGCCATCTGAGGCTATGGAGACCTTTACCAAGTCAATAAAGCCATTTACTAAAGGCTTACCATTCCATCGACTGACTATCTGCGCCTATAACGGCAAGGCCATATACCTCATGCTTGAGATTTCCCATGCTCTAGTAGATGGGGCCGCGATGGAGAACCTCATGAGAGACTTCGCCAATGCCTGTGACGACAGACAGGTATTGCACAAGCCCCAGCCTTATCGGGATTTTGTGGAATATGTAGCTTCACAGAATTCGGAGGCGAGCGCTAAGTATTGGACGTCATATCTCAAAGATTGCCCACCCTGCATGATCCCGGTCAGTAAGCAAGTGACATTCGACAGTGTACCCACTCGTTTCCTGCGCAAAGATTTTGTTTATGAAAACAGTCGAGCTTTTCTATCCAAATGCAAGGAAAGCCACATAACTGTAGCATCTGCAGTCAGGGTGGCTTGGGCATTGGTTCTCAGGGCGTATATTGGATCTTGTGATGTTTGCTTCACATATGTTGCTGCTGGTCGAGATGTTCCAGTCAAAGACGTGGATAAGATGGTTGGCCTATGCTTGAGCATACAGCCCTGCCGTGCACAGCTCCGGACGGGTACTACTTTTGCATCTATTGCAGAAGGAATGCAGCAGGAGTACATCGAGAGTATGCCTTATCAGCACTATCCGTTAACGGAGTTAAAAGCGCGACTTTATCCCCAGGGAAGTGAAGCAATGTTCAATACAGCCGTTTCAATGGAGTGGACTGCTAGAACTGATCCCTACTATAACACTTCCATATCTTTCCAGGAGATTAGGGAGCAAGACGACCCGACAGAGGTAAGACAGCTTTCTTCAGAAATATAAAACAATTGCTGATAACTTTGCAGTATGATATAGTTGCCAACGTCGAGATTATTGACGATAATATGAAGCTTGGTTTCCTATACTGGCCGTCATTTAGCGAGAGCGATGTGACGCATGTTGCAAATGCTTTTAAAAAGGCATTGAACTGCCTTGTGGATTCAGCCAACTCGCCAATTGAGTCTATATCACTTCTTAGCGAGCATGACTTTGACATCATAAAATCTCTAAGTCAGATACCATTAAGTTCTGTCGAAACGGGTGTGTTTGAGATGATAGAGGAACAGGCTATAACGCGGCCAGGAACTCAGGCGGTGGTATCCTGGGATGGAGAATACTCTTATAGCGAGTTAGTTACGTCGTATACTAAATATGCGAAGTACCTTATCAGCAAAGGGGTAAAGAACGGAGACAGGGTTGTCATATGCCTTGACAAATCCTGCTGGTCTATCATCATAATACTGGCTATCCTGAGATCCGGTGCTGCTTTTGTTGCCACAAATCCCCTTCATTCCCAACAACGGCTTGAAGCTATTGTAGAGCATTGTCATGCAAAGCTCATCATTGCAGAGCCTAGGTATATATCACTCTTCGAAACCGTTACCACGCCGACCATGTCAATAAATAAGGATGCGATTGAAGTACACTTGTCTTCCATTGGATTGCCTCTAATTAGCGGGACCGATATTGCAGCAATCGTTTACACTTCGGGGACCACTGGAAAACCGAAGGGAATCTTGATTGACCACGGATCTCTTGCGACAAGCGTGCTTCTTGGGCATGGAAAAAGTTATAAATTTGGCCGAGAAACCCGGGCTTTGCAGTTTGCATCTTTCACTTTTGATGCCTGTTTACAGGAAATCCTCACAGTGCTCTCTTATGGTGGCTGCGTATGTGTACCCTCGGAGGACGAACGGTTATCTAACCTCCCAAGCTGTATGATTCAAATGCAGGTAAATTTGGCACTCTTCACACCAACCGTGGCAAGGCTTATTAAGCCTCAAGACGTGCCGAGTTTGAAGACAATGATTATGTGCGGGGAGCCCATGTCTCGACAAGATCTGGAACTATGGGCCGGTTCTGTTGACCTATACAACGGATACGGGCCGGCTGAAACAACTATCTGTGTCTCTGTTGGGGGTCCTTTGGGCATGTCGGATGACCCTACTAATATCGGACATGCTGTAGGAGGCACTCGGCTTTGGGTTACCGAAACCGTAGATGACAACCGACTTGCGCCTACGGGTTGCATTGGGCAGCTGGTAATTGAATCCCGTCAAGTTAGCCAAGGCTACCTTGATGATGCAGAGAAGACAGCTTCCGCGTTTATAAGCCCTAACTGGTTGCCCGGTAGTAGAGTATATAAGACAGGAGACTTAGCACGGCGGAATCCGGACGGGAGCCTCACGTACTGTGGGCGCAAAGACACACAAGTTAAGATACGGGGGCAACGTGTGGAGCTGGGAGAGGTTGAGCATCACGTACATGAGTGCTGGCCGGGTGCATTAGGAGTTGTAGCGGAGGTAATATACCCAGTGGACGAGGATAAAATGATGCTAGCTGCATTCATATGCACTCGTGAGAGCCAGGGTAGTGCAAATATGAATCGAAATGATGTTGAAGTTGAAGAGGCTAGATCTGGGCTGCTCCCGACCTGGGTGTCAAAGCATTTCATAGAACAACTGGAAGACCGGTTGCCTTGCTACATGGTTCCCTCGATATTCTTCACTATGTCTGTCATGCCACTGACGACGAACGGGAAAGCTGATCGACAACGCCTCCACAGTGTAGGTTCCAGTTTCACCAGCGAGCAACTCGCACAAGCAAATAATCAACAGAGTCAAGCCAGGCGTGTGCCTTCGAGTGCTAGGGAACGGAAATTGCAGCAGTTATGGAGCTCCATTCTAAAAGTTGATGGAAGCCAGATAGGCCTGGATGACAGCTTCTTCCGCCTGGGTGGAGATTCGGTATCAGCGATGAGATTGGTCACATCAGCACGAAAAGCAGGTATCAACCTAACAGTGGCTGATATATTCCGTCACCCTCACATTGACGAACAAGCTATAATCTCGTCGTCTTCCCCCAACAATATATTAAAAACCTTGACAGCCAAGCCGTTCACACATATCCAAAGGAAGGACCTGGAGCGTGTTATATCCTTGGTTGGGCTTGGGCCATATGCAAAAAATGCTAGTGATATCGAAGATGTTCTTCCAGCAACTGATGTGCAGGCTTTCTATGTATCGCGTGCGGCTAAATATTCAAGGGATGCGTTGAACTACTTTTACCTGGCATTCAACAACAGCCCTGACTTGGTCCGGTTGCGTGACGCGTGTCAAAGTATTGTTGACCATTTCCCTATCTTGCGCACAATATTCATATCATCACAGAGCAGGATCTATCAGGTAGTTATTCGCAAGGTTCAAGTACCTTTCGAGATCCACGATGGTGTTGAAGATCTAAACGAAATGAGCAACAGCCTTTGCCTTCAGGATTTGGAAAAGGAAATCAGCCCCGGGTCATTATTTTTATCCTTTACATTGGTTCGACATGCGAAATCTGGTTCGAAGCTTATCATCCGCATGTCCCACGCTCAGTATGACGGCATGTCTTGGCCAATGATCCTTAGATGCCTCCAAGAGGCATATGCCGGAGTTCCACGGAGCCCGACTCAGGCTTTCCCCAGTTTTGTATCATATACGCTCGGAAGGGCAGATGAGTCGCGAAAATACTGGAGAAACCTTCTTCAAGGATCAAATATGACTCAAATCTCCACAAAATTTAGAATGGAAGTCCCACCGCTTACGGCATCTAAAACTCACGTTGAACGGGCACTCACGTTGCCAGTTCCACCAAAAGGCACCACTATTGCATCCCTTGTGAGTTCAGCGTGGTCGCTAGTCCTTAGACAGATCGTTGGGGGAGCGGATGTAGTGTACGGTTTCGTTGTTGCGGGCCGTAACACTAGCATGCCGCAGATCCAGAAAGTTGTCGGTCCTTGCATGAACACGGTCCCGGTCCGGGTTCGTTTTGATTCCCTGCGGACAACGGTAGATCTCCAGCATCATGTCATGGACCAGTATCTTTCCATGGGAGAAGCAGATTCATTGGGCTTCCGAGACATAGTGGAAAGTTGCACCCAGTGGCCAAGCGAAACTAAGTTTGACACATTACTTCAGTACCATGACATTGACGAAACTCCGGAAGTTACTCTCCGTACGGATTCAAACTTCAGCAATGCAAAGCTTGACTGGTTCCGAAAGCCCTACGCTGCACCGACTAACATTGAGATATCTGCCCGCCCGAACGGTAGAGTTCTTAAAATAACAATAACCAGCGACAATAATTTGCTCAATGCTGATGCTGCAATGGCAATGCTAGCAATGTTTGAGAACGCGATTAAGATCCTTTCAGGTGATCGAGCACTGCAGTTGAACTCGATAAACCTTCTCTCTGCCACTCCCCAACAGCTGCATCCATCAAAGATATCTGATCTCTGCCCCTCTGCTTATTTGACATTCCAGTTGTTGACCTTGATGCTCAGGTCATAGGGATAGAAGCCACCTGAGTGAGAAAGTTGCTGTATGATGATAATTTTCGAGGTTTGAGGTTTTGGGCAAGATTTTGATAGTCACATGATATTTAGCGCGCGATTGTCTTGGATTTTTATTAGTAGATTAGACGCGCAGCAATAGACCCATAATTTAAACAAATTAGCGCCGGCAGTTTCCGAGAAAACTAACTACAACAACAAACCGATTGAAAGAAAAGTGTTTGGATTTCGCATGTTCTGCCATCGTCTTGACATAATGCTGTGAATGGGGATTAAACTACTTTAGGATAAAAGTACGCTGACTAATAAATAAATAAGATGAAGTGTCTTACTGGGTAGTCTGCCCGTACAGAAAAGGGAAGTTATAGGCTGAATGCACCAGCTTATGAGTGAAATCCGAGCCCGGAGTAGTGTGAAACAGTCTATTGATGGATTGATAGCGAGGCGCTACAGCCCCAGATCACGTGTGACCAGCTGAACCGCTAGGGAGATGATTTCGTTCCAGACCGTCTAATAACTGGGCGTTCTCCCAGAATACAAAAGGGCTGTCAACTCTTGGTTTACAAGATTATTTTACATTTCTCTCAAACAAGTTGGCTTTGCTGACAATAGCAAGGATTAAGTTTTGATAGCAGCCGTCCACAACGCCTTTCGATGTCGTTTTACCAGTCAATTCTACTTCTTTGTTCATGGGTTGCCCAAGGATGCAACTACGAGCAAACTCCCTTGGGCTTCGGTTCCCATGCAGTGTACCATCCAAGTATCGCCTTTGAGGAGAAGGTTACCTGGTCTCTGGAGCAGTTTAAAGTACCAGGACTCGCAATATCATTTATCAATGGTAGCAGAGTCTCTACGAAAGTTAGCACACTCCCTTTCCGCACTCTCGACTTTTCCCACTTTTACCCTCTCAAGCCTGATTCTCTATACTTCGTCATATTTAACTAGTTGTGCCTTTGTAGGGCTATGGTGTTGCGGACCTCGCAACCTCGCAGCCAGTATCAGAGCACACACTCTTTTTTGGAGGCAGTACAACAAAGGCTTTCACGGCAGCGCTGATATCACTTCTTGTTGACGATAATGAGAACTTTCCCGAGATTCAATGGGATGCACCCGTCCATAGTATTATCCCGGACGACTTTACCCTTAACGATCCGTGGTTTACAACCCAAGTCACAATAGAGGATATGCTCTCTCATCGTTCTGGCATGCCTCGCCATGATTGGGTTTGGTTTGCCAACATGAGTTTACAGGAGGCTGTTCGCAAAATGAGGTATCTTCCGCTTACATCAACCATTCGTACTAAATTTCACTACTGCAACCTGATGTATATGGCGGCCGCGCATCTTATCGAGATTAAGACGGGACAGCCATTTAAGGATGTGCTACGCGAGCGAATCTTGAAGCCTCTAGGGATGACGGAAACGTATGTTTCTTTGTCGGATGCTCAGGCGGCGGGAGAAGAAATTGCACGAGGATACTTTTTGAATTCGACGAGCCAGCTGCAAGACACGGAGCTGTCTTTCCACGACAGCATCCGTGGGGCCGGTAACATCATCACCTCTGCGGCTGATTACGCTAAGTGGGTTCAAGCGATGATACATCGTAGCCCGCCAATTTCGGCAGCAGGTTACGCTGCAGTCTTGGGGGGCCATACTATTATCTCTCCGGAGCCAATCACCCCAGATACGTCGCCCACTTTGTATGGATTTGGGTGGTTCTTGCGTACGTATGCTGGCGAAGTAATAATACAACACCCGGGTGGGATAGAAGGGTTTGGGAGCCTTGTGTGTTTCCTACCAAAGAGGAAAATCGGATTTGTTATCCTAGGAAATAACATGATTGGCACAAACGCAGCTGTGACACTACTTGGAAACCACCTAATCGATGATATTCTCGGGATTAAAGAGAAAGACCGGCCGAACTGGAGAAAAAGGTATGTCCATTTGAGTAACGGCCCTCCATTAATACAAAAAAAGCTTCATATTCACCAATAACGTCAAATTGTAGGGCAGAAGCCACGTTAGAGAATACTAAGATCTCTCCAAGAGTCTTAGAGGATCTCTATCCACGTATTCCTAACCCTCCTCTTCCCCCTTCTCTCAAACTATCGGATTACGAAGGCGTATATACACATCCTGCCTACCCGACTCTCAAAATAACCACCGAATGCCCCACGCACTCTCTATTTCCTAAATTATCCGGCAAACGGAAGTTAGGAGCAGACCGTCTCTGTGCCAAACTTTCCCAGAGTGCTTTCGGTGGCTCAGCACTTATCCTGGAGCTCAGACATGTTACTGGTGATTTCTGGATAGTTGGCACGTTGATGTACGGCGCAACTTCTGCCACGAGGGGGAAATTCATCCTTAGTCCAGAGGGGGTCATAAATCAAATATCCATTGAGATGGAACCTACCATGGCTCTAGAGCACAAGGGAATACACTGGCAAAAGAAGTCTTAGCTAATATATATACGTCTTTCCGGACTACCCTACAAGGACTTCGGCCTATGTATGTGCACCATCTTTAGCGGGCTCGTGCACTCGGTCCATATCTTATGATGATGCCGGGGGACTGGATATTGAGCTGAGAGAGCAGGTGTTATGAGTAAATATCTTAATATTTTGAATTGTGAAATCCCTGAAAGTGTTATGAAGTAGGAGGACTGGATTTATGAACATACTTATATTCTAGCATGCCTTATCTCAACAAGATCGAGCGACTGAATGTTAGGTCAATCCATAGCGCTTTATTTGGCCATCCGTATCCCTACTCTACTGTTTAACCAAGCCTAACAATGCAAAAGCTCCATCAGTTTGCTATCAATATAATCTCTAACAATCCTTCCGAAGGATCTTCCTCATCCCATCCGCCAGGCTTCCACTGTGAACTAGTCGCCATCAAACTCGTACAAGTTTCTAGGACATTTTATCAAAGTATACATAGTGATTATCGGCTTCACTTTCAGCCGATGGAGCTCCAGGACTCAAGCGGAGTTTATTGTAGAGCTCTTCGATCTTCGATCTCCTTCGAGTTTCCAAGGAATTTTTCACACAGGAGTTGGCAGTTTGACCAGACCTTGAAGAATAAACTCTTCTCTGTATTTGACACAGTATGCAAACGTTAACAGTAAAAGCATATCAGAATCTACCACTACACTAAAAGGAGTGAGCCCACACTAATAGTAGGCAGATGTTGAAGTTTTGACAAAGCATTAATAGTTAACTAGATATTTAATAGTTATATGGGGGGGAAAAAGGTTTGGTTATAACCTGCGTTACTATAAGGGTTATGCCAAGCCACCAAATATCTAGCGTAGTTAAATTTGCCTCGTCACGTATTTTTCTTTCCTTCTTCTCCTCTTCTTCGTACGGTATCATACAGCCTCCCTACAACCTCATGTAGTTCAATTTATAACCCCTACCTTACCCCTATTTTGGCGCCGTACGGTGTAATTAAAATAGAGGACTCCTTATCATTATCTTTATCCGTAGTAGATTAGTAGATAGCGATTAATATTCGGCTATTCCAGTACGGAGAGCAAGCTCTAGCTAAGACCCGGCAGAGTCGATCTAGAAATACACGGCTATCGTACGAGCCAAAGCAAGAAGAGTAGAGGGTAAGTGCTTATACTCTATACTCTCTCCTCTCTCTAATCTATCTACTCCGCTAATTTATGCTGGGGATCGTACGGGCGGGTAGAAATTCTATAAGAAGATTAAATTCTAGGATAGGGAGATAGTCACCGAGAAGAAGGTGATCTGGTTCCTTAAATAGGAGGTCCTTAAGAGGGAGATTCGAGAATCCCGCTATAAGAAGGCCCGTACGGACCAGAATAGGAATCCTATTAAGCAGACTTTAAGTAGGAGCTCCGTTTACTCCTATGTCTCTGCCTTAGTAGACCTATAGTTATTTTAGAGAAGTAGTAATATTAACTCCCACCCTACCCTACGGGGAGAGGGCCTCTCCTCTATCCTTCGTACATATACCCAGAGGGAATATAAGAGAAAGAGAGAGTAGTATATAGACCAAGGGACAAATATACTTTAGGATATATAAGGGGTTAGACCCCTATTCCCTTCTCGGGTCACCGCGCGCTCTATAATTAACGAGGTAGTAAGACCTATCTAGAGATACTATTACTAGACTCCCCCTTTTACTCTTATATACGTGACCCTTAATACGGTTATATAACCTTAACGCCTAGAGCTATAGCTCTATCCTCTATTACCGACTTCCTTCCTTTTCTCCTTTCTTCTTCTTCCCTATATATTTTGTCTTCGACTTACGGATACCCTTAGTTAGTTAAATAGAACTCTCTTCGGCCGTTAATATTATAAAATATATTATTATATTAGTTATATTAGTTATATTAGATATATTAGTTATATTAAATATATTGGTTATATTACATATATTAGTTATATTAGATATATTAGTTATATTAAATATATTAGGTATATCGAGTATATAGAAGATATTAGAAATATTAGTATAGGAATATTAGAATAGAAGATTAGAACGTAATAGATATAGCGGAAGACTAACGTTAGGGCTAGGAGAATAATAGAAATAGATAGTAGAATAGTAACTAGCCACCGAGTTAGTTAGGAGCTTTTCTAGAGTAGTAGAGTACCCTTATAGAGAGGTAGACGGAGTAGATTAGAACCTTAATAGCGCAGCTAGCCACGCTAAGAGAGAGAGTATAGGAGTAGGGGATACCCCTAGTAGTATATCTTACCCCCTAAGCCTTACCGGCCCCCTCGATATAGATACTACTATATCCTAATTGGCTAAAACCTACCTTACTAAACGCGGAGAAGTTTAGTAGAGAAAGACTATTAGACTATCTATTATAGAGAATAGAAGTTAACGCTAAACTTATAGTAGATAGGGAGTTAATTAGGGGCCCTAGCTAGTGAGTATAGTATATTTTCTCCCGACTAGAAGGAGTAGTAGCGAGGAGAGTCCTTCCCTAGATAGAGCGTAACTAGTACGACCCAAGCTAGTTTATACTAGTATATTTCTATACTTATCTAGACTACCTTTTCGTCGATCTAGCTCGGTAGAAGAAGGCTAGGCGGCGGGTATATACTATACGCTAAGGGAAGCGAGTACTAGCTAAGTTTCTTATAGAATTTAATTAAGTTATTATAGAAGTAGGAGGCTATACTTAGGACAATATAGCAAAGATAGAAGTACTATAGATAGCCCTAGACCCTAAGCTCCTAGAGTATATAATTAGAGTAGATACCCCCGAGTCTTACGAGGACTACTACTCCCTCCTTAGACGAATAGATAATAGGTCTAGAGAGGTATAGCGAGTAGCCTAGGCCTAGCGTATTAGGCTCCAAGGTTATAAAGTATAGAGCTCTTAGAACTAGTAGCCCCGCGCTCTCGCCCTAGCGGTCCCTTAAGAGGACCCTATAGATATTAATAGTACTATCTAGAAGCTAGCTCGTCGTACTAAGTGGGCGTCGCCTAAAGAGAGAGAAAAGCGTAGGTAGGGCTATAGGTACCTATACTACGGAGGCGCAGGCTACTTTATTATAGCTTACTCTTACCTACTGCTACGCCTAATAATATAGGTTATAGATATAACCCCAGCGGCGTCGGGACTACCACTAGACCTAGAAGAGAAGGAGGACGCCAACTACTCGGGCTAGAGAAAAGACTAGCTTCTATATTAAAGCGTATATAGGAGCCCCGAGAAGATATACTATAAGAATAGTAAAGGTTCTAAAAAGGAAAGATAGAAAGTCTATATATCGTTATAGATACTATAGTAAATTAAACTACTATAGCTAGAACTATAATAGATACTAGCTATAGAGCCTATAGAGTAATAATATTAGCCTTTATTAGAAAGTAGTATATTAAGCGTATTCTAATTATACTATATATACTCTCCGATATAAATAGACCGACGGGCGAGATAATAATAGAAGTAGAGTATATAACCCTAGATATCGCGGGTAACTAATAGGAGTATATATTTATATATATTCTACCGCGGGTAGTAGAGTACGATATTATATTAGGAAGGGATTAAATAGCGGATTAGAATACCTTATTAGAAAAACAGACGAGGATATTAGTTTTTAATCGAATAGGGGTTAGAGTAGAGGTAGAAGATATATAGAGGAAAATAGATATAAAGGAAATTTTAGCCGTAGCCTTTAGCTACTTATATAGGAGAGTAAGGAGGGAGAAGGCGCAAAAGGGAGACCTCGATAAGTAGGAGGTAGGGTACTATCTACAAATAATATTAGAATCTATCTGGCGAAGACCTTACTAGACGGCTCCTAGCGAGTCTATAGGATAAGGTATACAAGCACCAATAAGGCCGGTCTAGCGATACTATCACTAGACGGCTCCTAGCGAGTCTATAGGACAAGGTATACAAGCACTAATAAGGCTAATCTAGCGATACTATCACCAGACGGCCCCTATTGAGCCTACTATATAGAGTACGCTATGCGCATAGATAATAATAGAGCCTATCTATAGAAGTCTTTACTAGATAGCTCCTATCGAAATATTCGCAGCGAGTATAGCGGATATCGAGAAGGCTCTAAAGGTAAAGCTACGGACGGATTCTAGAACGAAGCTACCGCCGTAGTATTATAAGTACCTAGATATATTCGACTAGAAGGTAGTAGAAACGCTATCCCTATATAGACTAGGTATCGATCATAAAATCGAGCTAGTCGAATAGAACGAACGGGGAAATAAGCTAAAGATCCTCTAAGGCCCCCTCTATAATATATCTAGAGGCGAGCTATTAGTACTTCGGAAAACCCTTACGGAACTACTAGAGAAAGGGTTTATCCGCGTAAGTAACTCACCTGCGGCCGCCCCTATACTATTTACTAAGAAGCTAGGAGGAGGACTAAGGTTCTACGTTAACTATAGGGGCCTAAATAAAATCACCCGGAAGGATAAATACCCCCTTCCTCTAATAAATAAGATACTATAGTAGATTTCGAAGGTAAAATAGTTTACTAAGCTCGATATAATTACTACCTTTTACTAGCTTTAAATAGTAGAAGGATCGAAATAGATAACGGCGTTTAAAATATAGTACGGCCTATACAAATGGCTCGTAACCCTATTTGATCTAGCTAATACACTAAGTATATTCTAACGATATATTAACTAGGTACTATAGGACTTCCTAGATAAATTCGTATTAGCCTATATTAACGATATCTTGATTTTTATAGAAGGGCCCCTCGAGGAATATAGAGCGTAGGTAAAGAGAGTACTCTAAAAACTAAGAGAGGTAGAACTACCTATTAATATTAATAAGAGCGAATTCGAAGTTACTTCTACTAAGTATCTCGGGTTTATTATTAATACTAAAGAAGGAATTAAGATAGACCCCGCGAAGGTTAACGCTATTTTAGACTAGTAAGTACTATAATTAGTAAAAGGGGTACGAGGGTTTCTAGAGTTCGTAAACTTTTATCGGAGATTTATAAAGGACTTCTTAAGGATAGTAGCCCCCTTAACGGAACTTACTAAGAAGGATACCGAGTTTAAGTAGACGTTAGAGGCTAATACGGCCTTTAATAAACTTAAGAAGAAATTTATAGTCGAGCCTACTGAGGTGGTGTAAATGGTGTCGCCATATCATATAGATATAGCTCGTCGAGATGGGTGGTGAAATGGGTATCAATATCAACATCAATATCAACATCTGATATATATTCCAACATATCAACGGTATGACGTAGAGCAACACAGTATTGAGCTTTTATTGGCTTCAGATCGTGATACATTGGAGCCCGCGCGGCCGCTGCTCAATGCTCAAGAATAAGCCCGAATGTGTGTATATTGATGATGAGTAGTAAGTAGGTCTATGTACATGTACGGAATGCAAAAAGGTAGGCCGAGGCCAAGCGGAAGAAAGTACACCCGCTCCGGTCACCGGAACAATAGTTGACCCGGAGGGTGCAGCGAGTTCCCTATTATATAACCTCTCCCCTTCGAACGTGCTGGCCCCTGGCACGTATCAACGGAATATATATATAGGAATCTTGGGCTTATATATTCGGTCTGGGAGTAAACATTTTTAAACAAAGGAAATTTGTGCGGTAAAAAGGACTCGTACATAAGGGAAGGCAATAATCGGCAACGAGTTGAATCGGCCGGCGAGGCTGGTACATATTGGAATATTAGATGACGTTATACCAATCAGTAGTTGAAACAGAGTTTTTAACATAGAAAGAAAAAGAATGGTAGGGGAGCTTTTGGTGTTCGTACACGTACATTAGTGGCAGCTTATAGGTTGATATAAGGAATAAGGAAAAATCGATATAACTATAGGTAAGCACGGGCACATAATATATTAGTAGTGATTCTATCGTGGGGGTCCGTCGGTATCGGAGGTTAGTATCTCGCGTAGCTCTTCTAGTATATCGGCTGGAGTGGGCGGCTCGCCGAGGGTCCCGTTCTCTCTAGCCTTAATATAGGAGAACTTTTCGAAGATTTTATTCTCGGCTGTGATTATAGCCTCGAAGGCTTTATAGAAGGCTTTTATTATATTTAGACGCTAGTTAAAAATAAACGCTCGTATTACCTTGTAGTTACTAGAGAATAGTAGGCGTAATTCGGCGGTAACTACTAGATTCGTCCATTTAACTTGTCCTACTAAGGCATTAGAGATAGCTCCTAACCCAGAGAGTTGAACGGCGGCTAGGAATATATATAGGACTAATGTATATCTATTCGAAAGGCCGCTTAGTGAGATAGATCCGGGTATTAGGTCTCGGTATACTACTAATAGTTGGGACCAGGTCTCGGCCTCGACGGTCTCCAGGCTCTCGTAATCTTCCTATATTTTTATAAGCTATAGCAGTATAGTCCGTCTGATAGCCTTGGCAGGTCCTTTAGAACTATAAGGGAGCTTTAGATTAGTGATGCGGATATCTCCTACTTAGTATAGAATATCTGTCTAGTCGGTCTTAAAGTCCGAAGCGTCCTTCTTAGTAAATATTATACTAGTAATTCGATAAACGAAGCCGTCTAAATTAAGGCCTCGCTTCTCTACCCTAGTCTACTAGTCGCCTATTATTCGGTATATATTAGAAATAATCTCTATATAGTTAGGGGTAGCTTCGTTATCTAGTAAGAGAGAGCCTTAGATTATATTTCTACCTCTTCCGTTCCGGAGGAAATTAGGTATATTAATATCGATATAGCGGAAAGCGGTAGAGTCTCTTAGTTAGGTATATTTGGCGTAGTAGAGATACGAGATAAGTTAATATACGTAGTCTAAGCGCAAGGTAACGTACTATATATAGTAGGCAATATCTTAACGTATAAGCTGTTAGCCTAGAGAAAAATATATAGATCTAAGCTAGCTATAGTTAAATTTTCCGTTAACGAGACGCTAGTACTATAGATATATATCGTATTCTAATCGTACTTTCTCTATAATACTTGTAAGATAGTTATACTATAGTTTGTTATATTTTATATTCTACTAATTTATAAGGCCGGGGATAACTATATTTCTATCTCGGCTCTACGTCTCTTCTAGGACCTTAGGCTTTATTTTTACTTTATCGATATCGTAAGCCTTGAAGAATGACTTAGACTAGCCTTTCTAGAACGTAATATTAACTACTATATTTCCTAGGGGGTATATATAGATGCCTAGGGTATCTTTAGGTCTTATAGGCCGGCTATCTCTTCTGAACTATATATACGTCTTGTAGTTAGTCTTTAGCTTACCGAGATTATTACGCTATTTATAGATAGTACCTAATTATTTAATTATTTAATTATCTTTTAGTCCGCGGGTCTAGAGACCGAGCTTTAATACTATTAGTTTTCGGTAGGCGTAATAGATATAACCTAATTCGGCGGCTTTATATATTCTTATTAGTAGCTATAGGGCTTTAATATTATTTAGCGGCTTCGGGTTCTAGATATCGGCGAGTAAAGACTTGCTAACCTACCGGCAACTATATATATATTTAGTGCTCTTTATTATAGCATTATTATTTAATATTCCTATCTCCTAGTCGAGGTCTACTTCGATAATAGTGGCCGCCAAGGAATCGTCTTTTATACTTGGCTCTAATTAGCCGGCGGGATTGGCCAGCGGTCGCTGGTTAATCGACGCAGCCTCTGATTAGTCGGTCGGCTATCGGCCCGACCCGCCCGGAACTTTAATATTATCGCCAGGAACGTCGTCTTCTAGCACGGCTCCTAGTTCCTCGATCGTCATGAGCTCGACTTATTCTTTATCGATATCTAAGGCTTGGGTGGGTTCGCTGGCTATCCTAGTATATCCTCTTCTATTTCCGCGGGACTATATAGGCGTTGTGTCCGGTGGTTAAGCTAATGTGCTTCTTAATCTTGCTCTTCGGTTAATAGGTGTAAAGGTATTGGCCTCGGCCTCGTTCTACTAGAATGGGGTGGCTGGTCCTAGTTCGTCTTCTAAGGTGTTCTATTTCTTTCTAATAAAGCCATTAGGTCTAATTTCGATACCAGACTATTCGAGTTCCTTAGCCGTTAGCGGGACGAAGCTCTGCTCTAGGTTGAGTCCGTTGATATCTAAAGATATAATACTAATAAGCCTTCGGTGGCCTGCTCCTAGAGTATTTATTCGGTTAAATATAGCCCGGTTAAGCCTTTCTCTTACTTTATCGAATCCTATATTTTTATTAACTATCTTTCTAACGCGTTCGGCTATCTATTTGGATTAGATAAATTACTAGAGTACTTTAATTTATTTCTAGCCCTATTTCTTAACTACGAGTCCTTTTATTCTTACTATCTCGGCTTCGCGGCTCTTAATAGTTCGAACAATGCGCTTAGGTTCTACCTATTGCTCTTTATATTCCTTCTAAGTGATAATAGAGGTCTAGGACTAGGTGGTTTCTATATATTAGAAGAGTCTAGCGATAAAGTTCTTACTTCGTTCCTTTAGGCCTATTAGAGTATTTAGTAGGCTAAAGTGCTGTGCGTACTGGTCCTACTAGTTTAGAGACTTAATATAGGAAAGCGCGTCTTCGAAAGACTAGAATACTTTACCTACCACGTCCTATCTCTCCCCCTTTAGTACTAGTTCTCTATTCTATTATCTAGATATTTCTGCTTCGTCTATTGTCCTACTTATTCGTCTAATCGGGGCTTGCTATATCTTTACTATATACTTCGGCGTTCTTAGAATAAATATATAAATACGTAAAGAAGAAGAATTTTTAATATAGGAAAATTTTTAATATATAAAAGTTAGTACGTTTAAACAGGCAATTCCCGTTATACTTACGGCAATTGCCGTCAATATTGGATATAAGCTTTTTGTGTTTTTTTTTTAGGTGGATATAGTATTCCACATCTATATATATATCTCTTCCCCCCCTTTTTGTTGTGCCGGCCTCTAGCACATACTAGTTAGATTACAACGACTATATTCTATCCGTCTAGAATCCATTTACTATTATCTTCTTCGGTCTCTTTAACATTATTGCCGCCGGTATTTTCTTCGCCATCGGTTTCCTCCTCTTCCTCGGCATCCGCTATAGTCTCCTTATTTATAGCTTTTATTAGTTCCTTTCTGGCCGCTCTAGTTCTTCTTCCTCGTTCCCGTTCTTACTAGCGGATATTATCTTCTTCGCCTAGTTCGAGCTCAACAAGTTACTCGTTATAGGGCTAGAAGTAATATTTCTTAAGCCGGTTACCGTTATAAGTTTTGGTAATAAGGGTACCGTCCATTTCCTTTAGCTGGTATACTCTATTATAGAGGACTTCGTAGATATAGTATAGACTGAGCCATTTGTAATTTAGCTTTTTGGACTTTAATATATCTTCGCTAGCTTTAGTATTATATAGTAGGACTATCTTATCCTCTACTAGATACTTATTACGGACTCAATGGTATTCGTTATACTATTCGGTATTTATTTTTCTTATTTATTCTAGATAGAATATAGCCTTATTAATATCCTAATCCCGATATTCGATTTACTTGGCTCGTATTTCTAGAAGTTCGGAAGTATTAGTGACGTTATTCCACAGTAATACTATCTATATGGGCACCTTAAGATCGATTGGTAGGACCGCTTCCTGGCCAGTAACGACTCGGTATAGTGACATTCCTGTGGACCTTTTGGTGGTTGCTCGGTCGGCTATAAGCACTATAGGGAGGTGGTTTACCTATCCTTTGCCTTTCCTATTTGTTATTTTTAATAATACGTTTATAATAGGCTTATGTCCTGCTTTAATTATTCTATTGGCCTAAGGGTTATATACCGAGATAGTAATTCTATATATTATATATTTTGCTAGCAAAGTTTCTACATCGGCTCTCGTTTCTAGTCCGCTGTCTATGACGATCGCAGTCGGTATACCCCATTTTATTATAATATCTTCCCAGATAAATTTAGCTATCGCCGCAGATATAGCTTTCGCTAAGGCCCTGACTTCGATCCATCTAGAGAAGTCACATCTGGCGGCAACGAGGAAGTTCTTGCCGTTATCGGCTGGCATGTGTACAACGTCGATTCCGATTTTTCTCTATAGAGCTCCAGTCCATGTTGGGTGCAGGGCCTCGGCTTCCCGGGTCGGGTCTCTCATTTGGCAGTCATGGCAGGAGCGCACATATGCAGACACGTCTTTGTACATGGCAGGCCACCAATATCTTTTTACTAGATGGGAATAGGTTCCTTCCCTGCCTCGGTGACCCGTTTCCTCATATAGTTGCCGAAGTATTGTCTATTTGTCGGTGTTATCATATATTACTCTACGCATTGGCGTTCTATATTTAGATCTGCGGAAGAGGTATATGTCTTCGAGGACGAACTTCGTAGCCTTCTTTCTAAATATATAGTAGTCTCTTCTATGTATTCCTTTTAGCCGTTCTAACGTAGCAAGGTATTGGGCCATGCGTTTATATTCGTCATTATAGGAGCTATGTAATATTCTTGGGCATTCTGATTAGTCCACCCGTCCTGCCAGGACTCAGACCGCCATACAGTCCAGCTCGTCAATCACGAAGTCATCGATGTCTTATTCTTCGGCCTCTTGCTCTCCCTCGCCGGCAGTTCTTCTCGACAGGCCGTCAGCGGCAGTATGCTTCTTTCCGGGCACATATTTGACCGTAAAGTCGAAGAGCCTGATCCATGCGATCCAGCTAGTGACGAGTACTCCTGGCAGATCGGAAGCCGTTCTGTTCAATTGGGCCACCAATGTACGAGCATCAATCTCTAGTGTGAAAGGTACCCCGTACAGCCAGTTCCTGAACTTCTTGAATGCTTTGAGAACAGCTCGATATTCCCGTTTGCCGGCATCGTATGCTCGTTCGGCATCGGACCATACACCGGATTCATACCTAGCAGGGTGCCGCACCTTGTCTCTTAGTTGTATTAGGACTGCTCCCCACCCGTGTTTGCTTGCGTCGACGGCAACTATAATGCCATTTGGTTATAGGTTATAGTCAATAGAGACTACGGCCGGGAACACACTAAGTTCTTTCTTGATAGTGTCAAATGCCTGCTGTTGCTCCTTTCCCCACACATATTTGATATTTTTCCGGATTAGTCTGTACAGAGGCTCCGCTTTGATCTAGAAATGCTGCATTAGTATTCGGAAGTACACTGCCGTCCCAATGAATGCGCGGAGCTCGGCCACGTTATTCGGAATTAGCTAATTAACTATTTTCGCAACTTTACTAGCTTCGGGCTTGCGGCCTTTACTATTATATACCTATTCTATAATCTTAATACCGGGTATAGTAAATTAAGACTTTGTACCGGATATAGATCCACCGGCTAGTTTAATTAGAAGTAATACCTAGTCGAGATTAACGAGGTATTCGAAGACAAATTTCCGGATACCTAGTAGGAACTCTTTATTATTATACTGAGTCTTTGGCCCTTTTATACCAATATTATCGAGGAAGACCCTAACGATCTTTAGAATAAGGTCCGCCAGTATCTTTGATACAATGCGTACGAATTGGGCCACCGAATTCGATACTCCTTGTAGTAGTATTATCTGCCTGAGTAGTCCGATAGGGGTTATAAATATAGTCTTGTCCCGGTCTTCGATATATAGTTCGATCTAGTTATATCCTAATAGGAAGTTAATAATAGAGGTAATAACTATTCCTACGAAATCTTCTACGAATTCATTAGTACACAGGGGCGTGTTAGTATCTCGGATAGTCACGCCGTTTAACGTTATAACGGTATTAATAATCCTAAAGGTGTTCTTTTCTTTCTTCTCTTATAGGAACTATAGGTTCCTGTAGGGTCCGTAGGATAGTTCTAGAGTACCTATACGTAGTCTTTCCTTTAGTATTTCAATAACTGTTAGTTCCAATACTCTAGAGACTCGGAACCCCGGCGCCTGCCAGGCTTTATATTTAATAGTCCTAATGCGTTGTAGCGGGGCGACTTTATATCTTATTTTTCCGATCTTATCCTAGGTCTATACAATAGTACCTTCTCTGCGATAAAGGACCTCGAGCAATAGGTCTTTCTTAGCGGGCTAGAGCTTATTACTAACTATTATCTTATCAATCCTTTCCTAGGTAAGTCTAGTTCCTCGGGGGAAGTTTGCGATCCTTAGTTATAGGTATTTATTATATCTAGACCCCGGGTCTAGATAGGAGTATATATAATATAGTTCTCTATAGATTTACGCCTAGTTATCTCGGCTACTAGGTTTCTCCCCGGTTAAGATATTATAGTTAATAGAATTAATCTTCTCGCCTTTTCGTTTATAACGAGTATTAATATAGACTCTCGTAGCGTAGTCTTTAGGTACTAGTAGAATATTCGTTCTTATTATTTTATATTCTATATTTATTATTATATATCTGATGGGGTAAACCTTAAATTTTAGGTTTAGAATAGCGGCCTCTGATTAGTCAGCTAGATTGGCCAGCGGTCGCTGGTCAATTAGCTCGACCTCTGATTGGCCGGCGGGATTGGCGGTCCGTTCCCATCCGGCCGGCGCACCTTCTTTCAATAGCACTCTATAACTACTAACCGAGACCTTACGTTCGCTTCCTTTATCGCTTATATCTTCTATATAAGGGCTTTAATAGTTTAATCGACTAGCAGCTACCTTATATACTTGTCGCTGCCGGTCGGCCCTTTTAAATCCTTATTCTACATAGAGCTAGAGGCCTTCTAGTTCTTCTCGGTAATACGGTATATATTAAATTTCAAATATTTCCCGTCTTTATCGTAGACTAATACATTTATAGAGCCATCCTACTAGGTCTCGAGTTCGATCCGAACGAGGTACTACCACAGCCTGCTTAGGATTATTTATTCGTCACCGGCTTTAAGGATAAGGAAGGGCGTTGCAACCTCAACACCTAGAACGTCGACCACCATATCCAGGCAGCATCCTGTACACAGCACCGTCTGTTTATTCTGTACCACGATGGTGCAGTTTGGGTTAGGGATGATACGCAGGCCGAGGTATTCAGCGAGTTCGCGGCTCATAACGTTGACTTCGGAGCCTATATCGATCATTCCGCCAACCGTCCTGCCTTTTATCTTTGCCGGGCACCTGAGTACCTCGGTTGCGTACATGGAATCAGCCTCATCGTCGGCGGACAGCCTGTCGGCAACCACATGCATCCCTACCCGGACCGCAGGGGATGGGGCCTCTATCTCTGTGCCCTTTTGTTTTAGAGGCTCGAACGAGGCGTTTAAGAAGAACGCTCTATATATCTGTGATGAATTATAGAGCAGGTCTCGGATAGTTATACCCTCTACCTTCTAATCTAGTATTTAAGCGACGATAGTATCTGGATTCCTATATCGTTTAAGGACGGCAGACAGCCTTTCGCCGGCTGTGGCGTTGGCACGATTAGGGTCTTCTTTCTTTTCTAGTTTGGCTCGGCGAGGAACGGGGTCAACGTTTATTATATCTATATCTCCATCCGCGGGCCTGACCTTACCAAGGACCCGGCCTTGAGCGTCTCTATATATACTAGCGATCCTTATCTTTACGGTAGGAAGGTGGTCCTACTAAGTATCTCGCTTCTTTCCTACCACGGTTAGTACGGCGAATCCGGCGTTAACTTCGCACTTGGTAATATCAGTTACCCGAGTATTACCTTCTATATAGGTAGTCTTCTTATCGTATTTATCCTTAGTCCAATCGGATTCACTATCTGTTATCGGAATAGTAGTACTTCCAAGCCTAATGGCGTTTACCCGGACGTTAGTTCCCATAGGTGCAGGCCTGGGTACATTCACGGCAGTATTCGCGCTTATATCGACCCGGGTAGAATATATCTTATATTCTTTCATCAGTCTTAGGGACTCGGCTATTGTGAGGCCGGGCTTCTGGGCTATAGAAGCTCCACCATCTTCGTATACTCCTGCATGAAGCTTGCCGGTCTAAGGATAAATATAGTATAGGTTACCCCTTATATCTTCGAGTTTTCTCGGATAGTTACTAATACGGTAGTTCTCTATTCCGCAATAAAAGCAACCTCTCGGCCGGCTGTTCCATTGGTTATCGGCTCTACCAGCATACGTCTGGTGTCTGGCATTCGGGGCCGGGTATCCATTATTAACGTCTCGGGCCGGGTCACGTGGTCTGTCATTTTGATGATTCCTCTACAGCACCTAGTACTAAGGCTAGGTATTCGGTTCGGAATAAGCTTTTATTAGCGCAATGTGGAGACGTTCAAATACTTTAGTTATTATATTCAACGTATCGTCGGCCCGTTTGGTGCTAGCATTCTGATTCAGGTTCGGAATTAATTCCCAGGCAGCTTGGCGAGTAACTGGGTTGACGCTATTGATATCAAGCTTTGGCTTGCTAATTTCTCTATATTGGTCTGCCTATTTGGACATTTCGTCATCCTGGCCGTCGATCTGTCTCTGGCATTCTTTAATATTTTCTTTCTTACGAATGAGGTCGATGGCGGCCTAATATGCTCTATCCATGTCATATGTGCTGCGGTCCATCTGGTCAAGCTTTATTCGCTTCATCACCTTAATCCTCAGGGATTCGGGGAGGCCACGTAAGAACTTGGCCGTTTGGTCCCTTACGGCAATATCACCTTCTTGTACAAGCACGGAGGAGACTGCCAGGTACTCGCGTACATAGTCTCGGATGTTGTCGTCCCATTCCCTGGACTTGCTGACTAGGTTCTCTAGGTATAGCAGGGTGTATATCTTCTTCTCTAGGTCCTTATTGAAGTATTCCTTTTTAATCTTATTAATAAACAGATCCTACGAACGATCCTTCTATTTATTAAGGCTCTTTATCTAGTTATTAATCTATATTTCGCAATAGTTAGGGAGTAGCTCTAGGATAATAGTATAGTCCGTGATGCTGTGATAGCTATATAGCCTAGTAAAGTTCTTTACGAAGAGTAATACGTTCGTTCCGTCGAAATATAGGGCTCTAATAGTACCTAGTATTGGCATTGCCTAGAACGTAGTGGCCATTCTAGTTCGTAGGAATGGCGAGACCGGCGTAAGGCCGTTACCTGGTGTTGCAGAACTCGATGCTGCAGGATTCGAAGCCGCTAAAGCCATTGGTTCGGCTTTTGGAATAGAGAGAGTGGCTCTATGTCTCTTTCTACTCGGCGGTGTACCTGATGGTTGGCTTCCTGTTGACATGTGTATTGACAGAAGTCTGCTTGTAAGAATATGTATGAGAAGGGTGATAAAGGAGAGAGTCCTTAGGAATGCATTCAGAAGGCCGTATATGCATTCGTTTATGTCTCTCCTCTCTGCCACGTTCTATTCAACGTTTTTCTCAGTATTGCGTTCGCGGGTTCTTCCTTCCCTTTTCAGTATGGCCCTGGTTGCTCTTTTCCAATATTCATTGGCTTGGTCCTTTTCCTGTCTTAGTTCTTCTAGGCTTCGGCTCAACGTTTCAATCATATAGTGGGTATATAGCGTGTCCACTATAGGAAAGAGTTTTTCAGGTCTCGTATTCGCACTGTGTGTTGAGCCCCTATTTACCCCTTTTTCTCGAGCGTGGTGGGTATGCCGAATCGCACCGTGGTCGCCATTATGAGGTAGTATAAATGGTGTCGCTATATTATATAGATATAGCTCGTCGAGATGGGTGGTGAAATAGGTATTAATATCAACATTAATATCAATATCTGATATATATTCCAACATATCAACGGTATGATATAGAGCAACACGGTATTGAGCTTTTATTGGCTTCAGATCGTGATACATTGGAGCCCGCGCGGCCGCTGCTCAATGCTCAAGAATAAGCCCGAATGTGTGTATATTGATGATGAGTAGTAAGTAGGTCTATGTACATGTACGGAATGCAAAAAGGTAGGCCGAGGCCAAGCGGAAGAAAGTACACCCGCTCCGGTCACCGGAACAATAGTTGACCCGGAGGGTGCAGCGAGTTCCCCATCACACTACCCTTTTATAATTTAACCCAGAATAGGAGACTATACTAGAAACTGACTCTTCCGGATATATAGTAGGAGGTACCTTAATATAGTATAATAACGAGGGCCTTCTTCGCCCCTACGCCTTCTACTTAAAAAGGAACTCCCCGGCTAAGTATAACTACGAGATCTATAATAAGGAACTACTCGTAGTTATTTAGTACTTAGAAGAATAGGAAGTAGAACTCCTAGTAATTAGCTCTTTTAGAATTCTAATAGACTATAAGAACTTAGAGTACTTTATAACGGTCCGACGGCTAATAGAGTGATAAATAAAATAGGTAGAATTTCTAAGCTAATTTAACTTTAAGATAATCTATTAGCTAGGGATTCTAAACTTAATAGTAGATACGCTCTCGCGGAGGGAGTAGAATATACCTAAAGATATATTAGATAAATGGTTAGCCTATAGAGAGGTAAAACTACTAAAGGATAAATAGATTAATATAAGTAATAGTAGTAAAGAGGACCTCTCTAGTATTAGTATTAAGCTCTCCGCGAAGCCCGAAGTATATATACTACCTATAGCGCCTAACGGTAGGCTATTAAGGCACTCTAGTAATAGTATTACGCCCTCTAGAACTAGAGGCTATTACTAGACTAGCCTTAAGACTAACGAACTACAGAGTATTTAGGAGAATATATAGAGAAATAACCCCGTTATACTAGTACTAGAATAAGTAGTATAGAAGAAGAGAGCGAGGTTCCCTATCTACCTCGAGGTAAAGGCATCGATAACGGAGTACTCTCTAGTACTAAACGGCGAACTACTCTAGAGAGGGAGGAGGTAGGTACCTAATAGCGAACTACTACGGATAAGAATAGTATAAGATACCCACGACTCTGTACTTAGTGGCCACCTAGGAAGAGAGGTTATAACCGCCCTAGTAGGTAGATAATTCTACTAGCCAGACTACGCGAGAGATATTAGATAGTTCTTACGGAACTACGCGACTTATAGAGCCTTAAACTTCTAGAAGAACCAAAGATAAGGATTACTTAAGCCCCTATCTATATCGGATAGATTATAAAGTAAACTCTCTATAGACTTTATTACTAACCTCCCGAAGAGCTAGTACTATATTACTCTATTAGTAATAATAGATAGGCTAAGTAAAGGGGTTATACTAGAACCTTGCAAGAAGATAGACGCTAATATCGTCGCTAAGATCTTTATTAGGACAATATATAGGCGGCACAGACTACCACGGGCTATAGTTACGGATTATAGAATATAGTTTACTAGAGTGCTTTAGACTTAAATCTATTAAGTCCTAGGGATAAAGAGGCGTCTATTAACTGCGTAGTACCCGGAGACGGACGGTTCTACTAAGAGAATAAACCAGATAGTAGAGGTCTACCTATAGAAGTACATGAACTACCTATAGGACGACTAGTATAACTAGCTCCCCTTAGTAGAGCTCGCGATTAATAACTAAGATATAGCGGCTACGGGCGTATCTCCCTTCTTCCTAAAGTATAGATACTATCTAGACGTAGTAGATTTTCCGGAAGACCTAATAGTAGGAGCTTCTAACTTAAGGAGCCCTATCTAACGAGCAGACGCCATCTTATATAAGCTAAAGTTAACTAGCGAATAGGTATAGGCTTCAATAGCGACCGCCTAATAGGAGTAACAGGATTTTATAAATAGGTTTAGGGACCTAGGCACGTAGTACGAAGTAGGGGATTATATATAGTAAGATTTATAGAATATTAAGACGGACCGACCCTCTAAGAAGCTTGACGCGAAATATAGAAAGTTTAGAGTCTTAGAGAGGATTAGAAGCTATACTTACCGCCTAGATACTCCTAGAACGATATATAATATATTCTATATAAATCTACTCCGTCCTATAGCCTTAGACCTACTACCTTCGTAGCGAGTATAGGCCTAGCGACTACCTAGGATAGTTAGCGAGGACGGGGAGCCCGAAGAATTCGAGGTCGACTAGATAGTAAAGGAACGGACTAGAAAGGGATAATGGTAGCTACTAGTAAAGTAGATAGGCTAGGATAAGCTAACCTAGAAACTAGCCTCAGCGCTATAGGAGACCGCCGCCCTCGACGCTTTCGAAGCGAGAACTAGAAGGGGGGCGTAATATAAGGAGTTAGACCCCTATTCCCTTCTTAGATTACCGCGCGCTCTATAATTAACGAGGTAGTAAGGCCTATCTAGAGATACTATTACTAGACTCCCCCTTTTACTCTCGCGTATATGACCCTTAATACGGTCATATGACCTTAACGCCTGGAGCTATAGCTCTATCCCCTATTACCGACTTCCTTCCTTTTCCCCTTTCTTCTTCTTCCCTATATATTTTGTCTTCGACTTACGGATACCCTTAGTTAGTTAAATAGAACTCTCTTCGGCCGTTAATAGGATAGATATAGCCAGAACCAGTTCGTACGGGTAATTAGGCATTGCTGGGAGAATGGGTACTCTAGGGTAGGCCAGATTGAGCCTGTTAACGGCCGAAGAGAGTTCTATTCAACTAACTAAGGGTATCCGTAAGTCGAAGACAAAACACATGGGGAAGAAGAAGAAAGGGGAAAAGGAAGGAAGTCGGTGATGGGGGATGGAGCTATAGCTCCAGGCGTTGAGGTCATGTGACCGTGTTGAGGGTCACGTGCGCGAGAGTAAAAGGGGGAGTCTGGTGATGGCATCTCCAGACAGGCCTTGCTGCCTCGTTGATTACGGAGCGCGCGGTGACCCGAGAAGGGAATAGGGGTCCAACCCCTTACATTACGCCCCCCTTCTGGTTCTCGCTTCGAAAGCGTCGAGGGCGGCGGTCTCCTGTAGCGCCGAGGCTGGTTCCCAGGTTGGCTTGTCCCAGCCCGTCCACTTCACTAGTAGCTGCCGTTGTCCCTTTCTAGTCCGTTCCTTTACTATCTGGTCGACCTCGAATTCTTCGGGCTCCCCGTCCTCGCCAACTATCCCAGGTGGTCGCCAGGCCTGTACTCGCTGCGAAGGTAGTGGGTCTGAGGCTGCAGGACGGAGTAGATTTATATGGAACACATTATGTATCGTCCCGGGGGTATCTAGGCGGTAAGCGTGGCTTCCGATCCTCTCTAAGACTCTAAACTTTCCGCATTTCGCGTCAAGCTTCTTAGAGGGTCGGTCCGTCTTGATATTCCGCAAATCTAGCCATACATAATCCCCTACTTCGTACTGCGTGCCTGGGTCCCTAAACCTATTCACAAAATCCTGTTGCTCCTGTTGGGCGGCCGCCATTGAAGCCTGTGCCCATTCGCCAGTTGACTTCAGCTTGTGTAAGATGGCGTCCGCTCGTTGGATAGGGCTCCTTGAGTCAGAAGCTCCTGCCGTCAGGTCTTCCGGAAAATCCACCACGTCTAGATGGTACCCATGCTCTAGGAAGAAGGGGGACACGCCCGTAGCCGCCGCATCTCGGTTATTAATCGCGAGCTCTGCTGAGGGGAGCCAGTCGTGCCAGTCGTCCTGTAGGTAGTTCACGTACTTCCGTAGGTAGGCCTCTACTGTCTGGTTCATCCTCTCAGTGGAACCGTCCGTCTCCGGGTGCCACGCGGTCGATAGGCGCCTCCTTATCCCTAGGACTTGACAGATCCGAGTCCAAAGCGCTCCGGTAAACTGCGTTCCGCGATCCGTGACTATAGCCCGTGGTAGTCCGTGCCGCCTATATATCGTCCTAATAAAGATCTTAGCGACGGTATCGGCGTCTATCTTCTCGCAAGGTTCCAGTATAACCCCTTTGCTCAGCCTATCCGTTATTACCAATAGGGTAGTGCAGCGCTGGCTCTTCGGGAGGTCAGTGATGAAGTCCATAGAGAGTTCACTCCACAATCTATCCGGTACGGGTAGGGGCTTGAGTAATCCTTGTCTTCGGTCCTTCCAGGAGTTTGAGGCTCTGCAGGTCGCGCAGTTCCGTAGGAACTGTCTAATATCTCTCGCGTAGCCTGGCCAGTAGAATTATCTACCTACTAGGGCGGTTGTAACCTCTCTTCCTGGGTGGCCACTGAGCACAGAGTCGTGGGTATCTTGTACTATTCTTGTCCGTAGTGGTTCGCTATCGGGTACCCACCTCCTCCCTCTCCAGAGCAGTTCGCCGTTTGGTGCTAGAGAGCACTCCGTTATCGATGCCTTTACCCCGAGGTGGACGGGGAACCTCGCTCTCTTCTCCCGTACCGCTTGTTCCAGTGCCAGTATAACGGGGTCATTTCTCCGTGCGTTCTCCCAAATACTCCGCAGTTCGTCGGTCTCAAGGCCAGTCTGGTGATGGCCTCCAGTTCCAGAGGGCGTGATGCCATCACCAGGGTGCCTTAATGGCCTACCGTTGGGCGCTATAGGTAGTACACATACTTCGGGCTTCGCGGAGAGCTTGATGCCAATACCAGGGAGGTCCTCTTTACTACTATTACTTGTGTCGATCCATTCATCCTTTAGTAGTTTTACCTCTCTATAGGCCAACCGTTCGTCTGATATGTCTTTGGGCATATCCTGCTCCCTCCGCGAGAGCGCGTCTGCCATCGAGTTTAGGATCCCTGGCCGATAGATCATCTTGAAGTTAAACCGGCTCAGAAATTCTGCCCATCTCATCTGTCGCTCTGTTAGCCGTCGGACCGTTGCAAAGTACTCCAAGTTCTTATGGTCTGTTAGAATTCTAAAAGAGCCAACTGCTAGGAGTTCCGCTTCCCATTCTTCTAAGCACCGGATAACTGCGAGTAGTTCCTTGTCATAGATCTCGTAGTTACACTCGGCCGGGGAGTTCCTTTTTGAGTAGAAGGCGCAGGGGCGAAGAAGGCCCTCGTTGTCGTACTGCATTAAGGTGCCTCCCACCACATATCCGGAAGAGTCAGTTTCTAGTATAGTCTCCTGTTCCGGGTCAAATTGCAAAAGGGTAGGCTCGGCCACAAATTTCTTCTTGAGTTCATTAAAGGCCGCATCAGCCTCTGACGTCCACTTAAACTCGGCATCCTTCTTAGTAAGTTCCGTTAAGGGGGCCGCTATCCTTGAGAAGTCCTTTATAAATCTCCGATAAAAGTTTGCGAACCCTAGGAACCCTCGCACCCCTTTTACCGATTGCGGTGCTTGCCAGTCCAGAATAGCGTTAACCTTCGCGGGGTCCATCTTGATTCCTTCTTTAGTATCGATAATAAACCCGAGATACTTAGTAGAAGTAACTTCGAATTCGCTCTTATTAATATCGATAGGTAGTCCTGCCTCTCTTAGTTTCTGGAGCACTCTCTTTACCTGCGCTCTGTGTTCCTCGAGGGGCCCTTCTGTGAAAATCAAGATATCGTCAATATAGGCTGATACGAATTCGTCCAGGAAGTCCCGTAGTACCCAGTTGATATATCGTTGGAATGTGCTCGGTGCATTAGCTAGACCAAATGGGGTTACGAGCCATTCGTATAGGCCGTACCGTGTCCTAAACGCCGTCATCCATTCCGATCCTTCCGCTATCCGAAGCTGGTGAAAGGCAGCAATCACATCGAGCTTAGTGAACCATTTCGCCTTCGAAATCCGCTGTAGTGTCTCATTTATTAGAGGAAGGGGGTATCTATCCTTCCGGGTGATCTTGTTTAGGCCCCTATAGTCAACGCAGAACCTCAGTCCTCCTCCTGGCTTCTTGGCAAACAGTACAGGGGCGGCCGCAGGTGAGTTGCTCACGCGGATAAACCCTTTCTCTAGTAGTTCCGTAAGGGTTTTCCGAAGCACCAATAGCTCGCCTCTGGACATGTTGTAGAGGGGGCCCCAGGGGATCTTTGGCTTGTTTCCCCGTTCGTCCTGTTCGACTAGCTCGATCTCGTGATCGATGCCTGGTCTATGTGGGGACAGCGTTTCTGCTACCTTCTGGTCGAACACGTCCAGGTACTCGTAATACTGCGGCGGTAGCTTCGTTCTGGGATCCGTCCGTGGCTTTACCTTTAGAGCCTTCTCGATGTCCGCCATGCTCGCTGCGAATATTTCGACAGGAGCTGTCTGGTGAAGACTTCCACAGACAGGCTCTGTTGTCACCTGTGCGCACAGCGTACTCTGTGCAGTGGGCTCGATAGGGGCCGTCTGGTGATGGCATCGCCAGACCGGCCTTGTTGGTGCTTGTGCACCTTGTCCTACAGACTCGCTGGGAGCCGTCTGGTGATGGCATCGCCAGACCGGCCTTGTTGGTGCTTGTGCACCTTGTCCTACAGACTCGCTGGGAGCCGTCTGGTGAGGTCTTCGCCAGATAGATTCTGACGTTGTTCGTGGACGGCACCCTGCCTCCTGCTCATCGAGGTCTCCCTTTTGCGCCTTCTCCCTCCTTGCTCTCCTGTATAAGCAGCTAAAGGCTGCGGCTGAAATTTCCTTTATATCCATTTTCCTCTGCATGTCCCCTACCTCTACTCTAACCCCTGTCCGATTAAAAACCAATGTCCTCGTCTGTTTTTCCAATGAGGCGGTCCTGATCCGCATCCACCCTTCCATATATGTCGTACCCTGCTGCCCGCGGCA
>NW_003299166.1:1485867-1569535 GCF_000151145.1 Microsporum canis CBS 113480
GGAACCTTTGCCATTCTGCAGTATATCTTCTCGGGGCTCTGTGTGCGCTTTAACACAGGAGCTAGTCTTTTCCTGGCCCGAGTAGTTGGCGTCCTCCTCCTCTTCTAGGTCTGGCGGTGGTCCCGACGCCGCCGGGGTCACATCTGTGACCTGTGTTGTTGGGCGTGGCGGCAGGTAAGGGCAAGCTGCGACGAAGTGGCCTGCGCCTCCGCAGCGTAGGCACCTACGGCCCTGCCTACGCTTTTCCCTCTCTTCAGGCGACGCCCACTTAGCACGGCGAGCTGGCTTCTGGGCGGTGCTATCAATATCCATAGGGTCCCCTCGAGGGACCGCTGGGGCGAGAGCGCGGGGCTGCTGGTTCTGAGAGCTCCATGCTCTGTAACCTTGGAGCCCGATGCGCTGGGCCTGGGCCACTCGCTGTGCCTCTCTAGACCTATCATCCGTTCGCCTAAGGAGGGAGCAGTAGTCCTCGTAGGACTCGGGGGTATCTACTCCAATCATATACTCTAGGAGCTTAGGGTCTAGGGCCATCTGCAGTGCTCCTATCTTTGCTGTGTCGTCCCAAGTGTGGCCTCCTGCTTCCATAATAACTTGATCAAATTCTGCAAGAAACTCAGCCAGTGCTCGCTTCCCTTGGCGTATAGTGTACACCCGCCGCCTGGCCTTCTCCTGCCGAGCTGGGTCGACGAAAAGGTGGTCCAGGTAAGCACAGAAATGTGCTGGTGTAAACTGGCTTGGGTCGTACTGGTTGCGCTCTACCCAGGGAAGGACTCTCCTCGCTGCTACTCCTTCTAGTCGGGAGAAAATATACCATACTCGCTGGCTAGGGCCCCCAATTGACTCCCCATCCACTGTAAGTTTAGCGTTGACTTCCATCCTCCATGATGGATAGTCCAATAGTCTTTCTCCACTGAACTTCTCCGCGTTTGGTAAGGCGGGTTTTGGCCGATCAGGGTGTGGTGGTGTCTGTATCGAGGGGGCCGGTGAGGCTTGGGGGGTGAGATGTGCTACTAGGGGTGTCCCCTGCTCCTGTACCCTCTCTCTCAGCGTGGCTAGCTGCGCTGTTAAGGTTCTGATCTGCTCCGTCTGCCTCTCCATAAGGGTACTCTGCTGCTCTAGAAAAGCTCCTAACCAACTCGGTGGCTGGTTACTATTCTGCTGTCCATTTCCATTGTTCTCCTGGCCCTGACGTTGGCCTTCCGCTGTATCCATTGCGTTCCAATCTTCCATTCCAATGTTCCTATACCAATGTTTCCAATATCTTCTGTGTACTCGATGTACCCAATGTGTCCAATGTAACCAATGTGTCCAATGTAACCAATGTATCCAATATGACCAATGTGTCCAATGTAACCAATATAACCAATAAGACCAATATAAGGATGTGTTTTGTAATGTTAACGGCCGAAGAGAGTTCTATTCAACTAACTAAGGGTATCAGTAAGTCGAAGACAAAACACATGGGGAAGAAGAAGAAAGGGGAAAAGGAAGGAAGTCGGTGATGGGGGATGGAGCTATAGCTCCAGGCGTTGAGGTCATGTGACCGTGTTGAGGGTCACGTGCGCGAGAGTAAAAGGGGGAGTCTGGTGATGGCATCTCCAGACAGGCCTTGCTGCCTCGTTGATTACGGAGCGCGCGGTGACCCGAGAAGGGAATAGGGGTCCAACCCCTTACAGAGCCATATCTACGTACAGCTATAGACCTCCTTCTTGCCTATAATCTCCTTCTTAGAGGCGAGATTCGTCGTACGGTCGAGCTCCCTGATCTATTTATAGTCTCCCTCCCTAATAAGGGGCTAACTCCCTGCCACCCCCTTATTATGATTATGGATAATGGGAAGACTAATAGTGTGGGCCGTCTGGAGTATATGGCTGTTATACGGTATCGAAACCCCTTACTTTATACTATGGCAAACCTTGCCTTCTACCTCTTCGTACGATGGGATATTGTAGGAGAGAAGGTTCTAAACTTTCAGAGGAGGGAGCTCTGGTATAATAGCTATCTCCTTAAAGGCAGAGAGTACACCTAGCCCCTCTCGTACGAGATCCATCTAAGCTAGATTAATCGAGTATTTAAGGCTACAAACCTCGAGTCTTTAAAGAAGACATATGCTAGACGGGCTCAGGGAGCTAAATATACTAAGCTCCTTGGAGTTAGTAAGAACCAGATCCGCAGAGCTGGACGATAGAATAGTAATACTCTCTCTAGTTACTATCTTACTTACCTCCCTCGTGAGTTCGTACGGGCGATGGCTGGCTTTGACTCCTCTACTTAGGGGAATTATTTCCTTCCACGGGCTAAGGTGCAGCCCCCTGAATCACTGACTGTAGCCCTCTGGCCATGGCTTGATATATGGGTTAGCTGGTTTAAATCGTACGAAGAGAAGGTATCCCCCTCTGGCTCCCTTCTACCTAAGGCAGTGAGATTTGATGAAGGGGCTACAGATAGGAATGATTTAGTAGCCCAGGGGTTCCTCCGCCTTCTATCTAGGCTACGTACGATCCTCCTACAGGACTCTGTGATCTTTAAGTAGGAGTTCCCCTCCCATCCAATCTGGAATGCTCCCCTCTTTATACGGCAGGACTATATCTAGTTCTCCTATCTCGTACGGGAGTCCCTTACCAATACTGAGGAACTAGAGGAACTCTAGATCCGCCGTACGATACTAGCTATCGCTAGCCGCCTCTAGACAATAGAGCACTCCCTCTCTTAGTCAATCTAAATATCCGAGACATAGGCCTTGAGTTATCTTTAGAGGATTGATACCAACCTTATAGGTCTACTAAATGGGACAACCTCCTTTGTCGTACGAGTCAACCCCTAGAAACAAAATAATCAGGGTAGTGAGGAGGGAGGAAAAGAGACAGAGAAGGAGGCAGAGAAGGAGGCAGAGAAGGTCTCTCCCTTATCCTATTCCCCCTAGTCTATTCCGGCAGTTGTAGTACCATCTGCCCTCCCGTACGATACTCTATAGAGACAGCCAGCTATTGATACTGAATCTGGCCTCCCCTCTATATATACTCTCTCCCGTACGATTGAGACTGTGCCTGATTTATGGCGGGAGTGGACTATTGGACTAGGTGGTGGGCCTACTGTACGAGATCTAGAAGAGAGACTTAGGACAACATAGTGCCGGCACTTACCCAAAGAGTAGATGATGTTTAGCCGTCGCAAGGTAGTCCTGGATAAGATCGTACGAAGATAGAAGGGTGGTATTACTTTTACTGCTGCTATTGATAAGGTTGAGCAAATACGGAAGAGACGGAGGCTTACTCTAAATAGGCTATATAATCTGTTGAAAATAAATCGACCTTAACTTAATACCCCTTCTCTTCGTACGATCTCTCTTCCTACCCTATTTCTATCTCTTCCTCTCCCTCTCCTACCCCCCTCTATATCCTCTCCTACTCCTCTCTATACCCTCTCCTACCTTCTCCCACCCTCTCCTATCCTTTATTTCTTCCCTATGTCTTCTCTATGTCTTCTTCTTATTTACCCTCTCCGTACGATATCTAGTATCGGGGGAGAGTAATATAGCGCTACTATCTTTACCTCCCTTCCTTCTCTTATCGTACGATGAATCAGATAGTTATTATAGTTAATTAAAATATAATATAGTGAATTTTACTTAGTACACCAAGTCTAGCACGCACGTAGATATAAGGCCTACTACCTTTTATTATCTTCTTCTTCTCTCTCTCTCTCTCTTTCTCTTTCTCTTTCTCTTTCTCTTTCTCTTTCTCTCCTCGTACGAGATTATTATATTTTGCTACCTGCCTGCTTGGTGAGTGATATATCCCCTATTCTATCTACCCTATATAAGGAGGAGGAGGAGAAGAAGTGATTCCAAGCTGACTATTTTCACCCCCTGCCCGTACGGGCTGTATATTCAGATTTAAGAAAGCTAGCTATCAAAGTAAGCTTACTTCCTCTTTATTCCTTATATCTCTTTCCCTCCTTATCGTACGCTGCTATAGATATAGCTAACTTAGATATAGAATAAATCTCGACCTAACCTGTCTTGCTACTATCTTGCTCTCCTACCTCTCCGTCCGCCAGCTTATCCACCAGCTCTATCTCTTCCTCCTCTCTTCCTCCTCTCTCCCCCCCCCCCCCTCTCTCCCTCTCTCCCGTACGAGAGAAACATGTAAGTTCAAGGGGTGCCTTGGGATATCTTGGGATATAGATACTAACTATTCTATAGGGCTCTCGTACATTATGATGCTGCTATCGCCCAGTAGAACCTCCAGGAGGCTGGTTTAGTCTCTGGTTAGGCCCCTAGTGCTCCGTACGGAGTGATCCAAGCCTCTTATCCTAACTTCTGCTATTTTTACTATTCTCCTCAGAGTATAGCTCTTGTTTCTCTCCCTGGGAGAGATATTTATTTTATATAGGGCCGAGTTAACCCCCAGTAAGTTAGATCCCACCGCCAATTATATATTAATGGGATCTTGATTCAGTCTCGTGGCCGTACGATGGCCGAACCCTGCAATACCTGCGCCTCTGACTCCCCGGGCATGGCCCCTTTCCCCTCCTGCCACCGGCATGTCGACCACTTTGGAGGGGCATGTGCTAATTGTAAATAGAGGGACTATGGGGCAAGGTGTAGCCTAAATGGCTTACCTAATCTAGTCGTACGGTATGCAGACGACGGCCCTCCTCCTCCTCCTTCTAACTAGCGGGCCCTCCCCCCCTCTAGATCGGCTCCGGCCAACCCTATCCTTATTGAGTAAGGAAGAAGATAAAGAAAGAAGATCCGAGATAATAGGGGTATGACCCTACTCCCGTACGAGGAGATAAGGAGATATCTATAGAAAAAAGGAGAGAGCTGGGAACCGGCTTAGTATCTCCAAGAAAATAAAAAAAAAAAGGGGGTATATTGGGGGGGGACAACCGGGGTTATGGCCCGGAATCCCCAGCCCGTACGAGTTCTTGCTGCGTTCTTGTTTTCCCTAAAAGTTTCTGCTACGTTCTTATTTTACCCAAGCATGGCCTACACCTCTACGTGGTGCTTAGGATTAGTAGCCGTATATATATGATATATTTTATATCGTACGGTGAAGCCAAGTAGGCCCCTTATCCTCTATTATTTATAAGCATATTTAATTGGTGGATATAGAATAACCCAGAGTATAACCTATTACTAAGGACATGTTGGAATAAAATAGATATTTAGGGGGGTTCGTACGTCATCCCCCCCAAATAACTAGTGGTTATTTGGGGGGGGCGGGTTATAACCGGGCTAACCCACACCTTTGATAATTCCTACCTATTATATCTGATGCATTGCAGACAGTGTGGAGATCCCAGAGACCACAGGCGTTGTTAATAGTTTGATTTAACCATACTATGACTTTATCAAACTCCTTCTGACTTGCCAGGGGCTTTTTTATATTCAGGACATGATGGCAATATGAGGATAAGAGCAAGGACAGGCCGTGGTGTTTCCATCATGCCCCCCAACCAAACACTGATGAACACGACAGAGCCTGGAACCCCCAACCCACGCGCCAGACCTGTAAAGACTGCTGGACCCGATCCAAGAGGAATGAAGCCCCTTATAACGCATCCTGCTTGTTCCTTGAAGATAATGGTATCTGAATGGTTATATAGTTAAAGCCCCTGATTCAGATATTTGGCTAAAACATCTCAACTTCCAGACATCACATCTCAAGATGAGGATTAACCCATGAACCTGGTGGTTCCTTACATATAACTAGAGCATCGCCTCTCGTTAATATTCAGCAGTTGACTTTCCGAGTATTTATTCGCGTTCTTACTCGAAACTCCTCGGCGACGTCAGTTGCGGAGAATCTCGATCCAGCATGTCTTCACACTGTTCTCCACCTCCACCACCTACGATGTCGAATGGCACTCTACTTTATTCTACTGCGAAGGATATCGATGTGAAATACTTCTACGTTTGGCAGAGACTTCCCGCATGAACAGTTCATTATTTTAAGTTCCTTGCGTCGAATCCATCCGTATTGCGCACATCCTCTTCGCTATCTCGACCTTGCATTTTAAAAAATGTGCATGATATGAACGTCTAGGACAACCCGACGAACCCCATCCTATGTTGCAATGGATACAGCGGCTCTCTGGGGTCGTATATCGAGATACGAACGCCCGAAATATTCTCTTTATCCGACCCCTGCAGATGGCTCATGTGGTCTCCAGCCCTTGTTACTCGATATATATACGGAGGACCCTGTATATACTTAAGCCATCCTGGTCAAAAGGTCAAAGAGCCTGCCAACTTCTCTCTACCCTGGCCTCAATATAAAACCAACATCATGTCGCTAAACTAGTTATGCTGCTTCGAGGCTCCCCAGTGTTTTAGCAGATGGGTGCTGCAAAATCAGCCTGACAGTCAATAAAATACCATGAAAGAAGGCCCCGTCTGCCTTATTTCGAACTCTTTATACCTGAAAAAGCACATGCGGTAAATCCGAAACCATGAACCCGACCCTCGCGGCCTGTCCGCTAGACATTGTCGAACGAATAGTGGCGTATTTAGACCTGGAAGATATACGAAATCTACGGCTGACGAGCAAGGCCGTGTCCACCAAATCCTCACAAGGTCACTTTCGACGGGCCTGCCGCATGAAACAGCTTGATTTGACGGCCGAATTACTACAGGCATTTACCAAGACCATAGAATCAAGAAGCAATCAGCTCAGACACCTATGTCTCGTTGGACTTGCGCGAAAACCGAACCTACACGGGGACGCAGGCGAAGCTGGCAAAAGGCAGGGGCGGCTTGCTGACCATCTCGCGGAGCTATTCAATGAGATCGCAAAACATAATGATAATAATCATCTTGAGTTACTTACTCTCAGAGTAATTAATGTTTACAAAGATGGCTCGCGGCATCTCCCATCTGAAGGAGGAAATCAGATGGAGATGCCATGTCGCATATGGTTCTGTGCAGTGTACATGTGGCAAGTAGTGCTACAAGCCCTAGCTACGAGTCATTTGCGCATTGAAAAGTTGAATCTTTTTAACGATGAGACGATGAAACATTGCAGTTTGCCTTGTGACAGGCTCTATGCAGTTGAGTTGCAGGATCCTAAGGTCGCAGAGTCATTCTCAGCTCTTAAGTCACTGTCCCTAAGTTTGTGCTCTAGAGTCTTCAATATATACAAGGACATGGCCGAACCCGATGAAAGTTACCTTTGCGCCGCGCCTGCATGGAAGGAGAGCATACAGAGGGACTACAACGCGGAAGCTAATGACGAGGTAAATTTCATTGGCGTTGCGAAACTTATCGGTTTTTGCAGCCAGCTGGAGGACTTTGAACTCCACTTCTTCCATATCTCCAACAAGTTCATAAATAGCCTCGACTTCCAAACAGAGAGGATTCTGCAATATGTCGTTGAGATGGAAAATTTGCCTAGATTGAGACGGGTCATGCTGCGTGGCATAGGCGCCAGGGAGGCCGACTTACTGGAGTTCATCAAGCGAACTGAGCCTGGCGACTTATCTCTGGAGAATATAAGGTTAGCAGAAGGACATTTTGCGTCCATAATCAATTACTGCACCAGCAACCAGCCACGCCTTTATTCGCTCCGTTTTGAGTCTTTGTATGAGCAAGAATGCAACGGAGATTTAACAATGGTGCTCTTTCCCTGGCACGAGGGAGCTAGAACAGAAATGGCAGATATGACTCTTTTTACTGGGAGAGCTGAGAACTGGGAGCGAAAGGGGGACGGTATCAGACAACCAGTACCGTTTATAGTAGACCGGCCACGGATACTTGGCTGTCCAGCAAACGTGATACATCATAGGTGGAGAGAAACGGAGTATGGAGCTTGGTAATTATTCGACCTCTCCACAGTTAAATCAAATACTACAACTATCCACATCTGAAAGGAAAGAAAACAAGCATCTCGTCTAGCCAGCTTAGGATACCGCTATATTAAAGTAGCTCGCCTTATAGCTGGTCTGCTCCATCCAGAGCCGCCAATCTCTATGGTAGAGGCCGTCGGCATTACGGTCGTACTCAAACAACGCAATACCTCGATGTGACTTGCCTATATCCTCCCTGTTAAGGTACACTGCATCGTACCTGTACTCTATGATGCCGATTTCTGGAATCAAACTCAACAGCAGTGCTTTTCTACATCCCGGGAAACACAGCCAAGGAGATACATCTTTTAGCACACGAAAGTTACAACAGATGCGGCAAATCAAGGTCGGGGTACCTACAAGGCTTCTAGCTCCAATGGATATTGTGCCGTATTCGGATCATCGTGAGTGAGGTAGCCTCGCGGTGTCATGATAAACGCCCATGTACGGTCATAAGCATTGCCGCCTGTGAATAAGGATGTGTCAAGCGCTGGGCCAACAGCATATGTGGTATCTCCCTCGCCACGAATCATATTGAGAATCGGAAAAAAGGTAAAGTCAGGGCGGGTCCTGTCTGGCCACCAGCGAGGATAGTGAAGGTCCTCCCAGAAATGACACTGATATATCATTGCCGAGTGAGCAGATCTCTAATATCTTAAATACGGAGAAATCTTCCCTTACCATATACACGCCACGGGCAGATACGACCACCAGCGCCGTACAGCCAGTCAACCGTATCTTAGCCGTGCCCGCCAAATACTGATCCTCAGTGAGCGGTGCAGCAGCAAAGGATGTCTGAAGGCAGTAACTGGGATATTCGTAGATACCAATGAATTCAGGGCCGATGGTATTAATGGAGCTTTTCTTACTTTGGTCCATAAGATATTGCGTTATTCCATCTTGTGTTGGCCCAAAAATATTTCGTTTGGCCAGAAGTCTGGGAATGAGATCTTCATCCGTCATGTTGCTAGCCAATTCGACACCTTCAAGCAAATTGCTTTCTGATACGCCGCAAGATGATGCACTGCAGGCACCTGGGGTGCAGAATGGGAAGCATTCCTCTGGTATATCCTCTCTCTTTTCTAACCCAAAATCGAGTTCCCTAAAGCTGTAATCAGTCAAAGCCATACGGAAGCCATTCCTGTTCTGGACATACCTGGGTAATACTTGTGAAGACGGACGCTCTAGGAACCGGCCTTCACATTGCAGCAGCAGCAACATGCAACAAACAGAGAAAAAGCTGATTACCTTAAGGGACAGCATTTCTTCCTGTTCACAGAAGTTGAATAAAAAGAATCCAAAGGGAAATGCAAGTTGAGAATTTGAGCGCATATAGAACGGTAGATGTCTTATATCTCCGAATCCGCCCGCTACTTCTTTCGACGAGACCGTGTCATAAAACAATCAATGCATACTCCTAGACTGGACTACACCTGCCCCATTTCCAGGGTGCCCTTGGCCAGCCAACCGTCTAGCAGAGATATGCACCGAGATTGGTGAGAATGAAACCCGACAGAACCAACAGCTAATGACATATCCCGGTAATAACCAACATTTACAGTCATCAAACATACAGTCATCAAACATACATTCATTACCTTGTAAAAAGGAACGTGGACTGTTGGAAAAGATGTTGGACTCTATTCAAATGGGCGGCATTACATGCCTCTTTCGGAATCCTTGAATAATCCTCCAACTAGATACTACGACGGCATTGTTCATTCCGGGACACCCACATACTTAACTAAGGATAATACCACATCGATGCTGAATAAAGTGGCCAGGGGTTTGGGCACACGCTACGGCTCGGATGAACTGGATAGGGTCCGCAACCAGTTATAGTGCGATGCAGATTTGATATATCAGTGACTGGCGCAGCACCGTGAGCGCTACAATGACTTACCACAGCTCATTCTCTATTCGATCAGCTTCTGAGAGCCATGTACTTCTCACATCTTCATACTCTATGTGCCTGTGTGGTGTTTATTCTGCTTAGACAAGGGGTTCACGCAGAAGATACCATCTCCTCTACCAGCACACTCTCTCATTCCAGCAAACCGACGAAATCGATTGATTTTGCTTCTGCTTTGAATGTTGAAGCATCTGTTGCAGCACAGCTTAGACAGCTCGCCAATATACCAGCAATCCCAATCCCCGACGATATCAGCGACATTCCAGAATATGAAATCGTCCGCCGTTTGGCTCCTGCTATGCCACCAATTCAGGCAGGCGTCAACCTGCCCGAGGCGCAGGAGATGATAGCCCAGTATCTCTCGTCAATAAATAATGGCGAGACAGCAAAAACTGGAGCCAACTCACTCTTAGGGCGTAACCAAGGTGGCCTGAAGGTAATGATTGCTGGTGACTCTATGACCCAAGGAGTCGAAGGAGACTGGACATGGAGATATCGTATGTGGCAATGGTTTAAGGAAAACGGAATTAGCGTCCAATTTGTTGGCCCTCACACAGGCACGGTGCCGCCTCAGAAACCTATACAGCCTCAGCCGCCGCTTTTATATGGCACCACACCAGCTCCTGTCCCATATAGTGCCTCTGGGGGTTATGCTAAGGGGGTGGACCCTGCATTCCTGTCTAACTGCAATCACTTTGCTATCTGGGGACGGGCTGCTGCCGTTAGCAAGGGCCTCGTCAAGGCAGCCGTAGAGCAAAATCCAGCCGATCTCATGCTAATTATGTTAGGCTTCAATGATATGGGCTGGTTCTATAGTGACGCCTTTGGAACCATCGATAGTATCGGTACTATGGTTAACAATGCCAGGTCGGTGAACCCAAATATGAAATTTGCTATTGCAACTGTTCCTCACCGCAGCTACATTGGTGGACGAGATGACTTGATTGAGAATACTAATATCTATAATAACCTTTTGCCTGGATATGTCGCCCAATGGAGAACATCCCAGTCTCCGGTGTTTCTAGTGGATCTTGCCAATAACTATGATTGCCATCCGGGAGGTTGTCCTGCTGGTTACGATGGCCTTCACCCCAATGCTTGGGGGGAGTATCAGATTGCCAATGCATTTTCCAGAACCTTGGTCGGAGATTTCAAACTCGGTTCAAAGCCCCTTGATGTCCCATCCGCCAGTGACCCTAGTCTCATACGAGATCTCCCAACACCATCGAACTTTCAGGTTTTCTCTTCACCTCAAGGTGTAACTGCCACTTGGGACCCAGGTAAGTTTTCCGTCATCCTTCCATCATTATAGGGAGTATGCAAGCGATAAAGACTAACCTATTAAGTGTACGGTGCCCATATGTATGACATTACCGTCACTATTAATGGCGGCCCCAATGCCTTCTCTGCCACAACGTCTCAGTTCAACCGCTGGGACTCTCAGTGGCCAATCGATGGTTGGACATACGCTGTTTCTGTACGTGCAAGTGCCGGCGATACAATCAAAGGCCAATACACAGAGACTAAGTCCGCTGTTGCAAAACCACAGCTTGCTCCAGCACCGAACAACATTTTTGTTAAGTCTACTGATAGTGGATTCACGGTGACATGGGATCCTCCAAGTGGTCCTTACACCGATTCCATTGTAGAGTACAATGTTATCTACTGGGATTGGAATGCTGACCACTGTCAGTTCATTAGCGGTGCTGCCTTCAAGAGCTCCCCTGCAACTATTACTAGCTTAAGTCCAGGAGTCAACTATCTTATAGCCGTTGTGACATGGAACAAGAATGGCCAGGGTTTCCCCTTCATTGGCCACAATGCGGTTCCTGGTGCAAAAAAACCCGGTATCCCCAGTGGTTTATTAATCGAACCCCAAGACCAATCATCTGTCCGGTAAGTATCGCATCTTGCTATAACGATATTCCACATTGCTGAATCGTTTACTAACCCCTTTCCTATCGATGTAGTCTTACATGGAGCCCCTCTGATTCTGCCGGTGGCTATCACATTTGGAGTCGTAACATTCATGGGACAGACAAGCTTAAGATTATTGCCAATGTAACAGAGAGTACATGCAATGAGGAATACTTCTTGTTTCCAGGTGTTTGGAACTACGCCTTTGCTCTTTCAGCTTTCAACGGTAACGACGAGTCCGAGGTAGGCCCTGAGAAAGTTGCTCCTTCGGCCACAATTGCACCAGGTAAAGGAACGGGGCCCAAATGCCCTGCAAAAGAACCGTGGTGTCCAGAAGGAGGAAGTGTTTCCGTCCCACCGGGCTCGCCTACTCCCACAAAGACTTTCCCCGGCGGTGGCCTGCCAACAAATACAAATGTTCCTATCGTTACTGGTGGACACTGTGCAGGGCCGGACTGCAAAAGTAGCCAATGCACAGGTAAGTGGTGATGATAGATACTCAATACATTATTTTAGTTATGTTGCTAACTAGATACCAAGATATCCTCTGTGCAAGCCTGGGTTGTTCGGGTGTCGACTGTTACCGCGGCCACTGTATTGGTCGCAGATGTATTCCTCAGGGCTGTATAGGACCTGGATGCCGCAATGGAGTGTGTATTGGCTTGAGCTGCGTCAATAAAGGATGCATTGGCCCTGATTGTGACCCGAACGACCACCAGCACTGCATCGGCAGGAGATGCATTGGGATAGACTGTATTGGGCCAGATTGTGGCGGGAACGGCATATGCTTTGGCCCCAAATGCAGTGTGGTGACATGTACCGGTCTCAACTGTTTTAATGGTAGATGCATTGGTCCAGGCTGTCATCCTGCAGGTGGCCAGCCGGGTGGTAGTGCTGAAGCTGTAAGTCATGATATATTTTCCGGTGATATTAATAATAATTAGTTATGCTAATTTACATACTTATATAGCCTCGTCCTGATCCTGAAGAGCCAGATGGTTGCACAACTCGCACCCTGAGTGCTTGTAACACTCATTGCACATATTCATCAACTACAAGCTCATGCACATCTACATGCAGTGGTATGTTTTATCTCTTTTATTTTAGCAGCAATATAGCTAAACAGAAGGATTCATCTTAGACGTTGAGGTCTGTACCGTCGCCACAGATAAATCTACGGCTACGACGGAAACGTTTACCTGTCCACCATCAACAACAGCTACTAACACCTGGATACCCAATGATCCGCACGGGGTACCACCTCGTCTTGGAGCTGGAGGGATTCTGGGGACCATTATATCCACTCCAGCTGGTGGCCTTCCTCCTCGGCCACCTTCAACTGATCATCCTTTGCCTCCAACTTCGACTACCTCTACCACAACGAAAACTACCACTACAAATCATGATCCAGATCCCCCAAAGACATCAAAGAAGACCAATCTTCCGCTGCCAACAAACCCACCGGACCTGACCCCATATTGCTTCCGTGAGCACAACCAGGATAACCGGTGGTCTGCCTTCATGGAAGCAGAAGCCACTGATGTGCTCGACCGCCTTTGCGATATCGCCGAGTCGCTTCCACCCTCAAATACATTTGGGCACGCTATCCGAAGTAGTGGAGGTCTCTTGGCCTCAGTTACCTGGGCGAGAGATCAAGCTGGCTGCTCGCCGAAAGCAGACTTGCCGCTGCACGAGTACTGTGCAGGTGCCTTCAGAATTATACTTGATGAGTGCGATATGTTTAACCGCGAGGAGGCTTATGGTGGTGCATTCGTGGATGATTCGATGCAAGGTTGTGTAATATGGTGGCTGGGCAAAGAACCTATGAATTCCCTAGTAGAAGGAAATCCAGAAAGTAGATTTGGCAATCTTACAGGGCTAGAGAAGGAGGAATTCCAAAAGCTGCTTGCCGTCCTGGAACCAACATTACCGAGGCTAGGATGGAATGAATAGATATATCCTGCGGGAAAATAACCAACATGACGGCTTCTTCGGAATGTTAGTTTGATTTTCCATTATACCTGAGAAGTACAATATCAGATCTGTTACATACGACACTGGGTTATAGTTGGGGGCCATAGCGAGTAACTTATATTATTTTCTCTGCTCTTTACTCCTAGAAGGACCGACTTGACAGCCTCAGCTGCGCTTTTGATAGCCCAACTCCTTTGCTCCTTCTTGTCGACTCTTTTTGTTTTATATTAGCAGATAAACATAGCCCCTTTTTCGTTTTTCTTCAATCATCGCCTTCTCACCGGACGCCTCGCTCTCTACTATACATACAATGTGGCCATCTTCCAAACTCATATAACTTACCTGCTTACTGTGTATTATATTATATATAACCCGCCTGTCACTCACTCTCTTGAGCCTCTTTCATCCCAATCCCGAGATGGCGATTGCATGTAACCTCACCATGGCCGAAGAGATCGTGCGAAGGGAAACCTCCCGATGTGCTTGCTTAGGACATCTTTGGGTGCTTCCTCTTCCTGGTCGTGGCTGGGAATAGCGATATACAGATGGACATCGAACAGTCTGCCGGCGAAATGGCCGTTGGAGTGTCTGAACCCCCTGACGTGGTACGTTGAAGCATCAGTCTACATATTAATTACCAAAACTAACGGAGACCAGATGGTATCATTATCTACACGCTTAATTGAATATCAGCAGTCTATGGAGCTTGTGAGAGAGATGATGAGCGAGCCAGCAGTGAATGCAGTCTTGTTGCATTTCTGGCTTCCGTCTACTAGTTTGGGGCCGCTCTATGTATATAGCGACCAAATCTCCATTATTCTACTTCTCTTCAACATCTATCTAGCTCCCTTCTCTCAAAACCAATAGATGCACAGTAAACCCTGATCCAGAACCCAAAGTACGTCCGGCAACTCCATCCTTGACCCTCCAAACCCGAAACTCCTCCAGCGTCTTCCGCAACCAATCCTCAAACACCTCATACGACCTCAATTGCTGGCCAACGATACATATGGTAGGCTTCAACCCTTCTTCCGGTCTCATATTGTTACCATCAGTCTTCAACGCCGGACGTAGTCGACATATATCAGCACACGTCGCAACAAACGGCCCAATCAATGCATCATTATAGATGCAATCACACGCAATCACAATATCAAACCCCAAATCCCCTTCTTCGGCCCCGATCGAACGCTTCAACATATCCGGCGAATCCAGCTCCCAATCCAAAGGCACAAACTTGATCTTTTCCAAAACATTACTTTTCTGATCGCCCCTTGCGCGAACCGGACTGTCCGTCCGATCACGATGATGTTTCTGCCTTCGATCAAGGCTCGTTGTCTTTTTACTTGATTTGCCTCTTTCCTTGCCCGAAGATGCGCCCTGAGCCGTATTCTCCTGGATATTCTCATTGAACAGTTTCCGAACATATTCCTGGTCAGTCGCGATATAATTGCCTACTTTTGGCCCAAGGGATAAAGCCAGAAGCCCTGAAATACCGCATCCAAGCTCAGCAACAGCGGAATCCTGGTTCAGAATAGAAGACTTCCATAGAGGATTATCTTTCTTGCAGAGCCATTCTGCTAGTCTAGGCGTAACTTGCCACAGAACTTAAAGTTTTCATTAGTAAATAGTCGGCCAAATATCAGACAGTACATAGCAACTAGATGATGAAAAACGTACCAGCACCTGTGGTCCCACCAGCTCTGGTAGAGGATAGGATGGTGGGCGATTGGTGGATTGTGAACTCCTCTCCATTGACAGTAAGTTCTACATTGTTTGATCGAGAGTCGACGAATCCCAGATCACTTGAGGGTATTGGGTCGGAGAATTGGATAAATGCATCTTAAGGCCACAGTAAGACTGAGTATATCAAAGGGAGTGCTGGAGTTATCTTAGATCGCATACCTTGCTCGGCATCTTCAACTTCATGCCCAAGAGTATCCAGTAGACTGAGATAGTCCATGATGCCTGCAACAATCCAGAGACTATATACCTTCCATCATTATTAACTGAGCCGAGTATCGTATAAGTAATAGTATAGACATTATTTAACGTTACTAATGGGCTTGACCTGCTGCGTTATGCATGCATCAATAAGTGAAAACATCTATCAAAAGAGAAAAACGACCAGGAAAAATTAAACTTAAACTAAGAAACGGAATGGGGAAATAATATTCCTAAATAGTAGTTCATGCATATATTTATTCGTATATTCGTTTAAAAACTATGTACATGGCTGAATATTCTAATGATATCAAGACAAAATATTACTAGCCGCTGTGGCTAATCCACTAGTGACCACGAGCTCCTGGTCCGGTGTATCGGAGAGAGTACACACCACGCTCAATGCTGTTCAAGAGGATATATCCGCTCTTGAAGTATGGGTAGGTACTCCAGCTGCCGTGGAAGGAGACTTCTCCGTTCATGTGATCATCCTCGGGATGGCAGTCGAAGAAACCGACTTGCTTGAACTGAGAGCCATCTGGCTTCCTCTCGATGGAGCTGACGTCGACGATCCGGAGACCGGAGCCGTAGTTGGACTGGTATGTTAGGCCGTCAAGAACGTACTGGTTGTGGTCGATGGACTGGGCTGGGGACTGGTAGAAACCAGTGTACTTTGGCTTGGCGAGTTCCTTGATGTCGAAGATGTAGGTGGTGGTGTGGTTCTTTCCGGGGGCAGTTCCGTCCTTCTCATCGAGCTCGTCATCAAGGAGGAGGTAGGTCATCTTCTTGGGGTCAGCGAGCCATCCCTGGTGAGTGTAGGCGGAGCCCTGGTATGGGGTCTTGGAAACGATCTTTGGGTCCTTCTTGTCGGTGACATCGTAGATGGTGAGGGAATCCTCGTTGTAACCGAAGCAGATTTCCTTGCCCTTGTACTGCCTGTCTGGGCCAGTGTAGATGACGCATTGAGCTAGAAAGTAGGACATTTTAGCATTCAGTCGGTTCTATATATGTATTTAGAGAGGGTGGTTTTCTTACCATCGTGGACGTATCCGTCGGAGTTAGCACAGCCAGGAGAAGTTGGCTTGCTTGGGTCAGAAACATCGACCATGAAAAGACCTCCAGCACAGTCGGTCTTTCTGCCGGTTCCTACGGCATAGATCATCTTGGTTGCCTCGTGGTGGACAATGTTGTGGGAGCTACCGAAACCGCCGAACCAGGCGGTAACGTCGTCTTTAATGGAGAAGGTTGTTGGCTTCTTGACTTGGAGCAGCTATTATTTCAGTTAGTAACGTCTATTGTCTGGTGTAACTATGGTTGGCGTCTACCTTGCGCATATCAAAGACCTGGAGACCATGGTCAGGGGCCTCTGATCCAATGTAGACGTATCCGTCAATGACCTTCATGTCACGCCAGACACTGGCCTTGGTCTGAGTTGGCAGCCTGCCCTTGTACTCGAGTCTTCCGTCCTTGAGAATCTCAACGAAGGCAGTTCCATCAGTTTGACCGATGGCACCGAACTCACGACCATCCCTGGAGGTCCAACCTGGAAACTAGTCAGTAACTAGACCTTCTAGAAACATAAAGAGAATGAACTCACCCCAGACATCGTTACCCTCACGGGTAGTGCTTCCCATCTGCTCATGGGTAAGGAAGCCGTGCTGGTTGACCTTGTCACAAGAGTATTCTCCGGCCTTGCCGTGTCTGCAAGGGACAAATCGGTTGGTAGAGTTGGCATATCGTCCAGGAGCATACATTCCCTTGGCTCTGTATTCCTCACGCTCAGCGAGCTTCATGGACATCAATCTGGTCATGGCAACCTCATTGGCAGCAGAGGCAAGGCCAGCTGCAGCAAGCAGCGACATGGAAAGGGAGAACTTCATCTTGAACAATTTTGGACTTGTTCTTATGACAATGCGGCGATGATCATGAGATGAGGAATGGAGAAACGAAAGATTTCTAGAAGATATGAAGAGAGATGGCTGTCTTTATAGTAGACATCAAGAGGCTCTCCCATCAATTTCCTCGGCACGATACGGGGTATACACACAGGGAAACAAAGTTAATATCGAGTGGTCTATATTATCTTCATTCCCCAGTCTGCTATCTCGAAGAATTGCAAGGGGCATCCTCGAGACCCATGATCTGCCTGGGGCCCGCTGGCTGCAACGTCAGAAGAGAGATGGTAAAGGCTAAGACAAATCCCGGGGAGGGTAAAAGCAATTCCTGAGGTTACCATGCACTTTGGTGACATGTCTCGACGTCTGTTATGTCAAGATGTCTTTGCCATCGGGTCACCAACGTAGTATGAACTTGGACCCGCACTTAACCGTGGCGGGCTTGCTCGCCCAACGGTACTCCGTATGTAATGCCAAACATCATTGATGGGGGAAAAGCAAAAGGAGCACTGTGGCCATGAGGACCCTCGAGGCGCTTTAGCCTGGGGTAACAGTGGCGGTAGAAACAAGGAGGAAGGTGGATAGAAAGACGGAAACGAACTGAAGAAAATAAGCGATGGTAGAAATGTTCCATGCCAAGTGTGCATGGCTAGGATGAGCAAGGGAAACCTTCTGATTTACGAGAACCCCATACACCGTTGTCGCCATTTCATTCCTGGTTTGCATTCTTAGTGCTTGTTTTTTTCCAGACCCTGGACCAAAGAGTATTCCATCTCCGGGCTGCTGCTGCCAAGTCGACATCTCCATATTATCATGAGTGAGAGAGAAGAGGTCATAACTGTACCAAGTGGAGATTGCAGTCCCTCATTCAATTTCGTTATGAGCGGTCAAAGATATTGCAGCGTCGTTTGCTCGGCTGTTTGAAACTTCCGGAGGAATATTAGAAGCTCAAGATGCAGTTATGAAGTCAGGAGACTAAGTAGTGATCCCCTGGTTCGGCGCTAGAAAATTGAGGAACAACTGCTCTGCTTCTCATTTTGCAGGATCTCTGCTCCCTCCGAATATTTAGACGCACCCCGCATGTGAAGTTGTTCATGATGGATAGGTAGACTTTAAGCTGCAAGGCTAATGTCGCAGATCCCCATTCGAAAATGGGTGGCTAAAAGTGGGCATTTTGACTTTGTTTCTTCTTGTCCCTCGTGAAGTCTCTGTTAACCTCCTCTAACTAGCCTAGCCTGTTGATATCGCCGTCTTGATGGCCGGGATGTAGACACTCTGAGCGGGACAAGCAATTCTTGGGGGAAATGAGACTCACAATGTGGTCAAGGCGATGCTCAAGGATGGGAGCGTTCGATCGACGCTGGAGATCTCGGGGAGAAACCAAATGTCTGGGATAAATATTTACAAGGCAATGATCCAGCCACGTAGATTCTTCTCCCTTCTCACAAACCGTTTTTTTGTCACGCTTTGCATTGGCATTCACTCGTTCATCTAACGGGTGGCTGTAGCCACCACGGACGGGCCTCTTCACAGGTACGGAACGCCATAGGCGCTAGTCACTCGTATGGCAGGTGTTAGTGTGATTACCCCTGGCTATCATGATGGAACTTATCTCGAATGATGAAAAGAGTGTGGAGAGGCTGCGGAGATACTTACCTGGAACAGCAGATGGCGTTGGATAGAAACAGCCCCTAGACCTAGCCTGCAGAGACCGTTAGTTCTGAAGTGTGAGTTATTCATCCTGCACCCAACGGGTTCTCATAACGAAGCCGGGGAAGCTGGTCACGTTCGAATGCAAGACTGTTAAGCTGTAGACCAAATTGAAATATATGAGTTATTGCAATACCCACAGTACATGACCGCAGCAGTGAGTATATATGGCCCATTCCATATAATGCATAGAATATATATTAATGATAGAAGGCCGTTATCGCGAAGATGCTTTGGCCTCCATTGGTCGGTATCATCAGGCCCACCTTGGGGATATTCCAGGGCCTTCCACACTGCTTCCTGCCTATGACTAGACCTAATCTGCTAGTTGAGGATGTGTATAGAAACGGGGACACTGATATCGCCATCAACAAAGACACCGTGATTAGCAACTGTTAAATCCGGATCAGACTGCATCCGGTGTATCTCTGGGCTTGGCTTGTTGGTTCTCGATATCGTATAACTGTCATTCAGCAGAAATAAAGAAAAGGCGCACGATTCATGCGTTGGGGGTCTTGCACTTGGGCTTGCAGGCATGTCCCTGAGACTGACAACCCCCTCACCTGACCAATGCACATAGTTTTTATAAGCAAGCATCTAGGCCTGAGCACGACAGCAACGGATCGAGCCCGATCCTGGGTAGAGGTGCCGAGAGAGCCGGAGAGGATGAAAAAGTTGAGAAAACCATAGAGTAATCGCCGGCATTTTCTTCGTTGGGTGTAATTTTGTTTGATTCCATATTGCTACTACCGACACATAGAGGAAGTTTTTCTTCTGTATCCCTTTCCCGGCCTGTGTGGAGAGAGAAAAAGATGGATGCAATGGGCCAAAGTTGATTAGCAATATACTTGCTAATCTAAATCCATCCCCCGCAGTTGTTTATACATATAGTAAGGTCCGCTAATCCCCACAAGCCAGTCAGCCCCATGCGACCAGGAATACGACATATTATTGTTATGGCAGGACAAATTAATAGCCGAATAGACTTTCTGCTATCCCATGCCCAGAGTGGAAATATACTTAACCTTCCAGGCCAAGAAAACGAAAACGGAGGAACGGAAAACCGGAGAAAGGGAGAAAGAGTCATAAAAATAGTATCGGTCCAGAAGAAGATGAAGAAAAAGAAGAGGGGAAGAACAGATTAATTAGGCATGCCACATTCCTCGCAACTGCATGGAGGATACTCGCACAGCTCAGCGCTGCAACTCCAGCAATCTGGCAGGGCTCCGCAGCCCGGGGAAGGCGGGCGTGACATGGAAGCAGACGACAAGGGCTCCGGAGGCATTGTGTTCTTCTTCTGGTATGATGTGACGTTCTCGGGCTTCCTAGGCCTGACAGTTTCTTTCTTTGACTTGGTAATCTTGAACCTGGCGGTGGTTGTCGTCTTTGACGGGCCATTGAGGGATATCAGATCAAGAGGATATTTGACATCTGCTTGACGGCCATGGGTATCATCCAGCCTCTTTGGCTTGACGTCCTTGTTGGGCCTGGACTTGGGCTTTGACAACGGCATCTTGGACCGCATTTTGGGTATCGTCCTGGCTGTAATGGGGAGAGGTGTGATAGAGTAAATTTATCTGAAGAATCTCGACTTTCAACTTGCTCTAACGATGGTCTTGAGGGTATCTCGTATCTGACGTTCCTTTATGCCGTCAAGTGAGAGAGAGGGAAGTTCCCTCTATCATCACCAACGTCTCAACGCGCCCAACTTCTCTACCTTCTTCACCTTTGAAAAAGACATGAAAGGCTCAAAGTTGCTCTTTTCTTCGTCCTTGAGATGCTGCGAGTTTTCTTTTTATATAAAAAATAAAAGTGAAGAAGAAAAAAAGTGATTATAAATATTTTGCTCACTCTGGCTTATCCCAAAGAGGAAATCATCACTACATCTACAAATAGAGACGACGAAGTGAAGATGGCAGTGATGAGAGAGGCGAAGAATTATACAAGGATGAGTAGGTTGAGAGACATGATGGCTGCTCTGTATATTATTTATCTTGATATCGAGTGGCTAACGTGATATTACAGCGTCGAAGTGACCGGTCAAGTCTTGTGCTTTCTTAGGCGATCTTGGATGTTACCAAGTTCTACCAACTGTCGAACGCAGCAGGCGTTTCTACGAGTACCTCAGAGGACGGCGGAGTATCTAACGGCGACATCAAATATACCGAAGCAGGCTTGCCGGATCAACCTCGGCGTAGAGAGAGATGGATCTATCACCTACAAACATCAGATCGGTGTGCGCTAGCTGCTCCTTGGACATCCCACGACATTAAACATGATAATAACATTCGATATTCAATATTCCAGGGTATGCTTTCTTTTGGCATGATATTGACATCAAGAGGGAAAAGCGCCACTGTCTGCTAGCCATGTCGGTCCGAAGAACTACTCTGTGCGGGATAGTACAAATGCCAGCCAGGCCAGCCAGCGGTCGGCCAAGTCGCCTGCCAACGAGCCCAAGGATCTTGGAGTATCTGGTTGATTGGCTATAAATAACCGACTGGCACGAAAGAAACAGAGCAAGTGATCGGATACTCGCTCCAACGGCCTCTTTTGAGTGCAAATAACCAGCTAATAGTCCTTGCAGAGGTGGACGCCAGGACGGGAAGACCTGTAGAGTTCGCCTTGGAAGAGAGCCATGATTTCTTTTTTTGCTAGGAAAGGGGCATAAGTCCTTCGCTGGCGCAGCAAAAAGCGATAATAGAGGCGCCATCTGGTAGACACTGATAGAACAACAGAAGAGACAGCTAGAACAAACGGGCTGAGACTGTATCATATATATTTGTTTATATATATTCGGCTTCTCTCTTTCTACATTTAACTAATATTTAGTTCCTGGCAAGTTTTTTAACTTGGAACAAACATCTCCACACGACCGTTTCTTGTCAATCCCAACAACCTCAACAAGTTCTCTTAGCTACAAGATATTGTGGATATCTGGCTACCAAGAAACATCGAGCTGAAGAATAGAACACCGAGATAGGTACCGTCAGCGGGCAAGAGATAGCTTCTCGTCCTCCGTCGCCTTGCCTGAGATCCTGCAGCAGGTCAAACAGAAGAGCTTAACCAAGAGGCGTAGCTCAAAAAAATAGCCCACATCGCACATACAAGTCGATCTACGCCAGCTTGCACCTGAAGAACTGTTCAGCATGCCTTTCAAGGACACAGTCTTCTACCCTCGCATCTTAAAGAAGGGTCCCTTCACCGTCGAGGCTGCTGGCTACGAGCCGGTGGAGGGAGAGACCATCCCGCGACGACACCCCTCGGCCAAAGACGAGCTGCTCAAGTCCCCCCATCCAGACATCGCTACCACCTACGACAACCTCAGATGGAGCGCAAAGACGTACGGAAACTCGAAGGCGGTCGGTTCGCGCAAACTGATCAAAACTCACGTTGAGAATAAGAAGGTCAAGAGACTCGTCGACGGGGTCGAGCAGGAGGTGGACAAGGAATGGACCTATTTCGAGCTCAGTGGCTATAACTATCTGACCTTCGCTGAGTACGAGCAGCAGGCTCTGCAGCTAGGTGCCGGCCTAAGGAAGCTCGGCCATGAGAAAGGCAGCAGACTGCATCTCTTCAGCTCTACAAGGTCGGTAGATAGCTTGTCTCCTTGTACATTTCCTTGAGCTAACTTCGTTTAACAGCGCGCACTGGCTATGTCTCTCGCATGGTATGTTCTAGCCTATAACTGTCAATTATAGCTGTCAAAAAAACTGTCAAAAGCTGTCAAGTTTAGCCGTCTGACACATCCGCAGGTGCCGCATCCCAATCCGTCACTATCGTGACTGCCTACGACTCCCTGGGCGAAGATGGTGTTCGACACTCGCTCCAGCAGACCCATAGCGAGTCCATCTTCCTAGATCCTACCCTCCTACCAGTGCTCCAGAAGGTTCTCAAGGATGTAAAAGATGTCAAGAACATCATCTACGATAACAGTTCGGAGCCGAAGCAGGAGCATATCGATGCGCTCAAGTCGGAATTCGACTATATCAACATTATGACCTACGAGGACCTCCGCAAATTGGGTGAAGAGAACCCCGTCGATCCTGTACCCCCATCTAGTGAGGATCTCTGCTGCATCATGTATACCTCTGGATCGACGGGACCACCAAAGGGTGTTCCTCTCACGCACGGGAACGTCGTAGGAGCAAGTAAGCCAGCCAACACCCCCCCCCCCCCCCCCTCTGTGTTGTCTGCCTATGGCAAGTGCAGAACTAACAAGCTGCAGTGGCCGGTGCTGATTCGATTGTCGGCCAATACCTTGGTCCCAACGACATCCTCCTCACCTACCTCCCTCAAGCCCACATTCTGGAGTTCGTGTTCGAGAACTTGTGCTTGTTCTGGGGTGGCACCATGGGCTACGGAAGCCCAAAGACCCTCTCTGACACCTCAGTTAGGAACTGCAAGGGTGACATTCGTGAGCTGCAGCCGACCATCCTCGTTGGTGTGCCCATGGTCTGGGAATCCGTCAAGAAGGGCATTATCGGGAACGTCAACAAGAACAGCGCAATCGTCAAGAGCATTTTCTGGGCCGGACTGGCAGCCAAGGAGTTCCTTATGTCCACCGGCCTCCCTGGCGCCGGCGTACTAGACTCGTTCGTCTTCAAGAAGATCAAGGATGCCACCGGTGGCCGTCTGCGCCTCACTCTCAGTGGTGGCGGTCCAGTCTCTAAGGAAACACAGCGGTTCCTCTCCATGACCGTCTGCCCCATGATCAACGGCTACGGTCTGACCGAAACCTCCGCTATGGGTGGTCTGAACGATCCCCTTGCCTGGACAAATGACGCAATCGGCGAGATCCCCGCTGCCGTCGAGATGAAGCTAGTCGACTTCGCTGATGCCGGCTACTTTACCAAGAACAACCCACCTCAGGGAGAAATCTGGATCCGAGGCGTGAGTGTTGCTAAGAGTTACTTTGACAACGAGGAGGAGACCAAGGCAGCTTTCTCCCCTGATGGCTGGTTCATGACGGGAGATATCGGCCAGTTCGAGCCAAACGGTCATATCAAGGTCATTGACCGCAAGAAGAACCTCGTCAAGTCTCTCAACGGAGAATATATCGCCCTGGAGAAGCTTGAGTCGGTCTATCGCTCTGTTCCTGTCGTGGCTAACATCTGCGTGTACGCTGCCACCGACCAGGCTAAACCTGTTGCCATCATCGTGCCAGCCGAGCCAGCTCTGATCCAGCTTGCAAAGTCCAATGGAATCAATGGAGATAGCATCGGCACTCTCGTCCACGACAAGAAGCTCAACTCCATCGTCTTGAAGGAGATGCAGAATGCTGGTAAGGCCGCCGGCCTTCGTGGATTCGAGATCATCGAAGGTGTTGTCCTCTCCGACGAGGAATGGACCCCTCAGAATGTAAGTCCTCGATCACCTCTGTATATATGACATACATATGACATGGTATCCATCTAACCACTCTTGCTTAACAGGGCTTCGTGACCGCAGCACAGAAACTACAGCGCAAGAAACTGGTCGCCAAATACCAGAAGGATATCGATCGCGCCTACGGAAAGTCTTCGTAGAATCCCCTCATCCAGGCCGACCCTTAGCATGGGCCCATTCAATCTCACATCGTCCGTTTGCTCACATACAGCCACCCTCTGGAGCGCCTCAATACCCATATCTCCACTGTCTATATAATATCAGCTTCAACCAGCAAACAGCACCACCACCCGCAAACTGTCCAGCTACCACTGTCTGACTTAGCTACACGCATCGCCATGTACTTGATTGCCCCGTATATAGCTATGTCCCGTCCTGTCTCTGGCATTCCCTCCCTTCGGCTTTCTTTTTCTTTCATCTTTATACTCACCCTTATACCTCCTTGATGTCTCCATGTTCTGATTCTTACACTCAGTCCCCAGTTCTGTCTGAGAAGATCGCTGCCGCCGCTGCGAATCGCTTTTTGCAAGTTCCTTCCTTTTCCCCCTTTTTCTTTTTTTTATGACCGTTAGGAAGGGATAGTTGAAATTCCATTATAGTTAATTTCTATCTATTCTACATGTTTTCTAGTCTTTTTTTCTTTTCTTTATTCATGCGATGCAATGCGATCTTGCCATGCGTATGCAAGGCGCGAAGATGAGATGAAAGGAGCAGTAGAATTGCGGTCAAACAAGACATGGACATTTACCAAACGAGGAATATGAATGATGACGCCGTTACGGGAGTACTACTGGTATATTCTATCTGCTGTTTTTATTATATTTTATTTGTATGTTTTATTTACCTGTTCAGGTTCTTAGATCAGTTCATCGTGTTTCAATTTAGCAGTGCTACATCTATCCGTTTGCAAATACTTGGTCTCTCTATACGTGTACAAGATACCAGAGTACATCAATGCCAGTAACGATTATTAAGAAATACTCCGGAGTTACATGGCTTGCTCAGGTTTCCCCCTGAATGATCGTAAGTAGATTTTTATATGCAAGTCATGATAAAGCAAAATCGGCCTAACCTTTTCCGACGGCAAAACCAACTTCAACCACCAGCAAGCGACTTTTTCTCCCTCATCAGACATCAAACATCGCCGACTTTACACCGACACATTTGGCAGCAGACAGACAGGCCAATTGAACACACTGACAGCCTCTCAAGACACCAGGAACCATGTCGTTTTGGACGTATGTAAGCCCCCATCCAGAAAGAAGAAGAAAAAAAAACAACCTCCTCGCCTTGCATGGAGACCATATCCTAGAATGAAGAGAGAGAGAAACAAAGGCAAAAGGATTTCTTAAGCTTCAAAGGGGGCAAATGAACTGAACTGAAATAATTGATTCAAATCACCAGATCTTACCGCTCGCTAAAACCCCGGACTCGTCTTTTCTTCGGCCTAGGCCTGATGGGTTACGCAGCCTTTGGGATGTGGGCATCACCCAAGCTCGAGAAATCGTTAGGAATGACCCCATCAAAGGAAGAGCAAGCAGAGCTGGACAGGAAGCTCTCCATCAACGTCTCGACGGTGGATAAATGAATGCCTTGATGGGGTCCTTTTGCGCGGCCCCCAATCCACGGGACGGGAAACACCGACTTCCAGATCAAGATATACAATATACGGAGTACATATAATACCAGCAGCTATATCCTCCTACCCTCCTCATCTGTCGCTCGAAGGGATCTATATTCGGACCTCTGGGGACTCCGAGTGTGTCCATAAAGCGGGATCGAAGCAGGGTAGTCATTTTGAAAAAAAAAAAGAAGGATGCGTGCGACGGGCTTAGCTTTTCTGGCTGGGAGGCGTGAGCGTCAAGCAAGGGAAGGATGGCGAGTGGAATGAAAAGAGAAGAGAGAGAAAAGACAGAACCGAACAAGCAGGATATAGTCAATTGAGTCAGTCGTCATGTCTGTTCTACTACCGGTCTCGGGATACACCATTGTGAAACCACAAAACTATTAGGACCCAACCTTCCCGTCTTCCCAACCAATTATTCAACTTATCCGGCCCCCTCCCCAGCTTATGGAGTTGGAGTTTTCGCAGCCCATTTGAAATATCGCCTGGCATCCCGCCCTTGTCATCAGGCTCCTTGGTCAGAAGCCCTTTTTTTCTCATCCTATTTTGAGCAGTGATGCACCACCCTGCCTGCTCGGCAAAGGCATGGATAAGTGGGATCTAACTGCTATTTTCGGGGATATCCTAACTACAACAACGATGACATTGTTAAATTTCATTTCGTCTAGGTTGCAGTGGCGCAGTATGCTGTGTCATGACACTTTACTCTTTTGGGCTCTTCGTTGGACTATGAGCTAGAGGATTCCATGTAGAATAGTTGGCGCTTAATATCCTTTCCCTGATGATGCTGCTTTTTCTGAAACATTCTGGTTCTTCTCCCACTACTTCCTATGCTCTGCTCCATCATGCCTTTTCCATGCATGATGAAAAATGGCCTTAGTCTGCAGAAGGAGGCGGACGGCGGCAAACCTATGGATCCTGGTCGGCCGATTATCCTGGAGATGCCTTGGCCTACATATACAGCATGCGGCTTTCCTTGAAATAGCCTTCCATAATAAGCTTGGATGATGGTGCCTTATTTTTTTTTTCACAATGTCACCAGTGCCGAAAGCTACCATGGTTTATACACCATTGCTTACCTTGACGGCTTCATGGAAGCCATATCGTGATACCACGGTTGCCAGGAGAGTGGAACCAAACTTAGTTCCACCTCTCACATTGCCGTTATTTCTTTTTCTTAAACGACTTTTTATTATTATTATCTGGACACGCAATGGAGGACTATGACCTAAGCTACTATGGTCTCACCGGCTACCTTCGTTCTATCACGGCGCATAACTTCGTCCCCCTGATCGTATCACACACAGGAGAAGGGATGAGAAGCTCAAGAGACAATTTTCAAGAACAGCACTCTACAATTCGTTTTCTTGCTGAATTGTCCTACCCTCCTCTCCTCTCCTCAACTCATTCATCCCTCCCCCTCCCCCTTTTTTTTTCTCATAGTTTGTTTTATCTTTCCTTCGGATAGAAGGTCTTGGCTTCATCCAAGTTTTGCAACCTATCTTTGGAACTACAGATAATGCAATTGGTATATTCAAATCATTCCATGGCATGCATCAACACGGCTGGCTGTGCAGGGTTTTATTGAGTTCAGAATATGAATGAAGAAATGTAGGATTTCGTCTCTCCCGTCAAATCTCTTGATTTGTTCCCTAAATGAGTTTTTTCAGCTCTATTTGACGATCGAGAAATTGAGCAAACATACATGCAGAGAGCAACCAGGACAATCCTTGCGTTAAAGAGCCTTGTTTTGTTGGAAAAGGAGACCCAGGCCTTGATAAGAAATAAGATAAGTGGTATGGGGGTATATGCCCTTGAAAACGCCGACATCAAGTCATAAGCTAGAAAGAAAAGTCTAGCGGTAGTCATCACATCAATTCTGGAAGATAGAATAACAAAAGCATTAACAAGAGTAATTGGTTGGAGAGAAAAATGTCCCTAAGGCTGGAAGCGGGAAGAAAAAAAAGGGGGGGCCCAAGTTCATCGTTTTTCTGGAAGAAGTCTTCCTGTATATGATTTTTTTTTGCAGTCCATTGCCCAGTTTTGACCAAGTTGTCCATTTCACCGTATTGTCCTCAATATTCCCACCCATGAGTATAAAAATCCCTAACAGCCATTTAAGAGAAAAGATGAAAGAATGAAAGGACGAAAGAAAAGTAAACAAAGGGGGGCAAAGATCAGGCAAAGAAAAAAAGTCATCAACCTGCAGCACCTCCTCAATAGTATAACGTGCGATCATCAATATATATTTTTTTCCTTTTTTATCCCTCACCATCTTTTCTTGTGAGGTGCTGAAACCCTAATCATGAGAAGCAGAATAGCCATTCGTAACATACATGCAGTACAAAAGGTCTGTCAACCAGTATCCAAAGATATAATGGCAGCGTCGCTTGTTTGAAAAAGAAGAATCATCGTCATTGGGGGTTCGGTCCTGTGGAAACGAGCATTGAGAAAGTTATCGGGTAGGCTTTGTGGTGGTGAAGCCGGCCTGTAAAAAAAGGAAGATAACTCCTCGTAAGTCCAGGTAGGGTTGAGTTAGATTATTAACGATCAGTCGCTATCATGGCTGTCATCTCTCATTAAGGTCGAAGGCCCGAAGATTCAAAGAAGAAAGTAAAAAAAACATAGGAAATTGCGGTCAGGGCAAAATAAAGGGAGGAGGAACCAAGGAAAACATGCGCCCAGATACGAAACCAAAAATACAATCGTTACCAGGAAATAGCCATCAGAAGACTTATGTATGTGTCTTCAAGAGGAAGAGGAGGTGAGCCATCGGTATGCCAGTGGTAGAAGAGCTTCAATGCAAGGGTGAAAACAGGATAGCGGGTATAAATGAAATGAGTTAAAGGAGAGAATGTCCCTCAGAGACAAAGTCATTATTGAGGGTTGTAATCGGCCAGAGAGAAAGAAGGATCTTAAGGAGAAGTTGGGATTTCGTAGATACTCGGAAGGGAGGAGGTAATAGTTCCTAAGGTAATAAAAGAAAGGGAGGTGGCCGGTTAACGGAGAGTCCACTTCAGTATCGAGCGTAATGAGCTGTCGGCCGGTTGGTGTAAGGCCCATGCATCTTCATACCATTTCTTAGGCCATGGTCATCCTGACGGTTGAAGTAGTGATTGTCGCCGTTGTTATCATGATGCATAAGGGAAACCATTGGTTCGAAGGGTTCACCGTATCCGCCATCCTGGGGATCCTGTCCTTTTGTAGTGGTAATGGTATCATTGAAGGTAGGCATATGGTTTCGCATGCCGGACGGTTCAATGCATACCTTTCGTTGAACGGTTGTTGCTGAGGTGTATGGTTGATGACCGTATGCATCAACGTTTGTGTCCTTCATGGTTTCCATTGGATTCATGGAATCATTCATCATTCCAAAGTCGAAGCCGGGGGAGGAGGAAGAGGAAGAAACAAGGGACCCTGCCGTTAATGGCGGCTGGTCAGTGGCTGTCAGTCGACGGCCATGGCTTTGGTCATACGTAGAAAGTAAAGGGGGAGGCTGTCGTGAACTCTGTACTAATCCGCTGGTCAATCCGCCTATTCGGCTGTCTCCAGAGTTCCCGGTGTCGCTCTCCGGTCCGATGCTGGTCGTACTTTCACGTCGTCCGTCTTTATAGTGACCGGGAGATCTTCCCCGGACAACCATGGGGTACGAAAGGCGCCTTGCAACTAAGATCCACTGTGGCGAGGATTTCGAGTTGTGGTCACTAACATCAGCATAGAGTTCAGTCACCAGTTGGTAAAACTGTTGCTGTGCACGACGTTTGCCATTGTTTGCAGTTGCCTTTTGAAACTGAATTCGCTCAAAGGTGTGGGATGTAGGTGCGGTTTGTACTGCTTGAGAGTGGCCGTTCCCAAAGGCTGAACCACAGTCAAAATGCATAGGAGACTGGGTGGGAATAGAAAATGCCATATGGTGATGGCCGTTTCCTACTGGTCCGGTGTTAAGCATTAATGATGGTGGTGGTTGTGGCTCCAAGGACACTTTCCCTGGTCGTCTCTCGGATTGTTTGTCACGCTTTGGTGTGTGCTGGACAAGTTCACGGATCTCGTTCTCTTGACCATGGACGACGGCGGAAATTGCCATGGCAAATGATTTAACTCTCGGGGTCGTGCCATTGGAAAGTTGGATGTAAGGGGGAGAACTTTGCATCTGCATCCATGGCCTCAGGGTGAATGAGCAGGACAAAGAGAAGTAGTTTCGTCGATAACACGTCCATTTACCATCAACTTGGAAGAACCCTTTATGGATCTTTGCATTGATGTCTGGCCTCACAGCATGGTTGTTTATTAGAAGATTGTGCAGGACAGTGGTTTCGTGAAACGGTGGGGCTTCAGGGTTGGCTGAGCTCGATTGTCTTGATGCTGGTGAGTCAAAAACGAAACCCCCTGATGTACCGAATATCGTGCCACCCTGCGCACTCGAGTTCATATCTATTGGTCTTGTTGTCTGATAATTCGAGTAGCGTGATAAGTTGTTCATTGCAATGCCGTTGGAGCTTGGAAACACGCTCCTGGCTGGTTGATATTGAAGATGGTAGCTGTCTCCTCTGGGGATCATGCCGGGAGAAGCTGGGAGAACAGCTCCTGAGGACTGCATTGTTGAAGGGAGACCAGGCTGTGGTTGAGTGCAGCTATACCCAATTGTCAGAAATACCGAAACTCAAAATTGGAGATGTTTACCTTGTGGCAGGACATATACATACAGCGCAGATACACTATGCAGTCTGTAATCCGTCATATTCCGGTCCAGTTTGTCTCTCGATATGCACGGCGGAGTAGTGGCAGCAGATGCCACGTCCAACGTAGCTGAGTACTCTGAGGGCGCGTTCGAGCCGGCAACCGAAGACAGAGAGCTTGATGTTGATTCCGGAGAAAGCCTGGAGTTCAAGGAGGGATAGGTTGAGTCTATAAAATCCGATGTGAGTTCACTAGCACGTACGCTAAGAATCATGGGCTCTTCTCTCTCTCTCTTGATTAGTTAACTGGCTTTCTCACTCCAGGGCATAACAGAAACAAGGGGTCTTTTCTCCAGCAAAGGGGGTTGTTGACAGTGCAAGCCGTGCATTTGTGTGCTTGGGAATAATAATATTGTGAATAAACAAGCCACGTAACACGGACAAAACAAATGAGGGGTAGAGATCAGGATAGAAAAAAGAAGAGGAGGATTTATATATTTGAAAATAAAAAGGGAGTGAAAGAGGATGATGGTTTATATGAGAAACAGCCAAGCTTATGTCAAGGTAGAGCAGTGTTTATCAGGGGGAAGGTTTGTATAGAGACTCATGAAAAGAATAAACAGAAAAAAAAAAAATAAACAGACACTTGATAAATCATACTAAATAGATCAACTTACAGCTCATGCTGCCCCTATAACAACAGAATGGGTTGTGAGTATGTGTCTTTCTTGTTGCTAGAAGGTCTTTGGGCCTTTGATATCTCAAGGCAGAGGCAGAGAGAGGCGGTTTTGTTGTCTGGAATGCTGGTCTGATGCACCAAATATTCTCGTGACCTTCTTTTTTTTGTTTTGGGGGGATATCTTCAGTAAAAAAGGAGCCTCGTAACCTAAACCATAGAGGTGTTGTGCTCTCTTGTCTGTTGGCTTTGGCTATAAAGCAAGTGGTGACAAGGTTATTCCGGGACTGTGTGCTCTTCTATAGCTGCTGGAGATGACAATGCTGTTAGGACTCCACGGCAACAGTTGGGAAGTATACACGCAGGGGAACAGCTCTGAAGAGAAAAAATCAACAGGCAGAGCGTTATCATTTTCAACAATAGGATTAAACCTTGTGTTGTTTAATATCACATCTTTATTGCAGAACCAGATACAAGATGGGTACACCATGTCATGCAGTTTAGGTAAAAAAGCTGGGAGCTTACAGCAGGAGATTCCACAGTGGGTAAAGGAAGGGGAAATGGGAAAAAAAAAATAAAAATAAAAAAAATAAATAAAAAAAAAAAGAAGGCAGGGTCTCCCTTAGTAGTGTGGGAGGGGAGGAAAAAGTAAAGAGGGCTTCGAAAAGAAAATAAAGTAGAGGATGAAAATAAAAAAAGATAGATAAAAAAACGTGGAGGAGACCTGGTCAACAGTGAAGAAGGGGGAGATGAGATAGAGAGGGAATAGCCCTGGATAACTATCTTTCGAGTAGCACCAAGTGAAATTAAGCTTACTAGACTTCATTTGTCAGATCAAGGCCTCTCTCTCGTTCTCCTATGGAGATCAACACACAAAGGCAGAAAATAGGGGACTTGGCTCTGGTAATAAGGTCAAGAAATAGTCGACCAGAGGGCAGAGGCCTCCCTAAGACGCCAATAAATCGTGATGGTTCGGATAACGGAGTTTAGCCAAGTGGCGCGGTGATTGGCCACTTTTGGAATCTCAGCGGAGGCCTACCAGCTTGTTTTAGTTTGTCCGTCTGATAAGCTTTCTAGCTCATAAACAAAAGCGGTGGGAAGGTCGATGTGTCGGCGTCTGCAGGCTGTCGGGGGCTGGAGAGAAGCGTGGTGATGGGGTGAGAATATGGATCGCAACCACTCAAGGAGTGCTGATGGAGTCGCGCGTGAGGGCTGAAGAAGGTCTTTTGACCAGGTTGTTGGATGTCATGGGAGACTATAATCGCCCAAGAAGAAAAAAAGGATGAAAGGTTATTTTTAAACCAAATTTACGCCTAGGGGAACCCAGCGCATCGGTGTACAAAGGAACGAAATGCCAGAAATGCAACCAAGGCCAGACGTGTAGGTAGACGGAGGTTTTAGGGGGTACATAGTCCTATGTATGTACTATGTATGTTATTTATGTCGGATAGCCGGGATATCAAGGACCAGCGAGGGTGGAGAGGGATGTGAGAAATGGGATGGAAGAGGGAAAAGAAAAGAGCGCGCGAGAGTGTGAGTAAGTGAGAGCGAGAGAGAGAGAGAGAGAGAGCCAGGGGTGGCCAGTTGGGCCAGATGGGAATGGGTCTACCTTCCCTTCCTCCCAAGTCCCAGAGTGACCATTTACCAGCAGCGAACAAAAGAAAATAAGGGTCCGGGGGATCGCCCACTAGAGAATTAGCCCTTGTCCAGCGGAAGCTAAGAAAAACAAAGCACAGGTCGCATCCACATGCGTAATAGGACTGCGTAGTAATACCCAGATCAGCTCGATCAGGCCGAGCAAACTCTTGCAGCATAATATTGCGAATAAAGTGCAATGGCGGATAAAGAGAAATATGACGTACCGCGATATATCAGAATGAGAGGAAAGGAAGTAGAGTTGAAGATGAGATATATGGCAAGGTTCGAGCTAAATGCGGGCTGATGTTGGTTGGAAAATGCATCCTTGTTCGGGATCCTCCCCTCTCAATGGAAATGCTCAATGAGAGTATATTCGGATGATCTGCACCAACAAACTTGCAACGACATACTCATCCTCCTTTTTTTTCCCCTCTCTTCCAAGCAGGCCATTTCCCGTGATAGAATGCATTATATTCTGTTCCACAAGTCTACTCCCTAATAAGAAAAGAATTAGTCTGGACTCGCTTGCTAAATCTTGTTATGGGTTTCAAGAGACTGAAAACCACAGGTTGAATAAGTGTATAAACGTACCTAGCTCTCTCCCGATAAGCGTCATGTTTTCTTTTTCTGCTTCTTATTTTCTTCTTCCAGAGTTCTTTTTTATTTTAATTTTTCAAATTTAGATTTTCTTTCTCTTTTCTTTTTTTTATTCTTTGCAAAAAAGGCCGAGCACCCAATAGAACAAGGTAAGATCGAGATTCTGTAGGAACCACACCTACATAAGGTAGATACTTCGTCGTCACCCGGAATATTCTTGGTATCTTCGTCCCGGCCGTGGAATTAACCAGGGTAGCGGTGGGGTATTATGCATCAGGCCGGACAGAAGGCCCAATGAGCCAGCTCCGGAGATGGCCTAGCCAACTCAGAGCCGAATTTGGTGCATGCATACATAGTAATGCTATGATGACCATCTGATTTTCTGGTCATCAAGAAGACCTCCCCGTTCTTTGAGGACGGTGTGCCGAAGGGAGTTAATTTAGGGTAGCCCCAGGGACAAGGGAAGCCAGAATTACTCCGTAAACGGGCTTCAAGATATTTTTCACGTAATGGCCGGTACCTGACTTCGGATTGCTTCACATACAATAGTAAAAGTCCCAAAGGTAAGGTTGGACGAATCAAATTGAAGCGGTCTCAATTTTGCGGCAATACAAGTCGCACTCGCAGCTTCTTCCGTCAGTTTCGCAAGTTGCTAGCCATGTTGGATATCCGGAAAGGCTTTCAGCCTCGGTTGACGCAAAGATCAGTCAATCTACCTCCCAAGGTCCATGGTGAGGATCCAGAAAAAAAGTATCAGAGGATAAACGGCAAATCGGTTCGATTAGCTAAAGACTAAACCCTCTTTTTTCTTGAGTCTTTCATTTGCCCACCAGACAGCAGGCGACAACAGGACCGGTTCCTACGAAATTAGTTCATATTATAGGCCATGGGTGGTGGTGGCCCGATCCTTGGAGGCGCGAGTTATCATTCCTCGCCGCTTCTGGGTATTGGCAAGGATTCTCCCGTAGGTACTCCGTACTAGCCACACAAATCCAGGCATCTCACGTGCGGACGTTTGATATAGTTAAGTGTATATATGTATATTAAGAGGGCCCCAGGGCCGAAGCTGCGACGGTTTCTAGGTCCCAGTCGCGATCAACAGCCGCAGCTCTTGCGAGCTTACCGTATCGAAGAGAGTCAACCATGACGCCCCAAACCAGGATTTTGATGGAGAAGGGGCCCAAACTTGACTCCATCGAACATAAGCTAACCAAGCTGTCGGCGAGGCTGGCATAATATTTCGATATTGCTCTCTATCCATCTCTCTCTCTCACACACACCCTCTCTTTCTCTGCCTCTGCCAGCTTGGCGTAAGAACAGAACACTAGACATGCAAAAAGAAAGAAAAACAAAAAGAACTGCGTAATGAGCTAGAAGAGCCAGACGATCAACTGGACCGCAGCCAGGCCGGCTTGACTATTGGATGGCTGGTTTTGTTCGTCCTTGCTGGCGTTTTCGATTCAAGAAGAATTTTCGATGATGCAGAAATGATCGACGGAAAGGGTCGACTTGCCCAAAGCGGGAATGTTTGTCCTGTTTGTATTTCCTCCTCGCCTTTTGCTTTTTTCTTCAACTTTTCAACTTCAAACTTCAAACTGCGTTGAAAACTATTACTTTCTCCTTTCTTTTTGTCTCCATCTTTTCTTTTTCCTGGCTTATGTTTTTATGTCCAAGGTCCAGGCTGGACGGCAGTTGTGCTGGAACTGGAGAAGTTAATTTCTTGCGCTATTTGCATAGTTTTGACTCTGGACCAGAAGGAAGAGAGAAGAGTTGCGGGAGCTGCAGACTGGTGAGAATCGGTCTGAGAATCGAGAATTCAGCTGTTAGTATGCTACTATTGATCAACTCTTTACGGTTAAGGAACTAAGGCTTCAAAAAAGAAGGTTGTTCTATCCAACTCGTGTGGGTGTGTGTGCGGAGTCGGTGTGGGACAGCAAGGTCGTGAGGTCGTATATGACAATGTCTTGCATATTGCTATCCTGGAGTGGTACAAGCAAGCATATCTGCATCTTGCACGACGGTGGTGGGGAAAGGCTAGAGAGAGGGACCACGGGAACTTTCGGCCACGATACAAAATAATACCTTGCAATCCTATTTTTCGAAGTATACATAGTACAGAGCTGTCTGCCCTACTCAGCTCGGAATAAACGCCCGTACCGTGTACACAGCATCCAAGCCAACAAATACTGCTGGGCCCTCTCCACTCCGTTTGTGGCTGGGTACCTACATGCATCAACCGGCTATGGGGCGATGTGTCTCTGTTGGGCCTTTAAGGGCGTCTGGTATGAAGCTTCCGTGCAGCAGTCGGTCATATTCGCCGAGAAGGCCTCCATTTTATCCTTGATCATAAGCTACCCATGGCAAAATGATAATACCTGGAATCAGAAGTGTGCGATCAATACTCGATTCTCCCATTATGGAAAATGGCCAATCGTCACCCTTTTGGCCCCTTAAAGGCACCGTAATTATACCAACCCATGCCCACCATTACTCCAATCATGACCACTCCTACCACGGACCCTTGAGCCTCCTTTTGCTGTGCATTTGAGTTTAGAACAATCCCCCCCCCCCCCCCAAAAAAAAAAAAAAAAAAAAAAAAAAAAAAGACGTTGAGTGCTGACTTCCGGCTTCAAGGCAAGGTACATAATCTAATAAATCTATGTGCTACACTAGAGTTGCTTTTGGTATGTATGTGCCCATCCCGAAACTGAAAAGAAGTTGTTCAGAACGCAGGCAGTTATTTTCTTTTTCGCTAGTATCTTTGGCCTCTTTACTTGTCTACCAGCTGCATCTCACTAGGTCGGAAGCAAAGTCGCTGCATGCTAGAAATAGAAATACAGGCTGCCATAAGACCTTTTTCATACTGATATTCTTGCCTCCCATCTCAAGATGATGTATGCTGGTTTTATTTTGTTTTGTTTTTTCATCTTTCTAGGCTTACATATGTCTAATGCGGATTTCGTTAGTATGCCCGTCCATGCTTGACCATAGTGCGGACTGATAATTCTAATTCGAACCTCTTACCGCCTCGCTATTTATGTGTTGCTCAACAGGTGTTCATAGCACTGTGAGAATATATCGAGTTTCTCGTCTTGTGATTCGTTTTCACTACGAGCTTGAGTCTTCCCGAACCAATCAATAGATATTCAATAGACTATTGATGTGAGCTCAAATTATCTGACTCGCCAGGAAAGCTCCATATATTGAACGAATAAACAGCATCCACGACTCAGTCTCAAAGGGGTTGACGTCCACATGGTTGCCCCTGTACTATTCTGTATCTTTCTTTTATGAATCCTGCAGATGGGCTACTATGTACCTATCCGCTTTGACTGTTTTCTTTTTCCTCTATTTTTTTTTCATGCTGTGCTGTGTCACTATGGTAATTGACAACTCCCAAACCAAATCCAGCTGTCAGATTAGGATACAAACCCAACCCGTAACCCGAAAGGCCTCAATAACCGAGACATCGCCTTTCTGCTAAACCCAAGGAGACCCAGGACCCGGCCCGCAAAGCTGCATAAAGCAGGGAAGTCATACACCAAAGCCTCAGTACCTGAAACATATGCTATCTGGAACCGGCCTCAATAAACCCGATCCATATACCCATACCTTCTCCAAAAACATAATGGCATGTGCTGGTCGGGTTTTTACGGTCCAAGCCCTATTATAAGTTAATATTGACTTCTCTTGATATATCGACCGATGGCAAGCCGGTGTTACATTAACCGTTGAATACCCGTATCCTCAGTCCCGATCGGTTCCACCGGAGACGGTCCCTTTTCCAATGTTTCATTCCGTTCTCGCGATACTCTGAATTCTAGCTGGGTATCCAATTGGCCCCCAGCGAACCTGTTACATGTCCATAGAATGGTTGGTATTTCTTATTCGGTTTCCTGGGGACTATTGGCCCCTTTTGAGCAGCGTCAAGCGAACCACTTGGCTCCAGCTCCCCTACTCTCTCCTTTTAAGCGGCCCCAGAAAATATTTCTGTGTGATAACTCACCCCCTGCATCTTTATTTCATGAGAGAATGCCGGGAATGCCAGCTTACTGTTCACCGAACAAACGTCTCTACAACTCCTGAACAGGCCTCTGTTAATGCGTGTACACGTCGCCATCAACTTACATTGATCATTTCAGTTTAACTTTTCAATGACAGCCACCCTGGTTCTTACGCATCACTCCGATTTTGTAGAACGTGCGGAGTATGCTCCTCAATCTCCACGTGAATGCAAGTTGCTCCAACGATAAATAAAATGAATGGTTACTCTTGAGATACCCTAACATAGAGACCCGTTCTTGATGCCAGCGCTAGTCCTATGTGTACAACAAGCTTAAAGAGAACAAGAAAAATCATCTCTCTCGAGAAAATCCCTGTCCATTCCTTTGGCCCATGGTGTTCGATTCTCGTATACCCGTCTCCGTCTGTTGTAAAAGAAGAACAAAACGGGAAATTGAAGACACAACAGACAAAGTCATTTTATCCTTATAGGGTGAATGCATTGAACCCACATAACGGAGGCAGCATGACAAACTAACTAGGTAGATCAGGGGAACATCCCTTACAGCCTCCCGGATATTTCATACATGGCCTGGAGCCTTGGCAGACAATCTATGAAGCAGCCCTCGTCCGCCAGACCTTCTATAATGAACTCCCTGTGTGCTACAAAGCCGTCCTGTTGTCCCGTCAATGCCTCCTAACACTTCTAGCCAGAGTCCAAGACCTTGTCCCACACCACTTAACTATATCCGAGATGATATGCATGAAGCGCGAAATCCATATTAAATTTAACTCTGTCTCACGGTGCACCTATATCTCCATCTATACTACTTGAGGGTTAAGCGGAGTGTCAAGATGGTGAACTGATGGAATATTCCGGGGCTCCGCCTTTATACGTGTCAACCAGGCGGAAAGGAAGGCAGATCCCAATGGGAGACGCGCAAGAAGTAAATACCAGTCGATATGAGAATACGTCTCAACAGGACCGCCTTGCACAGACGCATCTTTTAGTGGCTGCTTCACGATATACCCAAGCATGGACATGGGGCGTATTCGCCGACAAGCTATGATTGGCGCAAAGTACGAAAACCGTTAGGAGAGAGCGCTTACATTTGAAGATCTCGATTCCATCTGCCCATCCATGTTGTTTGTACCATGCCAACACGTCGATGTGTGGAAATAAGCAGAACCATATGATTGGCAGTGCGCATGTCACACGCCATTACTATGTATGTCAAGGCAAAGGAGGCGAACAGTCGATGCTGGATGGTTTGATATGATATAGCTCGACATACCCGGTTCCTGTGGTATAACCATCAACTATGCCTTGCAGGCGGTTATTATGGCCTCCTGCTTTAGTGACAACATATTACGTGCGTGGTTACTATTTGGCAATAGCCAGATGCAGCTTGCCATCTCTTCTTCCTATCGTACTCCGTTCTCCCACATACCCCATACTGCATACGGAGCCCCTCTCGTCTTCCCTGGGGGCGAAGTAGACGACGTGAGAGTTGCAAAATTGCCTGCCCCAAAGTGTCCGTCCGCCTGGAGTTGCTATTCTCTGACGATGCCATCTCATTCAGCCAACCTTCACCTTTCTTTTTCCTCTTGCTTCCCCTCACCATTCTTGCTTCGGACAAGACCGACCTTCGGCCATCTGGGATCAAATAACTACCGAACTTAGCCACGAATCATGGCGATTTCCACGGAGCACGAGAGAAGAAGGGTTCGAGGTCAGATCCAGGCTCGCTGCCTGACCACCGACCTCTTGGCCGCTTGAGATTATACTCTTGCTCTTAAGCCTTGTCTAATATCACTTTGTATCAGTTCGATATCCAGGGTGCTATGACCTGCTGTTGCTGTCTTTTTTTTTTCTCGCTTGCTCAGCCCTCCCGGTCCGATGGTGAAGCCCACTATCCAGTTTCGGCTGTTCGGCAAGACTACGTCAACAGGACGAAAGGACGAAAGGAACATGGAGAAACGATGGTAGTTTATAGACGATGTTCTAACACAGAGAAATAATCCCGCAAAACCCTCCCCTACTCTCTCTCCTCCCGTTCATTTTTCTAGAATAGGAGAAAGGATTACATCCCGGCTGGCTTACGAATCATAGTTGAAATTCATGTTGCCTCATTCATGCTTACGTTTGTTTGGAGGCGTTGCTCAGCTGATTATCTTTTAGGGTTGGAAACTGCTTCTATAACGCCGAGCAACTTTCTCTTCTGTGAGGTAATTTTGCGGCAGATATCATAAAGCGATATTTTAACATGGGACATCTGGTAGAGCCGGGGATGCATGGATGGTACCTACATATGTTACTTGAACGATGCAGGCGGGAAAGCCTATAATGTGATATGCCAAATCTACAAGATATCAAGTACTTAATTACCTCAACCACGTACAAGATATACTGGCAGCCAACATGTATATCGGCCAGGGACTACATGTCACTACAAACAAGCTTTTATAGAGGTATCTCCATGCCAGGGAGCCGCATAAAAGTAGAACCTCAAATCCTCAGCAAGCATGGGGATTTGTATCGTAGGGCTATCCTACGATGTCCAAGCCGTTCGTTCATGTCTGCGGATACACGATATAAACCGCATGATGTCTATATCGACGCCGCAAAAATCCACCGTTGTCATCGAAACTCTCTGACCAAGATACCAATAGCCATCCATATGCCACCAAGGAAGCAAAGAAATCAGAGTTAAGCCTCAACCACTTCCAGGAATGTTTCATGACACCGCAAAGGGTGTCGGTAGCATGGTTCACAACCGCATGGCAAGGGAGCAGTTTCTCCATCTTCATGAGCCCTCACACAGCATTAAGGTAGGCATGGTATGTATGGTATGGCATAGCATGGCATGGCATGGCATGGCATCATAACAACCCAAAGATGGAGCTCACGAGGCTGTCATCTGTGAAGGACTCAAGAATATCAAAACGGTGACACCTACACGGAACCATCATCCTCTTTATGTGTAGCGTGGTACATGACCGACGGTTGACTTCGAAAAACCAGAGGAGAGAAAGGAAGGGGGTGTGGGAAGGAGGAGGAATCTTGTCAATAGCATTAGGCCTTTGATTCGTGGGAGAATAGAAGAGAAAAATGCAATTTTATAGAAACCGTTATAAACAAGAAACAGGATCCCACTCCTATAGAAAAGAAAGGATAGTGGGAAAGGAATCTTTTTTGGAAAACAACCTTGCCAGGCATTGCGTTAAATAGAGATATATCTGGAGGAGGAAAGGGGGTTTAAAGGTAGGTGAGGGCTGGAGAAGGGGGGAAAAGATCAAAATAGGAGGGTCATCACTTCGAGTCAGCGCTCTTTTTGGCGAATTCAACACGAAGAATCAAGTGTCGATAACCAACTAGATACCAGTTAGCTCGAGCTCGAGGCATGGCATAAAATGGCAGGACAATCAACTTACAGCCGTCCATCTTCTCACAAGCACGAGCAGCATCACTCCTGTCCACGAAACTGATGAAGGCAAAGCCCTTGGCCATATTTGTTTCTCTGTCCTTAGCAAGGAAGACTCGCGTGACTCTTCCAAACCGCTCAAACATATCGCGAAGCTCTTGTTCTTCCGCTAGCTCGGAAACCTAAAGGTTGAAAAGCAAGTTAGCTAGACGACCACTTAAAAGAAGAGCAAGAGATCTTCCAGAACGGCCAGCTCCACATGAAAAAGAAGGGACAGGGATAGCTCACGTTGGTAACGCGTAGTGTCGCCAGATCATCCCTCTCATACTTGCCACCCATCTTATCACCAGCGCCAGCACCACCTTTCCTCATAGCAGGAGGAACATAGCTTCCTCCGCTCTGACCCAGCCCACCAGGAGCCGGCTTGTCATCACCGCCATCCATATCCGCGCCCGCTCCTCCAGCACCCTCGTCAACAGGCGCCATGGTATCTTTAAACGGACATCTCGCAGTGAAATGCTCCCCGTTACAAATTCGGCATTTAACCTTCTTATCCTTCAGCTGCTCCTTCATACTGCCCTTCTCGCCCTCTTTCTCCGCCTCCTTCGCCTGAGCCTTCCAGTTCACGCTAGGTCGGAATATAATGTTCTCTCCGACGGAAGTGGTATCGAACGAAGGGCCGGGTGGGTGGCCCTTTTCCAGACCGAATTTAGCCCATGCTCTTCGCTCGGCTACGCGGGGGTTAACGTGTTCTTTGACTACTGTTGTGCGGATGCGACGGGTGGTCTTGACTTTCCTGCCATCGTCGTCGAAGCGGTATGATATCACGGTTTTGGTGCCGTCTTTGTTCGTGAGAACTTGCTGGGGTGGAAGGGCATTGGCATCATCAAAGTCCTCGTCGTCAGCCCAGTCGGCTCCCCTAGAAATACATAGTTAGTGGATGAAGCTGATATCAGAAGCATGTGCAGCTGGCAAGTTAACCTACTTTGCAGGCTGTGCCATGTTTTCTGTCTCTTTTGTCGGTCCTATTCTCTTCTCTATCTGCTATTCTCAGGTAGAAAAATAGCAGAGCTTGTGGTGGTTTGATTAAAGCGGCTTCTTTTGCTTCGTTTTCTGTGCCTTCTGGCTTAATTTTTGATATCAAGAATTTCGTGGAGGCGCAAGTTTATCTTTGTGCCCGCTATGGATTATGTAAGCACACCGAGGAAAAATTTGGTTGCTTCGACTTCAACATTTGATATTAAGGAATAATACTCGAGTTAGGGGAGATAGCATATTGACTCGTCTAGTGCATCATAATAAATGGTTTAAATTCGGATATATACATTTGGAGAAAAAAACACAAGGTATGTAAGGCAACCACCTTAAGGATCAGTGTAAGAGCAGTCTTTCAAAGGTCCAACGCACGCGAAACGCCGATATACCGGCCGGAGACATCGTATATAGGAAGAGGAAAAAGGGAACGAAAGAGATTGTAGGCCTGGCTTAAAGCTTAGGCTTGGAGATATAGGCGTTGCCCTTCTTGATCCAGGCGACAGCATCATTGACGAGCTCATCAACGATGTCCTTGGCTGGCTTCTTCTCGTCGACGACGGCGGCAGCCTTGCCCATGAGGTGTGGTCGGGCGTTGTCGACAGTCTCGTCGTCGATATCTTCCATGTTCTCAAAGTCGTGCTCAACAGGGATGATACCCTTGCTGGTGAGCTCCTTGATCTCCTCGGCACGGTTCTCCTCCCAGTTGGTGATGTATGCGTTGTTGCGCACACGCATGGGACGGCCCTAGAACGTGGGTTAGATAGGACTAGTTAAAAAGAGCAGAGTATAAAAGATTGACGTACAGTGAAGATGATGGTTCGGACGTTGTCGTCGAAACCGGCGGTGCGGACGGCCTCCTGGTGGTCCTTGGGGGCGCCGGCCTCATCAGCTAGGATGAACCGAGTACCGACCCAGACGCCGGAGGCACCGAGCATGAGGGCGGAGGCAACGCTCTGGCCATTGAAGATACCACCGGCAGCAACAACCTGGACCGGCAGGCCGGTCATGGGGCTGGTCTTGCCCTGGCAGAGCTTGGCCACGGTAGGAATGAGGATGCTGGTGGGAACGTCTCCGGTGTGGCCACCGCCCTCACCGCCCTGGGCACAGATGATGTCGACACCGACGTCCAGGCACTTCTGTACATGCTTGGGGTGGCCGATCATGTTCATGTAGAGGATTCCGGCTGCGTGTAGACGGTCCACGACGTGCTTTGGTGGGACACCGACGGCAGACACGAAGAGCTTGGTACCGCTCTCGATGACAACGGTGATCAGCTCGTCGAGTTTTCCCTTGGTGTAGTCGTAGCTAGTTGCCGTTAGCAAAAGTAACCTCGTTATTCTCCGAGGCGAAGGCAACTCACTTGGTCTTTCGAGCGTTTCCTCCGATCTGTGGAAGCAGCAGGTCGACTCCGAATGGAGCATTCTTATCGACGAGATGGCTCTTGATCTCCTCTACCTGCTCTCTCAGCATGTCTGGGGTGTAGCCGAGGCCACCGATAACTCCCAAACCTCCAGCATTGGTGACAGCGGCAGCGAGCTTAGGACCAGCCGCAACGTTCATGCCAGCAAGGAGAACGGGGTGTCTGATCTTCAAGAGATCTGTGAGAGGAGTCCTGATCTGTTCTGTTCCGTCGCATAACCAGTCAGTGTACTTGTTTCTTCATGTTCCCTCGTCCGGGCGCCGTCCTCGCGCAAAACTTACGTGGAGAAGCCATGGTTGACTGAACGATACTCTAGCAAGAAAGAGGCGTAGATATAGGTTGAACGGGTTATATAACAGCTGCGGCAGTGAAGAGAGCAAAGGCGAAGGGGAAGAGAGAGAAGAAGCGAGGGAGACTTTTGGGGCGTCGAGGCAGTTTTTATCCTCGTGAAGGAAGAAAAAGAAGCCTCGGCTCAGACGGGCCAAGCTTGGGGTAAACCTGGATTTTGCCGAGCTTCATCTATAACGATGGATGTATGATGGACAGCAGTGTACGATGGACAGCAGTGTACGATGGACAGCAGTGTACGATGGATACTGAGACACTCTTATGCAGGCTCGTTACCCTTATACTCGATGGGTTTACTATTATTGAGATTGTACCGTCTATATTACCTTGTATACAACTAGATGAAGTACTTCCACGTTAACATGTTATATTTTAATGACTTCAAATGATCTCTCTGCTCACAACTGTCTTCTCCTTGACTACCATAAAGACATCTACATAATACAGCAACTTCTGCGGGCAGATAATAAATCCTCCATCCATGCGAACTCGACGGAGTGAAGGAAGACGTGATGACTAAGCATCTGATGCTTTGAAAACGACAAACGACGAAGTTGAGCTCTTCGAATGTCAAACGGAAGAGATGAGTCTGCTCTATCGCAAAGGTCGAGGTCTGGCCGGCTCTCTAGGCTTTTGCAGTGGGCATTGGAGCCCGCAGCCCTGCTACAGCGGCATCAGCACGTAAGGATGTATACACCCTGGGCTGCATAGATATGAGACGCTGACAACAGCGAAGGTTGCCAGGCCTGATCAATGATACCCCACTTACGTCGAGAAGGCAGCATGCGAGATTCAGTACCAGCCCCGGAACTGCTTCATTTGACCCTTTTGCAAAGGCATCCCCGCTAAGCAGCCCCTCCGGTGGTAGCGGGGACCGTAGCTACAAGACCCAGGCCCGGCAGAAGAATGGTTCATCCGGGTTATCTAGACAGCAGACCAGGATAACTTGCTCCAATATTCACGCCGGTGCTGGCGTTTCTCTTAAACTAACCGGGTATGGCTGTCGACTGGCGTCTACGTCGACCATGGCCAGCGGAGATCCGACACATCGAGCCTTTATTGCTCTTGGTAGCAACCTGGGAGACCGTGTAGCCATGATAGAAGAGGCCTGTCGAGAGATGGAGGCACGGGGTATCAGGGTCAAGAGGACAAGCTCCCTCTTTGAGACCGCCCCGATGTATGTGACGGACCAGGGAACCTTCCTTAACGGAGCATGCGAAGTCAGTTGCCCCAACCGCCTATATTATGCAGAAGCAACTTATTCTTTCTAACGCTGTGTATAGGTTGAAACATCCAAGAGCCCAATGGAATTACTGGATACGCTGCAGTCGATAGAGAATGACATGGGAAGACTCAAGATCATCGATAAAGGCCCTCGTAACATAGACCTTGACATCCTCCTATACGACCGTCAGCCGTTCTCCAATGAGCGTCTAATAATTCCTCATAAACTCATGCTTGAGCGGGAATTTGTCTTGCGCCCTCTTTGCCAGTAAGAACTGCTACCATCTTTATTATATCTGACCCGTTGCTGATAATGATGGCTCAGGTTAATACCCAACGACTATCCTCTAAAGGAGGGAAAGGATAAAACATATACCTCGCACTTACAAGCTCTTCCTCCCTCCGACCAACCCCCTGTGGCAATCATACCAATGGCTGCGGGTCTTCCCCAGATCAACCCCACCCACCCCGGACGAAGCACTCTCTTAATGGCAGTCCTCAACCTAACCCCGGACTCCTTTTCTGATGGTGGAGCTCACTCACCAACAGATCCAGTAGCCCTGCTTGAAACCGTCAAGACATACATAGATGCTGGCGCAACTATAATCGATGTAGGGGGCGAGAGCACCCGTCCCAACGCCGACCCCATCACCGAAGCCGAAGAACTAGCCCGTGTCTTGCCAGCCATAAAACTCATCAGGTCCCTCCCCGAAGCTTCCAAGGTCGCCATCAGCATCGACACGTACCGTGCCACTGTAGCCGAAGCAGCCGTTAATGCCGGTGCGGATATAATAAACGATATATCTGCCGGCCTAATGGATCCAAACATGCTCTCTACCATGGCCCGTCTCCAGAAAACCGTCATGCTCTCCCATACGCGCGGAACGCCAAAGACCATGAATGAGCTCACCAACTACCCCGATGGTGTACTAGCTGGCATCAAAGCGGAGTTATCAGAACGTATCCGTGCCGCTGAAGAAGCTGGTGTCAGGCGATGGCGCATCATCGCTGACCCGGGCGTGGGCTTCGCCAAAACCCAAGACCAGAATCTCACTATTCTCAGGAACCTTGACCAGCTAAGGCAGGCAGAGGGACTGGAGTATCTGCCTTGGCTGGTGGGTGCTAGTAGGAAAGGATTTATAGGCCGTATCACAGGCGTCCAGAAAGCCGATGAGCGCACATGGGGTACCGCAGCTGCTGTCACGGCAGCAATCGGCGGTGGAGCGGATATTGTACGTATTCACGATATCAAGGAGATGGCCCAGGTTACCCGTATGGCCGATGCGATCTTCAGACGGGACTCGTGACATTTAAACCACTGAACGCTCTGGATGTGGACGCCGCTGTAAAATTTCATGTATACCACTTTTTATAGGATGAACAGGCCATTTAGTTTCATTTCACAGCCGAACAATTACTTACCTTCTCTTTTGCAGCCCAATAGTATGCCATAGGCCATACATAGCCTAATAGAGTAAGTAATCGGGGAATAGGAGGATACAAATCTATACATTTATAATTCAATCTTCATATCCCTATTATGCGCGCCCATATATATAGGCCGGTTACTTTTCCCTCAAGAGTCATCTCCTGCCTCAAAGGAACTAGGATACCTCCTTCAAATTTTCTTTCAGTAGATGTCATCAAACCAAAACTGTTCGAAATATCTTGCCTAACAGTCAAACGAATAGGTGCAAGTCCATGATGACGTTGAAGTCATTCGGAGAGTTCTGGGTCTGTGCAGCGGACCGAAACTTAAATAGTTTAACTAATACCCCGCGTGCTTATACAGAGTCACCATGGGTAGAGATGCAAATAGTTGGGATATATATACAAGGGAATAAGTCAACGGTTTATCCAGGGCTTGCTTATAGTTGGCCTTGAAACATATTTTCAATATCACGTATTGTCCGGTTGAAAGCTGCTAGAAGGTATTAGGGCCATTGTTTCCACACCAATCGGATGCCTTGCACTGAGTCTCTACAAGAGATGTACATTTTGTAGTCTTCTTCTAGATCGCGGAAGAATAGTTCAGCGTAAAGGAGAGCTAAGTGTTCTATCCATGCACTCCTTGAAAATAAAATGTTGATTCTAGTTTCTCGTCTGTATGACTTGGGTATAGTTCAGGGATATAGTAGCATAGCTCTTTCTTGGATGGGATCTATTGAAATTTAGAGGAAGTTATAACTGGATGAGATGGGTAGCTTACTTTCGTAGCCAACGATGGTACCCTTGTTGTACCAGGGGTATTGATTATAGAAGGGTGGATAGCCTCTTACTAAAGTATTGAATGTAATGAACCCGAAAGATACCAAATCACCAAGTCATAATGAAGAAAAGGTCATGCAGCTGTTCTAGCTATAATTTTAAATCATCCATCAAGAAAGCCCCGTGAATAAAAATTCATGGCCGAATGCCAAAGCAAAGGTGCGGAGGGTAACAATTTCAAGACAGGGAGGCTTGGAGAGCAAAGAGCGCACATACACATTAAACCCGCGAATAATTCATAAAACCCATCTCGCCCACCACCAGGTGCATATTCCCGACTCCCATAAGCTATGATTTAACCTAACAGTGGGATTAATGGTGCAGGAGTATCTCATGACGAAACCCAAGTATACATTTATTTTACCCTCCAGTTTTTGTTAAATAGCAGGTCAAAAAACTCCAAGATGCTGTATTAAACTTGCTTGAAGAAAGAGAAGGCCAGAAGACCAAGAAGAAGTTGGGGTAAACCATAACCGTATAGAAAGGAGGGGTTTGACATTATTCTCAGTCTTTGCACCTAAGACTCAGCTATTAAGGTAGTGACGGATGGCGCCTATGAAGAGTTTGTCAGTTTTGGGCCCAAAAGGGAGATTTTAAATTGAATAAAAATGTTGAATCTAAACATACCGTGGAGTTTAACAGCACCGTCACCAACTAAGTTGGTCAAATTCTCGAGATCATCGCCAGCGGTAATCCCGAATTTTCGAACAAAGTCTTTGGCAGCCGTTTCCAGGTCACCGTAGTCATCACCTGCTGCAAGTTCATCCTCAGGGCGGCCAAAGTAAGCATTACTTGATATGGAGGTAGCTCCCTCAAAGTTGCTAAGACGAGCCTTGGCCTCCGCCTGAGCTGCAGGGTCAAACTGCTCTCTACCGAAAAACTCATCAGATGAGATGCCCTTCTGGTTGCCAAACTTGGATCTTGTTTGTTCTAATTCTTCCTCTGATTTAATTAAGTTAGCAAGTGAACAAGATAAAACAACAATTCAAGAGGCTTCAAACGCATACCATCAACGCCCGTATTTGCGTGTCCAACAGCACCAAATCCTAGCTTCTTTGGAGCTGGAGCTTTAGGTTTGCCAACTTGTCCAAAGCCGAGACGACCCATGCCCATGCCCAGCCTCTCAACCTCGCTTGCACTCCTTTCATGGCTCCGTGTGGTTCCGAAGCTAGATCTGGGACTCACTGGTTTGGGCGAAATGATCGAGGAAGCAGATTTTCCCTTCGCGGCCGCTTCCTCTTCGGCCTTCTCGGACTCAGGATCGTAGCCTAACTTTGCAATTCTCTCCGCTTCTTCCTTTGCCTTTCTCTCTGCCTCATCAAAATCGATAGCGTCCGCCCCAACAACCTTCTTTGCACCCAACTTGGGTCCCTTCTTGGCTCCAAGGACTGACGTTTTCTTTCCACCGGCAGTTGGTCCCTTGCGGACCGCCGTACCCGTCCGGACAGCAACAGGGGGAGATGGAGACGTTCCTTTTTCGGCAGAGAGTGGAGACTTGGGTCTCGATCCGTTACCGTTGGATCCTGGAGTGAGGAAGGGCGAGCTGCGCCCTCCAGAAGCCGGTGTGCCAACGCGAGATGGAGGATTGCTTGGCCGTTTGATGGATGGCTTGTCCCACGAGGAAAAGAAATCGTCGTCAGGATCGCCAGCGGGAGTGGAGGACCCTTCTGGAGTCGCCGATGCAGCCACATCTGTGATCACGACCTCTTCAGGATATCTATGTTTGTGATTTTCAACCTAAAGTCAGCCACAAGGTGCTACAATCTCCACAGGATAACAAGATCATTAGGCATGCAAGACATACTCTTCTGCATCTTGGGCTGCTCGTCGCTTCAATTCTTCCTTGTACTTCACCGCCGCGCTGGAAGTATATTTTATCTTCGAGTCTTTGCTGTTTAGCGCCGCTGTCCCACCATGTGACTGGAAATATTTGGTAGCCGATTCATTTCCGCCCACTTTCATGACGCGGAGCTGTTCCCATTGCCATTCTAATCAATTTTCTCCATTAGCATGTGCGATCGACATCGAGATTCTATAATAGGCGGTGAAACACACGGTCAAGATTGGTTGAGCGAACGAACGAGATATGGACACCGAGATTTCGATGGTTCGACGAGCAGTCAAGACATAGGTATATTCCAAAGGGAACAGAAGACCACGTCGGATTTTTCGACCCGCAATCAAAACATATCTAGCTGGTAATCAGTCTACGGTTCCGTCAGGGGGCGGAGCGGAACGGCGGGGGGAACATACCTTGTTTGCGGGTTTCGTCTTTAGTTTCTCAAAGATTTTCTGAGACTGCGCCTTTGTAGCACTCATGGTTGTCTAAATATCGTCTTCCAGTTAAGCCAAGCAGGAAAAGAGCAGCAAGCTGGACTTCTACAAGGCCGGGTAAAAGAGAGTGAAAATGATGAAAAGAAAAGGAAGAGAAGAATCGCGCTTCTTTTTTTTCTTCTCTCGGAGTTCGACTTGCCTTTTGCGTCTTTCTGCCACTCTGGCCGCCCTCGCCGCACCTTGCCTCTTTAGGACATCACGTGTTAAACCTCGGCATTGATGATATAATCATGACATAATTATGTACTGACATAAGCAATTTCATTATGTAATCTTTAAGCAGCCAGAAGAGGAAATTTATAGCTTCTTCAAACAATTCTACGGGGAAGACGAAGACGACGACGAAGAGGAAGAAGAAGATGGGCAGTTCATGAAGAGATAATATATTATTTCACCGACAAATGATGGTTGGCTCTACGACGTCATGAATTCCTCAATTCAACTTCACTCGCTTAGGTCTGGACCTCTGTTCGTTCGCCTGGTCAGAAACAGCGGCAGGCCAGTTAGTCTATCCCTTACACGATACAATCACTATGCGACCCAGAGCAGTCTCAACAGTTCCAAGAGCGCACAGCCGACGAGAAAATCGATTACCGTGACCAGTGATGATGGAACAATCAAATGGGGGCAGCTTTCGCGTGGAGAAAAAGCGGCACGAGCTACGCAGCAGTCTGTCAATTTCCTAGTCATTTTGGCCGGCGCAGTTATGACGGTTAGTTTGGAGGCTTGCTGCAATGGGTTGCGGAGCGTTGATGCTGCATATGCAGGCGAATAGAAGCTGACCGGAACGTTATATATACCTGCAGTGCGGAGTTTTCACGTTTCTATACCTTGATGTATTTGCGCCCGACAGCAAAACGAACCAATTTAACCGTGCAGTTAGCCGTGTAAAGGACAGCGAAGAGTGTATTGCCTTGCTGGGGGATAGCAACAAGATCAGAGCCTACGGGGAGACGTCATGGAATAAGTGGACGAGAAACCGTCCAATTGCGTAAATAGCCCAACGCCCACCGATATTTTACGCGATAATGTCGAGATTCAACTAATCAATTCTTCCAGCACAACAATTGAGAAAGACAGGAAAGGAAATGAACATATGAGGATGAACTTTCATGTACGTCATACTCAAAATCGACCTTTCGGATTGATTTCTCCAAATTTACAACACTAACAACGTCACCAGGTCAGTGGCCCACTTAACGACGGTGTTGTGCTAGTCCACTTGGTCAAGCTGGCGGGCCAACATGACTTTGAATACCACCTTCTCGCGTTAGACGTCAAAGGTAAGCGAAAGGATTCATCCTCAGCCTTTCTCAAAGTGGGCGGTGCTAACAACTGAGCATAGGCCACCGCCGCATTTATCTAGAGAATGCAGATGCGGCCAAGAAGGCAGCCGCAAAGGCCGGATCAACGATATTTGGGATCCAGTGGCGGTAGTTGCATCTTGAATTCTGGATGGGAATAGTTGATAAGTTCTCGGTGTACGATAAGGGCATACTTTTCCAGCTTCAAAAAGTTGAGGCTGCCGTCTATGATCCTCTGTGCTGGAGTTATCTTGCCTTAGGTTTTTGATGGATTTATGGGCTTAAATATGGGATCTGGCCACAATTTTGTTTTAAGGTTGCGTTTGGCGATGAAAGTGCCTTGTTTTCGATTTGAATGTATATATATATCCCTCAATCGGTTGCCCGACTTTCGAAGGGCGCAGCATGCAGGATGCAGGATGCAAGCATCTCAACCCGTAAGGATAATCGCGGAGTACATGATCAAGGTAGCTGTGTAAGTACATATATTCAGGGGCGTTTTCGAGGTACGTTGTTCAGGCCCCCTATATCGCCTCCTATAAGTTCTACAGTTGCAAGGATACGAGGCCCCCCCAGTTCTTTTCTAGAACGAATTATTAGGTCTCAGAATTATATTATCGACTGGTTTACTGATAACAAGCCGTCTGCGCTAGTTCTTTTGATAATAATACTTAATTCCGCCCCCGGGCCATATACATAGTAAGTTCAAATACAAATTTGATATGCTGGTAAGCCTCTATTTATATATATAAGTAGAAATGGAGCAAACCACTAGTCACGGAGCAATGATGGGGCCGACCCATAAATCTATACATGACTAGTATATCAAAATCCATGAATATACATAGTAGGCAAAAAGCTCCCCGTCCACTCAGGCCACACGGGCACGCTGGAGGACTGGCTTTGCCTCTTCAGATCTCCACCAACTCTTCCCTTCTTCTCCAGGGAACGAGTACTCTTCCATGCTACGCGCCTTCATCTGCACGCTGTACCCAGGCTCCATGGGTGTAACGTAATACCCGTTCTGCACCCTAGCCGGACATTCGAAGTGATCATGCAAGTGGTCCACATACTCAAGCACACTCTTCTTCCCCGTCATCACCACGTAGTCAATCGTGCTCAGGTGCTGGGTGTACTCGGGCAGTCCGACGCCTCCTGAATGGGGGACGACGGGGACACCGAATTTGCGGGCGAGCAGGAGGATGGCTAGACACTCGTTGACGCCGCCGACTCGACATGCGTCGGGCTGAAGGACGGTCAGGGCGCCAGACTGGAGGAATTGCTTAAACATGACACGGTTCTGGCACATTTCACCCGTAGCGACTCCAATGGCGCCGTGTGGCGTATCTTGGAGGGCCTTGCGGATAGCTGCATGGCCCAGGATGTCGTCTGGAGAAGTGGGCTCCTCAATAAACCAGGGCTTGAACTGAGCAAGCTCTTTCATATGAGAGATAGCTTCGGGAACCGACCACACCTAAATCGCAGAGTCAACTCCGTATAACTTCTGCTTTGATGTATGTATAGTCGTATAGTCTCCGCGGGGAGACAAAAAGAGACACCTCGCTTAATAGACGAAGCGCCTCCGTATGACTAGTTATTTGGATTTGGATAGGAGATGGGCATACCTGATTGGCATCGACCATCAAAACATTTCCCTTGTCGTATCCAATGGCTTCCCTTGCGATCGTCAATCGCTGTTTATCCTTGTCCAGGTTTCCGCCAACTTTCAGTTTGAAATAACGATACCCATCCTGGACGCTCTGCTCAAGCAAGGCCTTCATCTTCTCCTCATCGTAGCCGAGCCAGCCAGCACTGGTCGTATAGGCCGGAACTGCTTCATTGCGTTCCGCTTCCTCGATTCTCAGCTGTTTTCCTGGCTCCACTTCCCGCAGCAACTGGATGGCTTCCTCGGGCGTGAGCGCATCAGTGATGTACCTAAAATCGATGCATCGAACCAATTCTTCAGGTGTCATGTCCGCGACCACCTTCCAAACTGGCTTGTTGAGCGTCTTCGCCCATAGATCCCACAGCGCATTCACGACTGCTCCAAGCGCAAGATGGATCACACCCTTTTCTGGGCCAATCCATCGAAGTTGGCTGTCAGATACCAAGTAGCGCCATGTCTTCCCCCAATCAGCGGTTAGAGAGTCTAACTCTTTTCCCACCAGTAGAGGCGCCAGCGCATCAATGGCCGCGCAGACAATCTCATTACCTCGGCCGATGGTAAAAGTCTTACGGACGAATATAAAGTCAGCCTGCAGCGGAAGGATGAAGCAGAAGAAGCAAGAAACAAAAAAGCAAAGAGCCAAAACCCGACAATTTGGGTGCTATTGTCATTGCTTGCCCATCCTGCCGCATAATTAGGTCAAGTGGTCAGTTTGGTCACATACCATACCATGGCCAGCGTGGGCCGAGTCAGTCTGGATCACACAGTAGGCAGCTGAGTAGTCAGTTGCAGGATTCATGGCATCAGAACCGGTATTGTCCAGCGATGTCTACATGTACCGTTGCCAGTCCACCAATTCATTAGCATAAAAACGAGGACCGTGGGGCCCGGCGTCCCCTCTCTACCCCCCGGGAAGATAACATACAGGGAAGCGCACATCGTGCGAGGAAAAGCCCGTGATCTTCATATTGAGGTCTTGCTGTGTCTTGAAGCTGTGGCTGTCAGTGTAATGAACAAGGGCTGCACGATCTCCCCCGCAAGATCGAGAACTTGGTTGCTTTGGCGCTTGATACTATCTCGAGAAGGGAAATTGGTGCGGCAAAGGAGATGCGATCAGTCACCTTTTTTTTTCCTCGCGGTCCTCAGTATGTAAGCTCGTAAGTTAATATATAAGACTTGTATAAGCGGGTGCTTTAAGCGGGGGCCCTTGCGCCGCCTCCCAAGGCCCTAAGGAAGTGCCTAAGCAGGGCCTAAGGAAAGCCCCAGATTGGGCTAAAGATTGGCTGAAAATGGGAGGCGGAGGGGCAAGCCCGGGAGCACGCCCGGTAACGCGGAGTTTAAAGGTTCCATTAAAAAGCTCCAGTTAAATCGGACCCCCGAAGTGCGACTAGTCGGCTCCTAAGGTCTTCTAATAAAAGAAACCAACCCTAGTCATTCCGCCCCCCCTTTTTTTATCACCGCTTGTTCGAAGGTCACCCAATGTGATGCAATTGCATAGTTGCATAGACCCCCTTTGAAGAACACCCCGATTGCGGAGTGCTATATGTCACTGAGAGCGGCAAGCAAGTTGTATCCCTGAAGCTGCCGTGGTTGCATGCATCGGCATCCATGCACCCATGTCAAGATAGAATGGCTGAGGAAAGCATAAAACGCTCGTCCATGGCCCTGTGTGTCTCCAGTCTATATCTGCATCGGAGAAATGAACCTATTGGTTGCGTTTGCTGCGCCTGACGCAGGCCATCTTCAGAGCCCCGGAGATCTGTTAGGAATCCGGCTAGTCAATGCACGCTGGCAGCCCTAGTTCATGCAAGCCCTGCAGTCCAACATATATGTACATACTATGTATATGCATCCAAGACGTCCCGAGTCCATACCCATGCATATACGCCGAAACCTGTACCCTTACCTGTTCAGGTGACGAGGGAGAAGGATGCATGTCAACAGGGCAAGCAGCGGCTACGCAATTCGGTCAAGCAATTTGATTTCCTTTTAAGCAGGCTGGTCCTGTGTTGCGTGCAATGTTTTCTCTCCCCCTTATTTCATGATATGACATCCCTTTCTCCTGTAATTAGCGCTTTTTCCTTTTCTTTTCTTTGCTTTGCTTTCCCTCTGGAAGGATGGGTTCTTGCATGAGTCGTGAATTGCCGGAAGACCGGGAGAGCCGGCGGCCGCGAGTACTGACCAAATGGAGGCAACGGAGGGCATTGAAGAAGGCCGAACGGCAGTTCAGGAGGGCCAGCCCAACATTTGAAAAGACCAGAGAGATAGATACCCTGCGTGCAACCGAATACACACCCTTGAAGGACCATGTGTATATGGACTATACAGGGGCTGGCTTATACGGCGAGAAACAACTCCGTACGCACTTCAACCTCCTTCGGTCCAGCATCTATAGCGACTCCAGCTCAACCTCGAACGCCGAGGCCATTCAACGAATAAGAGACCATGTCCTTACATTCTTCCGAGCCTCTCCGGACGAGTACGAAGTCATCTTCACGGCCAATGCATCCCACGCCCTCAAGCTAGTAGGTGAAGCCTACCCGTTCACACCCCAGGGAGAACTGCTCCTCCTATGGGACAACCACAACTCCGTACAGGGCCTGCGGGAATTCGCACGTGGAAAGGGAGTGCCCGTCACCCATGTACCAGTGACGCCGCCGAGCCTGCAGATAGACGAGGCGTTCCTGAAGAAGTCGATCAGCAGCAAGAGTTCATCTAGCCCTCGTCTCTTTGCATATCCTGCCCAATCAAACTTCAGCGGCGTACAGCATTCGCTGAAATGGATCGAGGAAGCGCAGTCTCATGGATGGGATGTCGTTTTAGACGCCGCCAGCTTTGTTCCTGCAAACCCCCTGGATCTGTCCCGATGGCATCCCGACTTTGTCCCGATCTCCTTTTATAAGATGTTTGGCTATCCGTCCGGCATCGGCTGTCTGATAGCGCGTAAACAAGCCCTGGCAAAGCTGCAGCGTCCCTGGGCATCTAGAGAAAAGGCCAACCACGGCCAGAAATGGCATGAAGAATTCGAAGACGGTAGTATCGACTTCTTCGGCCTTCCTGCCGTCGAAATAGGCCTCAACCATCTGTCCAGCATCGGTATGGAGACTATAAGCAGCCGCGTCAAGCTGCTCGCAGGCTGGCTCATCGACCGCCTGCTCGAGCTCCGTCACTCCAACGGCCGGCGCGTGGTGATCATATACGGTCCCCAAAACACGACCAACCGCGGCGGAACCATCACACTGAACTTCATCGATCCCACAGGTCGCGTAATAGACGAGCGTATCGTCGACAGACGCGCGCTGCCTATCAACCTCTCACTCCGCACGGGATGTTTCTGCAACCCCGGCGCCAGCGAAGCAGCCTTCCATCTCACCGAGGAAGCCCTGCTCAATGCTTTCAACCAGGAAGCCGCCGCAAAGGAGCAGGAGGGTAATCCAAAGACTTTCGACGAGTTCCTGGTGGACATGGGCATGACTACCGGCGGAGGAGTCCGTATCTCACTTGGCCTAATGACCAATTTTGCTGACTGTTTTCGATTCTTGCAATTCGCACATGGGTTCGTTGATAATGTACCGGCAGAGACAGATCTCCAGCCACGACCGCATTGCTAGCCATGGTTATGATGTTTTTAATGGATGATGATGAAGCATGACTTTGAGAAAGGGGGTATCATTTTGGAGGAAAAAACGGCGTTAGAGACGATGGTTAATGGTAACATGATGGACGACGTTATGAAGTATCTTAAGGCATTCAGTTAATTTATTTATAATATTTCTTTCTCCATCGATTTATTTTTCTTGAATCGACAGATCAAATGTGATTTATACAGTTGATATTTTGATGTCGTCGTAAAGTTGTAAGGTTTGCATGGTCGACGTTTCATATCAAAGATCACAGCAGCAAAAGATGTTACATATATATAAACCGACATACGACAAGAGAAAACACTGGCTGTTTCATTTCTAATTTACAGAGTCCGTCTGGCAAGATGACCGCACTATAGGATTAGCTAGAGAGGCCCCTCTTTTCGCTTTCGGAGAAGAACACAATCATACGCCACAGCTTCTTCACCAGGACTTCAGCCTCTTCGTCAAGCGCCTGGACGAGAATATGTTAGCAAGTCTGATATAACGAGATTGAAGTATTCAGGATGAGTATATGACTTACCCCTTCCAGCTGCTCCACGAGATCCTGAGGGCTCCCGCGCTTCCGGATGTGTTCTTCCACAACATCCACCAACATCTGCTCCTGAACACCAAGATACTCCATGATCTTCTTTTCCACGAAGGGCTTGAGCTGGTCACCGAGGACTGCCTCGTCCACAAACTCCCACTTGACCTCCCATTTCCACAGGCCCTCTTTATCTGACGGAATCTCAGCCGCAAGCTGTCTCGCGGCCTGGGCACGCTCTTCGTCGCTAAGCCCCGTAGTCTCGGCAATGGAGTCAAACTTGATGTCCGTCAGAGGACGTCTGGCAATGGTAGCAGTATCCTCTTCATCTTCAAGCAGGCCCTCGACTTCGGCAACAGTTCTCCGCTGGGCCTTCTGGGCAGCCGCTCCGAGGGATAGCTTGAACCGTTGTGGCTCCTTGCGCGTTTGGTTGCGAGACTCAATCTCCTGGGCTTGACGAGCGAGGAAATCGTCCGCCATGCCACGGGCTTGCTCTTGCTGCTGGGCTTCCTTGGCCTTTTCTCGTTCCTCTGCTGCGCGGTCTGCTTCATCCATGGCGGCCTCGCGGTTGCGGAATGCAGCACGCTTGCGTATCCATACGCCACGGTCAGCGTAGTATTCTTCCACCTTTCTACTAGCTTCTAAATCATCATTCCACTCCCGCAGTCTCTTGGCCATGGCCCGCTTCTCCTCTTCTGCGCGTTGCCCCTCTTCCCGCTCTCGATTCTTTTCTCTCTCCACGGCAGCAGTCCGGCTTCTTTCACGGTTCAGCCATCGCCGCTCCTGATCCAAGGCCTGCTTCTCCAGTTCTGCATTCCGTTTTTCCTGGTGTCTTCTTTCTACTTCAGAGTCGCTTGCATCGGTGTCATCGTCCTCTGGAATAATGTCGACATCGTTGGTATTAACAAACGAAACGCCCTTTTGATAGTCCTTTGGAATTTGGTGTCCATATCCCTTTGGCCCAGATGGCGCATTGGGTACACTCCTATCCCGAGGCCCAAGTGGAATTCCGTTAGCTCCGCCGGCAGGACCAGGTGTGGAATGCGATGGAGAGGACAGCCTGTTTGAACGTGAATGGCCAGCATTTCTAGCTCGCTCCAAGGACTCAATCTCCTCTTCTCGTTTCAGTCGTTCGAGGTCCCGCCGGTTGCTTCTTTCACGGAAAGCCGCAATCTCCTTTGCGACCGTTTCTCTCATCTCAGCAGGTATGTCCGAAAGCTCGTCTTCCACAGTTATTGGGATAGTAATAACTTCCGCGGAAGCTCCATCAGCCTGCTTTTCCCCATCACCCATAGCGGTATCGCCGTCTCTATCGAGTCCAGTCCCCTCCGCTTTGACTTGGGCCGAAGGGTTGGCCAGTTCGGCTAAGACAGCTGCAAGCTTCTTTCTCGCGGTTTCGAGACGTGAATGCACCGTTTCCGGTTCTTGGGTGTTGTTCGCCTCATACTGTTCAAGGTATTTGAGAGAGCTATCATCAACAACCACCTAAAATCTTTTCAGTACCTGTAGGATAGAGAGATAGTTATGTGAGATAAGTAGCAACTTACCATCAATTTACCCATTTCAACTTCGGCATTATCATTTTCACCTTCCGCGGAGGGTCGCTGTTTTTTGACAGGAACTTCGATATCCCTTAGCACCTCTACAGCAGTATTAAGACTTTCTGGGTCCTCGTACTCTGCAAAACCAAACTTGCACGGCTTATTGTCCGCATCAGTCGCCCGAATCCAGCGCCTAAGATTACCCGCTGATCGTAGAATACGTTCGACTCCTTCGTCACCGCCGGTGCCTTCAGTGATACCACTGACAAAGATCGTGCGCACTATTTCGTCCTTTGTTGGAGGCTGTAGCTGCATAATCGCTTCACGGATATTCTGACGCTGCGACTCTATTGAAGCTGTATGGTGCTGGCCGCCTCTACGTCCTCCAGCGTCTCCACCCCGCTCACGGCCACCTTCATGCGGTGTCGTCGATTTAGGCGGACCAGAAGTCCCCAGTCGAATCACAGGAGCAGAGAAATTTATGTTTGGCATGTTCGCGGGGGGTTGGAAGTTGGGTGGGAAGCCGCCAGGCCGGCCTGGCTGTTGGGCGTTGTGTTGTTGCATTCCTGGAGGCGCACCGGTCCCTGGAGGTGCCATACCTGGGGGCGCCATTCCTGGTGGGCCTTTCCAGATACAAAGATGTATATGTCAGCTATGTCTTGTGCGAGATACGCGGTATATGATAACGGGAGAAAGCTCACCACCAAGGCCTGGAGGCGCGCCAGGGTAGCTTCCAAAATCTGGCGGCTGGCCAAAGGGCCCTGTAGCTATAAACGAACTTGTTAGTATTCCGAACAATTGAGTAAATTGGCTGGATAACATTACCTTGATATGGGTTATACATCTTGCCTCTCGTGCACTTGTCCTAGCAAAGCCCTTGTATAGTGTCTGTAAACGAGCCGAAATGTGGGCAATAAGAAGCTAGATGGCTGCAGCTGAACTGAGCAAGCCTAAGCAGTCATCTCTAGAAGTGCTCTGCTGTCGTATCTCCTTTCTCCAGTCTGCGATCGTTTTCTGTCTTCTCTTGTTCTTTTGATGCTTTTTTACTATTTGAAGAATTTCTGGAATTTGGCGTCAGAGGCCCGTGCTCGAAGTGTCACGTGAGAGTCATTTTTTATCTTTTTGTTTTCAATATTTTTTATTTAATAAAAAGAAAAAGATGAAGAAGATGAAGATGAAGAGTCGAAATGGTTTAGGAGGACTTGTCGATGATGGGTTTATCGAGAGTAGGATACACTGTGGCAGAATGCCTTTTCTGTCCTATTCTCTGACATAACTACTCAGTCATGGCCGATCAGCTATCAAGGAACACTACTGCGCATCTTATACCCAGTGCCAGCGAAGCGACCTTCAACTTGCTCTTCAACGTGTCAATGTGGCAATTATGGAATGCTGAGATATATGAACGCGTGGCAATATTCATTCAAGCTTGAGGACGACCTTTTTCCTGACCCTGATCCTAATTAACTACCCATCGTCTGTTCAGAAGCCATGGAGGATTATAACAACGGCCGTAAGAGAATAGGATGCCATATATGCCTTTTTTTCAATGCCTGGTCTGGATAGAAAACAAATATGGCGGCAGGGAGGATCAAGATATACCTTGAGCTCTATGAATCATCCCCATAAGGGGGGGGGGGGGGGGGGGGGGGGTGATTATGGCAATTCCGGGATTCTCTTTCCAACCATCTGCCTTATTAAGGACAGATTGACTACTCCGATACTAGGACACTGGCTGTAGTGCTGCCTCTTAGTACCGCTATTAATTCGCCTCGGCCATACGCCTAGAGCAACACAATACTATGTATGTTTGCACCTGCACTCAATACTTCTGCTATTGTGGAAAGGGGCCATGATAGGATGTACCTACACGCTACCTGAGCGATCCATGATTGATCCATTGGCCGTACATAGTAAGCTTGAACACTTTAAGTGGTGATGTTTTATTCACATATTCCTTCGATTGGGAACTTGACCATGTCCATCCACATTAAATCCTTGGTTGATGCACAAGACAGCGACACAACGGCAGAAAATGTCAAATGTCAAGCACAAAATATTACAGGGGCCGCTAACATGTGGTTAACAGCTCATGCAATCCGCACCTGTTTCTTGCCTGTACCATCGTCGGGATTCTCTGGAACCCGTTTTTATAAACCGGGAGGTAGCAAATATCGCCAGCTTTTGACCTTGCACAGTCACATTCTATCATCTGCCTGATACATCATGAGACGGATGAGAGTAAACCAATTCCAGGTGTGAAACCGAGTGGCGCCTCTACTCTCAAAACCTGGTAAGTCTTATGCGGATCTCCGGCCCCATTCGACAAGGCCGCCATGAAATTCGAATGCGACTCGTGAGATATCACTGCGTTTTGGAAATGATATTCAAACCGCTGCAACCTTCAAATCATGCGATGGCAGTCATCCTTAAAACTTGGGGTCGGCCAACTTTCCAGTCGTTACTCAGAGGATGTATAAAAGGATGTATCACCTACATATAGTACGGCCCAGCTCGAGATAAAAAGCCCTCGAAAAGCCTATAAAAAGGAATCCCTTCCATGGGCTCTGGAAATAATCTGGTAAAGACACTCAAGGCGCTTCTCCCAGCCAAACAAGGCACTCCAATATGCTAGCCTTCTTCAGCTCTGCCATGGCCACTGTCTCCAGCCTGGTGACTGGTCAAGTAGGAAATAATAAAACAGCCCGCGTCACAGTAGTGAACGATACCACCAGGCCAATCGTCGCCATCTCCGTCATTCACAAGTTCAGCAACACCCACAAAAGCCGTCAAGAATGGTCCATGGTCCAACCAGGCAAAAACTCCACGCCCGAACTACAGGTTGAATATCCAGCTGGCTCCGGCGTCACTGGTGACAACTTATGGCTCGTTATCTGGTACAGCGAGGATCTGCAGGCGCTCCAGCACTCTGAGCCAAGCGAGTCTGTCTTCCCACGCGATGTGCTTGACAGGCAGACGCGAGAGGAGATTCAGAGGGTGAAAGAAGCCCTCGCTACTGGGAGTGAGCCAGGCTCGAAAGGTGCACAGCTTGCCAGCGCATTAGCAAAGGCGACGACTGACCGCATATTTAATTCAAAAAGTGCGGAAGGGTTCGCACAGCATGCGTTGCGGGAGGAGGATGCAAACGAGTTGACCGAAATTGTTATCAACGCCAATGACACAATTACATTCAAGTCCAAGTCTGGCAGCACAGAGGTCAAGTTCAGCTCGCAGCCAGCTACGGCAGAAACGGCTTCATACAGGGAAGCGGTCATTAGCATTTGAACTTGGGTTGCCCAGCGATGGCGTCTCGTCCAGTAGTTTGAATGGTGACTTTTTTTCGGGCAGTGCAAGCGACATTTGAAATGAGCCACGACGGTTTTAGGCAGTTAGTTAAGCCAGTTAAATTACTTCGTATGGGTGCTTAGCTAGTTCTCTTTTTCATCCCCCCTTTTTTTCTTATTTTCTCGTTTATGCCTGGCCAGTTGATTGAAGGCGTAACTGGATGGCTTGAGCCTGGCCCAGTCCGAGATAACGGCTTGCTTTGACGGTTAACAGGTCATCTTACTTCGTGTCAGCCTCGCATTCCGTCTGGATGTTGGTTGAAGATATAATTCGTGATAAGCATGAATTTAGTCCATCTACTAAAATAAGTCCTTTTGCTAGGCTGCTTTGAAACAAAACCACGGCGTATCAGTCGATTTTGTTCAATGCAAACGGGCATTTTCCAAGGATGTCAATGCTCTTATCATATCCTTGTTTGTAACCTACGGAGAGAAAAGAATGAATTATTGACAATGACACTATTTATAAATTCTCGTGGCTGCGGCTTAACTATAAGGAGGAGAAAGGAAAAAAGGGGTAAATAGGCACGTTCAAATATAGACCGGAGCTCGTTTGCAGCCGTGACGGCACTGGCTGCAGGAGACGAATGGCTGAACTTAAGCTATTCGTTCATGGCAACGGGCATCTTCGTTCTGCCCGATGGCTTCAGCCTCCCAAGCCTGGGGGAGAGGTGTATAAGAAGGGAGCTTGAAGCCCTTCTTGCTGGCCGCACTTATATATACCCATCCCATCTAGCAATTAACAGTCATTCGTTTGTCCAGAAAACAATATCAGCTTACTTTTATTTTACCCTCCTTATACCTCTTAATTTCTTAATCACTTAATTCGAATCTTATCAAGATGCGCACTGGATTCTTTGCTCTTGCTGCCCTCCTTGTGAGCGGCGTCATGGCCGGTGAGGGTGAATGGCGCAAGGTCGACCCTCACACCATGAAGGCTCTCCGTGATCTTCGTGCCCGCCAGAACCAAGACTCCTCCTTCATCCCAGGAACCACCCAGGGCCATGGCTCGAACTGTGCCGATGCCTTTGGTGCTGGATATGAGCTCTGCGCCGACAGCAAAGTCTGCTACAACCCAACTGAGGGCGACCTCTGCTGCTCTGAAGGATGTATGTATTCACCTGTCAACCGTTCTTGGGTATATGGAGAGCGTCCTGCTAACCAGCCTCATAGACCCATGCCCCAAGGGAAGCTTCTGCCTGACCAAGGGATACTGCTGCCCCAACGTGAGTGTTCCATTACGACCTTTTCTATGATAAGTCTCATGGCTAACGGCTTCAAACAGGGCCTTGACCCCAAGGAGTGTGCCAAACAGCACAACGTCGAGCTTCCCCCAACATACGGCAGCTCCTCTCCCACTGGTGCTCCATTCCCAACTGGCGGCTCTTCTCCCACCGGCTCCTCCCCATCGACTGGCGCTCCTCAGCCAACTGGAACTCTTCCAACCGGAACCGGTGCTCCCACCGGCACCAGCATCCCACCAACCGCCACCAGCCCTCCCATCTACACCGGAGCTGCTAGCCACAACGCCATCCAGGGTGCTGCCGCCGCCATCGTCGCCTTCGGCCTCGTCCAGAACCTCTTGTAGAGACCTTTCTTCTCCAGTCTTTCTTCTCAAAACGAAAACGTAATGGCGGTGGTAGCTGGGGGATATCTGATGTAACTAGCTGTGTTGATATGTAACTTAATCTATCGCTGAGTCTTCTTCGGTTTCATCTCGTCTCTTTCGTTTCCTCTTCTATGCGAACTGAAGCCTGGCCTTTTCTTCATCTCTAATCATCTCGTCTTCCTCTCCAGCGAAAAATCGGCCAGCTTTGCTCCCCCCAAGTTCTAGACGGCTGGCTGAATAATCCACTTATTTCGAAGTCGAACTTCCGCCTGGTCCGGGAATGCCTTGATAAGAGGATGAGAAATGGAGAACCCGGTCAGAAACCATCAGGGAAGCTGGTTGTCCTTATGGTATAACTAAACAATCCATGTTTTTGTTGCTGAGCGTATTTAAAGTAGTTGTTTTTTTGCCCCTCCAGCTTTTCCCGGCTTTTCCTCGATACCAAACTATAAGAAGCTCGACTTTGGTCTCTACAACTTGACTACTAACATCGAAGAGGAGACAGGAAAGAGGACGAGAGAGACAGCCAACTAACGTCTACAGATATGGGTTTCTCACAAGCAAGCAGCCTGGAGGCCTGGAAGGCGCTGGAGCAGCACCATACCACCACCGGCCGGCACATCTCGCTGAACGAGGAGTTCAAGAAGGACTCGCGGCGCTTCGAGAAGCTCTCTCGCACCTTTTACAATGAGGCAGACAAGTCAGAGACGCTGTTTGACTTCTCCAAGAACCTGGTGACGGACGAGACGCTTGCTCTGCTGGTCAACCTGGCCAAGGAGGCGGGCGTCGAGCAGCTGCGGGACGAGATGTTCGAGGGAGAAGCTATCAACTTCACCGAGAACCGCGCCGTCTACCATGTTGCTCTGCGCAATGTGACGAACCAGCCGATGCAGGTTGGCGGGCAGAGCGTGGTCGAGGGCGTCAATTCGGTGCTCGAGCATATGAAGCAGTTCTCTGAGCAAGTTCGCAGCGGAGAATGGAAGGGATACACTGGAAAGAAGATCAAGACCATCATCAATATCGGAATTGGTGGGTCTGACCTGTAAGTCCACTGCTGAGCCTTGTTGTTACCGGAATGCGTGCTGATTTACTACTAGTGGGCCGGTGATGGTGACGGAGGCGCTGAAGGCCTACGCTGACCGGGGCTTTGATATCCATTTCGTCTCCAACATCGATGGCACGCACATAGTTGAGGCCCTGCGCAACTCAGACCCAGAGACCACTCTCTTCCTTATCGCCTCCAAGACCTTCACCACCGCGGAGACGACGACAAACGCCAACACAGCCAAGGGCTGGTTCCTCAAGGCCGCCAAAGATGAGGCACATATCGCCAAACACTTTGTTGCCCTCTCCACCAACGAGCAGGAAGTGACCAAGTTCGGCATCGACAAGAAGAACATGTTCGGCTTTGAGTCCTGGGTTGGTGGTCGGTACTCCGTCTGGTCCGCCATTGGCCTCTCTGTTGCCCTCTACATCGGGTTCGACAACTTCCACCAGTTCCTCGCCGGTGCCCATGCAATGGACAAGCACTTCCGCGAGACTCCGCTGGAACAGAACATCCCCGTTCTCGGAGGCCTGCTGAGCGTCTGGTACAGCGACTTCTTCGGTGCTCAGACTCACCTCGTCTCTCCCTTTGACCAGTACCTGCACCGCTTCCCGGCCTATCTCCAGCAGCTCTCCATGGAGAGCAACGGCAAGGCTGTCACCCGCAACGGTGAACACACCAAATACACTACCGGGCCCATCCTCTTCGGCGAGCCAGCCACCAATGCCCAGCACAGCTTCTACCAACTTCTGCACCAGGGCACCAAGCTCATCCCCACCGACTTCATCCTCGCGGCTGAATCCCACAACCCTGTCGAGGGAGGCAAGCACCAGCGCATGCTTGCTTCAAACTTCCTTGCCCAGGCAGAGGCCTTAATGGTCGGCAAGTCCCCCGAACAGGTCAAGGCTGAGGGAGCCCCTGACGAGCTGCTTGCCCACAAGACCTTCCTGGGAAATAGGCCAACCACCTCCATCCTGGCCCAGAAGATAACTCCCGGCACTCTAGGTGCGTTGATCGCATATTATGAGCATGTCACCTTCACCGAGGGTGCCGTGTGGAACATCAACTCCTTCGACCAGTGGGGCGTCGAGCTCGGAAAGGTCCTTGCAAAGAAGATCCAGAAGGAGTTGGAGACTGCCGGTGCCGGAGGCGACCATGACGGTTCGACCAGCGGACTGATTGCTGCCTTTAAGAAGAAGGCTTCTTTGTTGTAGGTGATCGTTGCTCTCATGAAGGATTCTGACGATGTGTTTATGCCTTTGATAACTATGAAATCTGTATTTATTACCGGTGGTCTCTGAACTACCTGAAGCCTTTTATATTTAATCTTACTTCTCTTTCGAAACTATCCGCGAGTAAATATATATCACCGTAGAATTTGATTGCTCTTATAGTATATATAGATTTACCCCTGATCTATATGCCAAGTCTGGGATTATCAAAAAGCCCATGAAGACAAGAAGGACACATGTAATACTTCTATATGCCAGATCCTCCAGCACGCCCAACCTGAGGAGAATATTAATATGATCTTTCTCAAGCGGATATGTATATCCAGCCCCTTCCACCTGATATTCCACATTTATCTTTGCGCTGTCGTGACCGCATCCCGGTTAACGTACCTGGATAATCCCGCCAAACCAGCATATAAATACGGTGATAATCTCCCCGTCAGCTGTCTAAACAGGACAATGTAGGGCATGCTCTCATAGATATTTGTCAGTGTATCATAGCTAACTGACATTGTCTGGCGATAGTGACGATGGCCAACATGTATGAAACTACAACTAAAATTCCTCCAGCACCTATGCTAACAAGCCTACCAGGTCACCGATGTAGCTGGAAAACTGCAATATATACCCTTCTCCGTATGCAATGAGACCGGCTCTCCTCTTACTTTTCACTACGGCGTCTCCGAGACGGTAACATGCACCATTGACTCCCTACCCGACTCCCTCTACCATCTGCTAGAGTACTACATCCACTCCGACGTCCCCCTTGCATGCCGCATACCTACCACCCCCCTATCCGGCTCCCAAACGAAATTCAGCTCCAGGAAAGATGACGACAAGGAAAAGAACAAGGAGAAGGGCAAGGAGACAAACGGGGATGAAGACGGGGTATCTCCAACACCTTTCACTCCCATAACGATTGCGCTGCAGGGGACACTACAATACAGCCACCTACACATGTGGACTGACATGAACGTCCTTTTCCACCGATCAACAACCATTCCTTCGAAAGACGCTAAGCCATCCAAACGCCGTACCAACGGCCAAGTGGTCGCCGGATCAGCTTATTCGTTTCCTCTCAGTGCTAAAAGGGATAAAACGGGTAAGTTGGACCGCACGATCAGCGTACCGCTGGATCCCTGGGCGGCGGGTAAAGGGAGCAAAATTGTCCGTGGAGAGCCATTGACCTTCACGTTCCAAGTGGGATGGGTGGATGAGAGTGACGTCTTGTCCTTGTCGACGGGGCCGGCTGGGACATGGGAATCGTTGGTTGCAATGATATGGCGGGCCAGCATGTTTATCATGGCAGGTGTTGTTGGGGCCATTATTGCGATCTGGTGGGATCGAACGATTGGATCAAGACGCAAGGGAGGTTGGGATGGTGATGGTTTATTGGGTAGTTTGCCGAAATCGACTCGTGGAATCTTTGGATCGCGACGTATCGGTAATGCATCCGGAAGCATTGGGAGTAGTGCGAGTATGAGCGGTTATGGAGGCTATGGATTGAGTGGTAGTGGAAGCCATGGATATAACGGTTTCCCCAGCGGGAAGAAAGACTAATTATGACGGTGGTATTATAACGGTCTTGGATATGAATGCATAGTTAGGATATAATGCATTACTTGGAAGAATCTTTCAACACTAAATGTACATGATAAATGAAATACAAAAGGCGTTTCCACCCTTCAAAAGTGTTACTTATACATTGGACTTCACACTCCGATACACAACGAGAAGCAATATCCAGCACCATCCAGTCTCTACCATCCCTGTCTCTTCAGCTCCATGCATCTGGCAACAGTTGCCTGGAATGACTTCTTGAACAAGATTCTCCACCGTTTCGACTTCAAAATCTTCCGCTTCTTTCCCCGACGAATATGGAACCTCTGAGCATTCTGGTCAGCCCTTATCTTATTCCTGGCAACCTGTGCCTCCATCATAGCAAAGGCCTGGTTGACATCAACACCTCGAGAGGGGTCAACCGCAACCGTACGTCCCAGTTTAGGGCCAAGCTTTAATCCGGGGTATCTTGGAACAGCGCGTTCCCCTTGGGTTGAGTTGTTTGCAACGGTATCATGAACAGCTCGAGTAATACTTCCCACATCTGAATTCTGGAAGAGGCTGCGGAATGCTGTTGCAACATTTTGACGGCCGCCTTGGCCTGGTCTGCCGGGCTGGTTCGATGTTCCTACTCGGTCGTATACGTCGTCAAGCAGGTTGCTAATCGAGTCCACGTCAAAACCGTTATTGCTGGACGGGGATGTCTTTTGCTGGGTGGTAACAGGGGTGTCTCTCTGGTTACTTGAGAGCGGCTGAGAGGTAGATATCGTTCGTATGGACTGGCTGAAGGACTGCGGTATGGAGCGTCTGATGGGAGCGAAGTGTTGGCTGATGAGGCGGGATGTCTGCCTCGAAACCAGGCCATTGGCCATCCGTCGGACATCCATCACGGACAGAACGACTCAATGACCCTCCGGTATAGTAGATCAACGTAGAATGAGCGTCGCGGCGACCTTTAGAGTCTCTTCTTTGCTGCTTTTCTTCTTCATCAGCTTCAAAATCGAAAAATGTCGAAAGTTTCTTCGGATTTTACTTTTTCCGTTGTATTATCACGTGCCACTTTCTTTTATCGATAAGGAAGTTTCGACTTCAAAGACGAAGCAAAAAGAACCATCACAGCTTTAATATAACAAGGGTTCATCTGGCTATATCAACGATACTGGGGTGAGCTTTTGCCTGAAATGTCGTCAATTACAATTGCTAGCCTGCCCAGGATGGCACGGGAAACGCTCTCATCCATAATCCAAACCCCAGCAGCAGCCAGCAATCTTGCTATCATAGATGTTCGAGATTCCGGTTCGTCTGTTGACCCCTCTACCTCGTTCACTGCGGCGTATCTCTTCTCTAACAAGGCCGTGCTGTGCTAATAGACCATGTCGGTGGTAACATCGTCACCTCAAAATGGATCCCAAGTTCTTCATTTGATGTCCATATCCCAGAGCTTATCCGGACACTCAGGGACAAGGAGAAAGTCGTCTTCCACTGTGCCCTGAGCCAGCAGCGTGGCCCGTCCGCTGCTCTGAAATATGCAAGAGAGCGAGCTAGGGTTCTAGACGATGAAGAATGCGCTAGGCAGACCGTTTTTATACTGGATGGGGGCTTCGTCAAGTGGCAGGAGATATTTGGCAATGACCCGAAGCTCACAAATGACTACGTTAAAGATATCTGGGACGAGTATTGATTGTTATTATCGTTACGATGGTTTCTTTTTATGATGGTCCTTGTTTACGATTTTATGACTCATAGACTCTGTTGATGGGTAGAGGGTCAGTGAGCGTTTATAGAATTATCCATTCGCTGAAGATAGTGAATTCCAACTAGCTACATCCAAGGGTTGAAGGACTCAGATTTCTATACTTATATATACAAAATAGCTCGGTAGGTTACATCTGGACATCACCGCCGAAGCCTACTGGCCGTCTCTTTCCTCCGCTCTCGGGAACAATAGCCATAGCCTTGTATATTTTTCCCATTCCCCCACCTCCCCGGTCAACCAGACGCTGCCAGGAGCTCTCTATCTGCTTACGTTTTGTTTCATCTTTAACATTGCGCAGTAACTGTGCTGCCCGTTCCGCAATGCCTAGTGAGCGTAAAAAGCTCCCCTGTTCATTTGGTCCGTACACCTCGACGCCAGGACTGGCGTTAAGAGCGGACTCGGCAAGTCCAGTAAAATCCACATCCGCACTAAGATCAACTTGGCCTGGGGTCGCAAACGGTGACACGATCTGGTGATTCTTAATTCCGCGAAGGGAGTTGACAGGTATGGTAGACGATGGGCCGTAGTCGAGTATCAGCGCTGCACCGGCGGGGGTACGGGTCGGTGAATCGTCTTTACCAGTTGGATTGGCACCTCCGATAAGGCGGGCGAACTCTTGTGCGTAGGTATGGCTTTCCGGGCTGATTTCGATGGTTGATCCGCGGGTAGATTTGAGAGCCTTGTATCGGGGAGACATTTCTGGCATGACCAGGGACGCTGGAGTAGGCGACTTTGCAAGGGCTAATCGGAACTCGAGCTTCTTGTCATTCTTATCGGACTCGCGGGTTGGTTCAGGGTTTGTAGCGACCACTAGCTCTCTCCATTGTGTTCCGTTCAAGGGTAGTGGAGGTTGTCGAAGCGTAGCTGGTCCGGTTGGGGTGTTTATTGTTTCTGGGGGAGGAGAGTGGACCGATTGGAACGCATGGATTGGAAGGGCATCGAAGAATTCGTGAGCAACGATAAACGGCGCTTTGTTCTCGACTGATATGGTCCGTTAGTACTGTGGTTTACATGACAGGGGACTGTGATAAAGTGACTTACCTTCCGGAAGCAAGCGTATATGTTCAGTCCAATAAACCGGTACTCCAAGGTGTGTACTGGTGCTCTTGTGACCAATTTCACATTCTTCCATTGGCGCTTCTCCGCAGAGTTTCTGTTTTTGAATATCACGCAACGTTGGACTGGCCTCTATGAGGTATATACCTTCAATACTTGAAGCAAATCCTTTAAAATTCCGAACCGACTAACACGTATCTTATTGTCAATTACATTCACCACAATTGTAAACGAAGTGGCAATGGGCCGGAAACGTTCACTTACACGCAAGATGTCTGCCATCAATGTTCCCTTTCCAGGACCGACTTCCATCAGTTGGACTCCGCTGCTGCGTCGTCCCTGAGACAGCCATTCCGTCACTATCCATATTCCCAGCAGCTCCCCAAACATCTGAGATATTTCCGGTGATGTTACAAAGTCTCCCTCCTTGCCGAATACGTCGCTACCAGGTGCTCCGCGAGATGTGTAGTAGCCACCTTCATCGGAGGTCAGGCATTGACGCATGAACGCAGCGATAGAGATCGGGCCCGTAGTCTACCCATGCAAAAGACATTAGTAAATCGTCAATAAAACCAGGTTTAGATATAGCGTCTCAAGGCACATATAAGAAAGTATGGAAGAACTAACATTGATTGCATCGGTGATTCTCTTTGCCAGGGGAGTCGACCATTCCCGCTGTGTTGATAGATACCGGCGGCCGTTTGGCACTGCCAGCCGCGCGGGTCGACCGGCATTTGCCAATCGGTATACTATCTTAGAGGCACCATTTCTCATCTTTTGGCGATGAGAGGAGCTATCTCGACAAGTTGTGACCTTCGAGAGAGCAACCAAATATTAATACTCAGACTATCAAACGCAAAAAGACCGACCAGCTCATAGTTGTGCTTATGTAAGCCTGGACACCAGCGTTTCTAAGCGTAAAAAGAAAAGATGGAATATAATAATAAACAAAAATATTTTATATGCGCTGCAACGAGGACAAGGAGGCTGGTAGACTATTAGATGGTAAAAGCTGCATCTGATGTGAAGGGGATGTTACCCAGGAAGTACTTTGGAGGCCCTGTCGTGGATTTGTTTCATCATGCGAACTATATATATATTATCGGAGGCAATCTTATTCTGGGATCGTATATGTCTACTATGTATATATAAAGTAGAGTATAGAGGTATACTACGGAAGTATGGAGGATTGAGTGGACATAAGAATTATTAGGTCTTGTAGTTCTCTATAGATGAATCCTATACTCAAAGCTTGCCGCCCGCTTCAATGTTCTTCTCCCGTAAGAGCTCGACCATATACTATCCATCATACAAGAACCAAAGGTTTTAGCTTAGTCACCAGGATAATTCACACTCTGCCGTCAACAACGTTCTCAGGATAATCCTACTCAGATTGAAGGAATAATTGACTGGCAGTCATCTCAAATCGCCCCACTATTTATACAAGCTTGCTTTCCTGATTTCCTTCAACCACCCAAAGATTACAAGCCGGGCACTGAAGCCCCGCAACTGCCAGAGAACTTTGACGAACTAGAACCCGAACAGCAGCAACAGGCCCGCATTGATCGAGATTTAGCATCTCTTTCTAAATACTACGAGATGTCTAGCCTGGTGAAGAATAAGCGAGTCTATGATGCAATGGGTATCCCACGGACACTATGGGAGCCATTTACATGCTGTCAGCTATCATCTGATGGCGGGCTAGTTCCTCTTCGTGACTGCTTAGTTCGCTTAGAACAGAGCTGGGTACGCCTGGGTCTGCATGGGAGCTGCCCCTACACATTCTCCGAGGATGACCTGAAAAGAAATGAAGAAGAAGTGACACAGTATAAAGACAGGCTTTATTTATGGGGACTTGTTAAGAGCCAACTGTCCACTAATGACGCCGGTTGGGTCGCCTCGGATCAGTGGGAGGAGGCCCATGAGGTGAACAGGTATCTTTATGACATGTTTATTGACACAATGAGCCAGGAAATGTCTCAGGAAGAGGCTTTAGAGAAAGGAAAAACATGGCCGTTCCCTCCTCGAGATATATGAATTCTCAGGCCTCACTCTACTTCAAAGATTTTTCTTCCCTTGTTCAACCAACTCGTTTATTACACGGGACCCCTCGTCAGTTTTGTCTTTCTCCTCCACATTCCGGTTGATTGTTGTGACCGCGAGGTTCCCGTGCGGGTTTTTCCTCGGCCAGTCTCGAAGACCGATACTTTCTGCTTCTTTGTTGACTTGGAGATAGACATTATAATACCCAGGTTTATCATGAAGCTCTTCGCCTAGGTCAACTCGGCATTGGAAGAGCTTGTTACTGTTATGATCGCGAGATGGCAACAGGCGAGACCCTGGAGTGACCCCTTTGAACAATTTAGCCAGCAGCTTAGGGTCTTTGACCACTCTGTCGCCGAATTTAGTAAGTGCTCCAGACATTTTAGGGCTTATAGGTCGCCTGATGTTGGCTCAAAGGTCGAGTTAGCACATTTTAGTTATGGAATCTATTGAAAACGTGTTATGTTCAATAGTTCGAGTTTTGCTCGGTACTTCGCTTGTGTGGATAGAGAGAACGAGCTTATGTTTTAAAGCGGACTGAAGCGCTTTAAATACCCCTCACATATTTCCTTCCCCTCTTCAATATACCTGCATAGAAGATCTCAAATTTCGGCAAGGTGCCTCTTGCTTCCTCTGGGATTGGTGACAGGCCCGAATCCTTGATGCAACCAATCATGGCCCACAAACTTCCAGCGTTCACTGTTGGCATAATTGACTTGGCAGTTATTGATAACATTATGATATTATTTCTCGGAATATTATGGCACCTGTGATCCATATACCACCGGCTTCTGGTAAGTTACAAAAGCGTCTAATGATAGATATATTCTCGTGCAGACGGAAAGGAATCTGATCTGCGTGACAGTGTTATATTTATCATTCCTACCCTGGTGAACAATATTCCTGATCTGAACCTCTGGTGCTAAAGGCAACGAGGGCCCCCGTGATCAAGAGGATGACAGGGCTACTCCTTGGCTCGTATTAGTTGGTAGAGGGTCCAAAATAGGAACTGTATGTCCTGCTCGCGTTGGGAGTTTTGGAATCTGATGTCAACATTGAAGTGGATATTATCTTGTTGATTGTCCTCGACTTTTCAAGGTGGGCTTAGCGTCTTCCGTTATGTTTTCCATAGTTCGGCCCAGGGATATATTTGATAGACTGGACGACCTCCTGTTTTATTATTTCGCCATTCGATATACTTGCCGTATTAATAATAAGCTATTAGATGACTAAATAATGAGTCATAAATGCTTCTATTAGTTAGTGCTATGCTATCACGTGATTCGTAATCGATACCATCAGGAAAGACGAGAAAAGGGAGAAGTTGATGTTATTCATAAGGGACGAAGAAGGCATCAAACAGTAATCCTTGTCAGGTTGTTTAGTGTTGTACATGGGTGCAAAAATGTAGAAACCAGGGGAAACCGGAGTCATTCTCATGGCACTCGAAAGTCGCTGAGAACCCCGAAAGCTATCCTGCGGTATTTCCTCACACTGCCCTAGATTAGCCAGGGATACATAAACAAAAACGCCGCTGAGGAGGCAACTATTGGCGTCTTCGGTTGTTGGTCTGTCGGTGGGATGGCTGTGAATCAACCATCATGGCATCACTATAAAGATCAGGCTTTTCTGCATTATGCTGCTGTTGATTTCGTCGTCTGTTGCCTCGCCAGCTTTGGTTTCTGTTGTTGTTTCTACTATCCTGATCATATAAATCCGATTGTTGATGTCGCGACTGTTGTGCTGGATCCTCAAACCCAAAGCGGCCATCTTGGAAATCAGCTGGGCGGCGATTTTCACGGCGCTCTTTGTCTGCGAGCTCACGGCTGTTGTCAAACGCCGACTTGGCCCTGCCAGTAGAAGCTACATTTGACCGAGCTAGGATCGTAGATGCGTCAGCTGTGTCAATTCGAACTTGAATCACCCTTCCATCCGCCTAGATAGCAAGAGTACGTTAACCGGCATGCCAAACAGTATGTATATAAATAAACATAGAAAGTGGGGGACTAATCTAACCTTTTGTGAATTGAAGGCGGCCACGACATTATCAGCCCCCTGTCTCTCAGCAAACACCATCTCTGCAGTTACGGAGGGATACGATTTTGTGATTCTGCATTGTAAGACGTCCCCTCCAACCGGGCTGAATGCAGACTCAATATCTTCTGCCGTCGTACCGGGCGCAAAATTGCTGCCAATGACAACACAAGGGCCAGAGGCACGGCCCTTGATATTCAACCCAGGCTCCTGTGTCTGGACACGATTGGTGTTGTCGGCAAGGAAGCCTGATAGCAGGCGGCTCTCTCGAGTGTGTCGTATATTCGCAGGCTTTGCCTGTTGCTTCTTTACGCCTCCTGACGACACGCGCTGCTTAAGACTGGTCAGGATATTTACTGTCTGATCGGTCACGTTGAAGGAGTAGAACCTTTTCAACTCTACTTGCGAGGCTTCCGGCAACTGGAGATCCCTTTCGGCTGGACGCATTGGATCCTGGACCGCCTGATTTTCTTGCTTTGCCGAAAAATTCATCTGTCAAGGCTTGCTTTTGGCGACGGAGACGGGCTGAAGCAAGGAGAGACAAAACCATTAGCCAGACAAGCTCATCGCCCATAAACATGTATTATCATAGCCCATCACACTCACCATTATGAATAATCGCTTCAAAAGACGCGCTTTCTGCCTCCTTGTCTGGCGCCATCCCTTGAGCCGTTTATCAGCCCTAGAAAAAAGCTGTTGAAAAAGCTATAATTCAAGCAGATCAACGTCACAAATACCCCTGAGTCAGATAAATAACAACGCAATTATTCAACTGCAAAGTCAAAGAGAACGAAGCAGAGCTTGGAGAGGCGAAAGACTTGAAGGACGTTTTTTCTCACGGTTCATGACGACATGAAGTTGCGAACAAAAGAAGCGCCTCAGAGTTGCTGACTCAGCCAGTTTTGGCCTCTTTTTCTATTTCAACTTCGAATATAAAAATGAAATCAATAAACAAGAGAGAAGAGAGATTGACATTTTGAGGCAACGGACTACACACCTCTATACCCCTAAGGCCCTTTGAATAGAGCCATAAACTGCGTCATATTCTAACTCAATGGCAAGCTTGAAAGTACTGTTTATGTGTGCAGAGCCTGGGGCAAGTACAAGGGCTAACCTTGGGTCGCAGCAAACCAACAGGCGAAAGATCCAAAGCTTCGGAAGACACTGACGGTGGGAAGTGGCCATGGCCATTTTATCTTGTCTGACAGCTTCCCCTAAGCAGGCTCGTTTTTCTTTTCTCTTTCTTTTCTTCCTCTAGGTAGTTGTACGCTTACAACTATCTCCACCTGGTTCGTGGAACTGGAGATATTTCTTACTCCTAATATTAATTTTTAATTCATTGCTCTTTTAATTTTATACCTTAAGTTACAGAGGTTGGTGTGGGCCTATCTATATACCAGATCGCGAGCCGGGGGACTAGAAGGATGTCAGTTGGATCAGCTACCTCAGAAGAACTGGTGAAACGCAGCTGGAGTTTCTCCCGGCTCTTTGGGATGCGTTTTGAGAAACAAGCGTCTGTCTCAACTTTTATGAGTTATATATCCTCGTTACCTATACATTGTTTACTTATGCTGTTGATAGGGATTCGCCGCAGGTCCTCCTCACAGGATGCGCAGAGACAGCAGATTGTTCTCCATGCAATACCCAGGATTCACGTCACAGCTCCGAGAGTAAAGCTCGCAATACGCGGGGCAGTCTCCGCTTTTTCTCTAGGCAAAAGAGCCCAGTGCCATCAGATATGGATGTTCCTGCAAAGCAGCCGTTGAGACGAGCTCGCTCCACCTTAGGTTTCTTCAGGGGCACATTCAAGGCAAAGTCATTTTTCAAACATGGAAACATTACCACGAGTCAACATGATCAGAATGTGCCCGCTACAAATTACTCTGACCCACCAGTCGCTGGTTTGGATGCAGAATGCGAGCTGCAGCCAAAATTCGCACCTATACGTCCCGCTACTTTGCTATCTATTCAATCTACCAGGTCACTTGAGGAGATCCGCGGTAACCAGGAATATAACGAACAGACGCGAGACATCATCATGGAAGAGAGTAAAGGCTTAGCTGCTCCAGCACATGGATTGTCAACACAGGACGGCCTAGGTCGACGTATGACCTCGTTGTCTCAGAGGCTCAGAAACTACTTCCATAAAAACAAGAACAACATTCAGTATCACGATGTATGCAGGTCCCTGGACTTCCTATCCATTGATATAGCAACATTAAATTCGTCCTACTTCACAAATTTTGACCATGAGCAGAATCGCAACCGTCTCTCAGCCCGATCTTCCCTCGCCAATACAGTAAGCCATACCTCCACCCTTTCTCTACCCTTGAATGCACACGTTAGCCCTGGAATACCAGATACCTGGACATCGTCACCGCCTGTGAACTCCTATGAAAGCTTGGCTTCTGATGTGGGAACCGCGGTAGATGAGGACTTCGGTGCTGAACTGTGCCGCACTCAATGTCTCGCCGATGGCAACAGCTCTCTCACTCTGGACAATACACGGCTATCATCGTGGCTATCATCCGTCACCTCCAAACTTTTACCTATTAGATCCTCTGTTGACCAAAATACCCAGGCTATAGGAAATTGGGCTCGCCAACAACAAACTTACTCAGAACGCCAAGCCTTACAACAAGAGCTGTTTGCCGATTCTTTGCTGATTTCCCCAGAAGAATATCCTATTGCTGCTCAGAGAGTAATGAGTGGCGCGCTGTCCCCTGAGTCGCCTGGTTTGACACCTTTGCCCGCCATTCATCTCCAAGGGACTCACAGCTCGACGATAAGTCTTTCTCTAAGTACATCGCCAGGGCTACCAACTCACTTGCAATTCATGGTGGAAGCCATCGACAAGACATCAGGAGACTATATGACGGATAGCCGGCAATGCTCTCGCACACGCATTCCGCAAGAACTTGATAAACTGTCACACTTATCAAAAGAGAACGAGGACCCTACCTGGGTTAAATTCTCCAAGCTATGTAGCGAGCGTTCTGCCCAACTACGCACGGATAGAACTCATAATATCCCTGGGAAATCAGAAGCCCATACTACCGTGAATAACAGTTTATTCCAGTCTATTGCACAGGAATCAGGCTCCTGCGGAGAGATGCCTCTATCTACGAGCCATAACCAGCTATCTTCTAGGAGCTTCACGAGGCCCAGGCCTAGAGGTAGTCAGGACACTGAATCACAAATACTCTAATATGGTGAAGTTCAGGTATCAACTTGGCCAAGGCGGCATGCGGGAAAAAACGAGTCTAACTCAGAAGTTAAGTGCAGCCATTATATTGGCTTTGAAGTCTAAACGATGATGGATATAGGAAGAGTTTCTCGCTCAGAACTATAACTCCTCTGCTTGCTTGATGGTTTTGTTACACTTGAGAATATACCACGCAGTTCCCTCTTAGGCGGGATTCTGTTGGATGCACAGTCAGGCGAAGTAGTAATTGAAGGACAGGACGTTTATGTAGTGGAAGCACTTGCTGGCTCGCTCTGGCCGGAAAGATGGAATAATTGGTCAATTGCACTTTGGTGCCTTAGTTATACTTAATGTTTAATAATACCATCGGCTCTCTGTTAGTTTGGTACTGGGTATCAAATGTTCAGGGAGCTACTTTAATAATACTAATCAAGAATAAAAGTTTGGAAACGGCAAAGGAATGCATTTGAATGATAACTCCAACACCTATAAATATATAGCATATGGCAAGGGGGGAAATACCTGATATAATACACGTCCGTGATGATTGACCTAGGTTACAAAAGTAGAGACATTAATAAAACAGTTAGAGGGAAAGGGAAGTCTAGAGCAATAAAATCATTTTATGGGGGTAAGAGGGTGAAAGTGCATGATGGGAGAGTTTTAGAAGATTGGAAGAGTAAAGGGGGAATTTATTGCTTCTTCTCACCCTCACCAGCTGGTGGGGCGTCAGCACCACCCTGTGGTTGCTGTTGTTGGCTCTCCTCGTGACGGGCCTTGTGCATCTTATCGAAGAGAGTGAGGGAAGAGGTCTGGAGGTCATCGACTTTGGCCTTAAGCTCCTCAGCGGACAAGGTGGATTCACCAGACTGGCACTTGGCAACGACTTCTCGGAGAGCAGCAATCTTCTCGGAGATCTGAGTGGCCTCGGCCTTGTCGAGCTTATCTTCAAACTCTTTGAGGGCCTTCTCGGTATCGTTCAAGACACTGTCGGCACGGTTGGCACCCTCAATGATGGCCTTGCGCTCAATATCCTGAGCACGGTAGGTCTCAGCATCATTAACCATGTTCTGAATCTCAGTATCGGAGAGACCGGAGCCGGAGGCAATGGTGATGGACTGGTCCTTGTTGGTAGATTTATCCTTGGCGTGGACGTGGACGATGGAGTCGGCATCAATGTCGAAGGTGACTTCAATTTGTGGGACACCGCGGTGGGCTGGTGGGATACCAACCAGCTGGAAGTTTCCGAGGAGCTTGTTGTCACGGACAAGCTCACGCTCACCCTGGTAGACCTTGATCTCGACAGCAGTCTGGAAATCAGCGGCAGTGGAGAAGGTCTGAGACTTCTTGGTTGGGATAGTGGTGTTGCGGTTGATCAGACGGGTAAAGACCCCACCGAGGGTCTCGATACCAAGGGATAGCGGAGTGACATCAAGAAGCAAGACATCGGTGACCTCACCAGCAAGGACAGCACCCTGGATGGCAGCACCAATAGCAACAGCCTCGTCAGGGTTAACCGACTTGGCGGGTTCACGTCCGAAAATGCTCTTGACGGACTCGGTGACCTTGGGCATACGGGTCATACCGCCGACCAAGATAACTTCTTGGATGTCCTTGGCGGTGAGGTTAGCATCCTTGAGAGCCTTGCGGACTGGCTCAACGGTACGCTGAATCAGAGGGTCAACGAGAGCCTCGAGCTGGGAACGAGAAAGCTTAGAGTTGATGTGCTTGGCGCCAGAAGCGTCAGCAGTGATGAAGGGAAGGTTGATCTCAGTCTGGGAAGCGGAGGAAAGTTCAATCTTAGCCTTCTCGGCGGCCTCACGGATACGCTGAATGGCCATGCGGTCTCCAGAGAGGTCGAGGCCAGACTCCTTCTTGAATTGCTGGACAATGTTACGGACAAGGGTGATATCGAAATCTTCTCCTCCGAGATGGGTGTCTCCGTTGGTGGACTTGACCTCAAACACACCCTTCTGGATCTCAAGGATGGAGATATCGAAAGTACCACCGCCAAGATCGTAGACAGCAATGACACGGTCCTGCTCCTTCTCGAGACCGTAAGCAAGAGCAGCAGCAGTGGGCTCGTTGACGACACGGAGGACGTTAAGACCAGCAATTTGACCAGCATCCTTGGTAGCCTGACGTTGGGAGTCGTTGAAGTAAGCAGGAACAGTAACAACACCGTTCTTGATGGGCTTGTTGAGGTATCCCTCAGCTGTCTCCTTCATCTTCTGGAGGATGAAACCACCAATCTGAGAGGGAGAGTACTTTTGGCCTTGAGCCTCAACCCAGGCGTCACCGTTGGTGTGCTGAATGATCTTGTAGGGAACCTCCGAGAGATCTCTTTGGCACTCCGGATCGGTGAATTTACGACCAATCAATCGCTTGGTAGCAAAGAGAGTGTTCTCCGGGTTGACAACGGCTTGACGCTTAGCAGCAACACCGACAAGTCTCTCGCCATCCTTGGTGAAAGCAACAACGGATGGAGTGGTTCGTGTTCCTGTATCATTTCGTCAGTACATTAGTCAAATAATGTAACACGGTCCCTTTTTTTTTTGTTGGCTTACCTTCAGAGTTTTCCATGATCTTTGGGGTCTTTCCCTCCATAACAGCAACGGCAGAGTTGGTGGTACCTATGAGCAGTCAATTGTTAGTTAATGCTTCCCATCGGTGTATTTCTTCTCAGATATATGTTGTATATGGCATACCAAGATCAATACCGATGACCTGGCCCTTCACCTTCTCCTCACCACCCTCTGTCGAGTTCCATCTTCTGAATGGAATGGATGGAGCTCTGAAGGCAGGAGAACGAATGAACTGGGTTGGAACGCGAGGAGCCTGTGTATCGAGATGTCAGTATAACAATTGATGAGCTTTTGAGAGCTCTTGCGAGCTCCCTTGCAGCTTTACTTACCGCGCGACAGATTCTTGAGGCAATCATTATGAGTATGAGAGGAGCTAATTAAATAGATAACAAGAAGTAAAAAGGAGTAATTGATACAGGCGAGGAAGAGTGAACAAGCTAGAGGGAGAGAAGGGGGTTATCGATGACGGACGAAGGGTGTCGAAAGGGAAGATGAAGATGTTGAAGATGTAGAGAGAAAAAGGAAGCTGCGAGAAAAATTTTCAAATAATAAAAAAAAAAAGAAGAGATAAAAGATAAGCCGCTAGTCCTTATCAGGTAAGGCGGTCCGTAGAAACCGGCAGAAAAAACTTATGCTTGGCGCTGAGTCATATATATTAGTCAGCTACATACACGTGATATATAACGTGATCAAGCTCGGGCCAACCAACTTTTCCCCAGCTTTTATTTTTTTTTTTCTTTTGCTTCCGTCATCGAGCTCGCCTTCGACCAAGAAGAAGAGACACACAACGAGAAACGGGGAGAGAGACAACAAAGGAGGAATCACGAACTTGTTGACGGTCACATACTCAGATACATCGATCGTTTAGGGCTGCATCTACCGAGTCTACCTTTTGTTTTTCGTGGGTGCGAGCTCGAGGCACGCGAGTCTTGCCTAGGCCGGCCAACAAACCCCCCCATGTACTCCCCTCCGCCCGTCTACCATGGCTCTCGATACGGAGTTACTGTGCGTATAACTATAGCTGTGTCGCCCTTGTGGGATGTTTGGCCGCTTGCATCTCTTTCTGACGATGTTTATTTGTACAGTTATCGACCCACTGAATCCCTTCTCTCGCCCAGCGGCCGGCGCTTCTTCCCCTTTAAGATCCCCAATACGTCAGTGTACACCCCCATCCTTAGATCCTGCTACTGGATTCACGGCTGGGACGCAAATGTAGAATTAATCTTTAGGAATTGGTTGTTGACTTTGCATTACCCGAGATTAGACACCACCAGCTTCGTCACTATATCAGTACAGCCGACCCTGATAGGATATATGTCGCCGTTGGGAGGATAATATACGCCATCCATATCTCATCGCAGAAGAGAGAAATTCTCACTATTGTTCCCTTCGACCCGAAATGTTTGACTGCCGGAAATGGATGGATTGGCGTAGGTGGCACGGAGAGTGGGGATTGTGCCTTTATTAAGCTGGACCAGGGCTTGCAGGGCCCCGAAACAGCTGTGCCCGGCTCTCCCGTTGATGTTGACTCGCCATTACCTCTCGATCTGGATACACCTATACCGAGGAGAACTCTCCCTTACCCGCCCAGTGAGCACTGCTTCTATCGTTTTCCCGCTAAAGGCTGGGGATCTAACTGTTTCTAGATGTCAGTGTGCGGGAACTTGGGGGCAGCATAGTCAATTCTGTGACTATTCACCGACTCCCGTCTATCGGAGATGATTTCGTTGATGAGGATATTGCGGTATTGAGGTGAGTCTAGAATGGAAGTTCTGAGTGAAGTATAGCTGACTTAACGATACAGCAACAACGACACGACTGTGAGCATTTTCTCACTCCCGCGAATGGAAGTCATCGAGACAATCCGTCATCCCGTATGCATGAATTTTGCCATCATATCACCTGATTCAAGGCTGCTTGCCGCAGTAGGCGACGAAAACAGAGTATACTTTTACCGTGTCATTCCTTCGGACAAGCAAACCGCAGTTTCAGTAGATGGGAAAAAATTACTCCGCGAGTGGAGCTGGCCACTGCTCCGAAGCGTTGAACTAGATTCAGATCCCAACTACGATGACCGTTGTTGCTTCACCATCGCATTTTCCCCGTCTAGCCACCTCTGCGCTGTTGCATCACAGGCTGGCGTTATCACAGTATTTAGCGTCAACGACATATTTAGGCCTGACCCCAATGGAAGGTCTGGACGAGAGGATATTCTTTATGTCTTTAGATCCTCGAGATCATGCTTTGATGGCGGTGCTATCCGCTGCATGACTTTTTCCCCGGAGCCCTGGGATCTCTTAGTTTGGGTTGAAGACCATGGACGTGCTGGGGTAGCAGACGTCCGTCAAGACTTTTCCAGGCGCCAAATTCTAACTCTCGATATAGACGAACCGGGACTTGAGCGTGTCAAGACCGACAATCTCGACAAACCGGAAACAGAATTAGAATTGGATGTTGATCTTCATAGGCCAGATTCTGCCGTAAATCAAACTTGGGCACACAGATTAAACGAAACGGATGATCCTTTACAGCGCGGCATCGACTCTAATCGCTACCGGCGTAGAGGAACCACAGCCGAGGCGGAATCCCAAATAATGCGCGATAGTCTGGCCCGTGATCTAACCGCGAGAGAGCGACAGATTATTGATTTCTTAAATACAGCGCGCTGGGCGTCGTCTATTGAAGAAGGCCCCCAGAGACTTCCGCATCTAATTAGCCCCTTACCTTATGCTGCCTCGTCCACATACCAACAGCGAGCCGCAAGCCAATTTTTAGGCTCATCACCGCCTCCGCCTCCTCCACCTCCGCCCCCAGATCATTATATCACCCGCAATGAGCCGTCTCGGAATTCAGACAGACCCCGAACAGGAGCTCCACGAAGACGCAACTCCGTGGTCTTATCCCAGGACAGCTCATCCCGCCCAAACGTACATACCTCTTCCGCATTAATTCCTCACCCTGGCATTTCGTTAAGGTGGCCCTATTCGCCAAACCAGGTGCCGGCGCCCAACGATGACCCGGAAACTTTGAGTATGGAAGACGACTTCCCGCGCATCCCATCCCCCAACCAAGACGGGGTGCAAACCGGTCCATCCAACTCTAGTCATCGCGGCTCGAGAGGACCTCAGCCAGAAGATGCGGCATCCAGCAGCAGCCGCCCAACTACAGGGCAGCGCCAACGCCTTACGCGCTCACGATCAATTCCTCGTCGCGTCGATAGAGTCGCTCGTGCCCCTGGTGAGCGTCTAGAGCCACGCAATACAAATGACTCCGAACTAAGATCCACGCTAGCTGCGGAGCGTCTACGAGCGCAACGACAGGCCGCTGTGGAAGAGAGCCAACGCCTCAGTGAGTGGGAGCAACAATACCGACGTGTCTTTAGAGCTTGACAACATCCGATCAAGTCCCAGAGTCCGGAACCTTCCCGGTGAAGTAAACGGTAGTCGGGAATCAGGATGGGGCGTCGGGACTGCTGGCGTTGGATGGAGTGAAGATGGACGGACCTTGTGAGTATTTTCTTTCCAGGCTTTACATCTCCCTATCACTAAGCCGTAATACTAACGCACATAAAGATATGTTGTTACGGTACAGGGATATTCGGATACCACATTAACGTGCTAGATCGGAAAACTTTCTCAGCCTTCTCTTGCAGGTAGAATA